>NW_027186458.1:6269816-6382250 GCF_028583685.1 Petaurus breviceps papuanus | reverse complement strand
TTTTCTCTTGGGTCAAAAGAGTGGAAGGTGGGGAGGGAAGTTAGGAGCGTCCTTTTCTTCCAGGGGTAGCTCTGAAATATCACAAGTCAGTATCAAGTGTTTCTTTCTTAAACATAAATCTGGCTACAAATTAAAGAGAATTTTTTAACTGAGAAGAAATTCAAGTCCTGTTGGGCTTGGGGTTTGTTGTTTGTTTGTTTCATACACTGATTTAGAGATAGAACATTTTAGATCAGTAGTTTGAGGAGGGATCACATTCTGTTTCTGCCTCTAAGTTCTCAAGGTTGATTCAGGGTAAAACCTTAGGGAATGCCTTTTTTCCTAGTAAGCTATTTCATAATGTTTTTGGGAATTTGTAGATAAGTTCAGGAAAACATTCTGCATGTTGTATCTTGTTTCTAGTCCAGTGTACTTAACCATTTCTTTCTTTTTCTTTCCTATTTTTAAAGGCTTCGTTCTGCGGCTCCATAATCCTTGAATACAGAGGTAATTTGTTTTTCCTCTCCTAATTTTGACATTGTAGTTACAATGGTTTAATTCTGATTTTACAAATCCTTTGGGTCTAATTCTGTGAGCCTACCCATAGCACTGGATTCCAACATCTGCATCATTTTTTTTTAGTTATTCAGTTAACTTACAACTGTTGTCAAAGTATAAACCAGCCCATGGCAGGTTTTTGTACTTGTTAAAGGACTTGTATTCAGTTTTCATGATTATTGTCTGAGGAAGACTGATGGGGATGTTGTTGGGGTCCTGGCCCACGGGAATTATACTGTGGATGTCTGCTGGTTTTACCTGACAGTGGCTCACCCCAACACCCCATGCGTCTGAAGCACATGGCATTGTACCAGGTTCTATTTGCACTGTCCTGGCAACTGTAATTTGAATCAGATCTGAAAGAGCGCCAGAGTAAAACATATTTTGATATTTAAAAATATATATTAATTAAACATATTTAGAATCCACTGTTTGGTTTTTTTTTTAATTAATTTTATTTTTGTTACATTTTAAGTTTTGAACTGTCTCCTCCCCTCCTCCCCTCCCTCTCCACCTCACACTAGAAAAGGCTACTACTTCTCTCACACACACACATACACACACACACGCACACACACATCCCTAAAACCATACTATGAGTACTTGTATTTATCATTTCTTTCTCTGGAGGTAGATAGCATCTTCCTTCATAGGTCCTTTGCAGCTGATTTGAATATTTATAATACTCAGAATAGCTTAGTCGTTCACAGTTATTCTTCGAACAACATTGCTCCTACTGTATACAATGTTCCCTTGATTCTGTTCATTTCACTCTTCTTCTGTATTTCATGTAAATCTTCTTATGTTTTTCTGAAGCCCACCTGCTCCTCATTTCCTACAGCACAACAGTATTGGTCACAATCATACACCACAGATCGTTTAGCCATTCCCCAACTGATGGGCATCCTTTCAAATTTCAGGTTCTTTACCACCACAAAAGAGATTTTCTTAGAACATATAGGTTCTTTTCCTTTTCCCTGATCATCTTGGGAAACAGACTTAATAGTGGTATTGTGGGGTCAGAGGGTATACAGTTTTGTAACTCTTTGGACCTAATTTCAGAGTGCTCCCAACCCTTCACAACCTTATCTCACCCCTTCCATAGCTCCACCCCCCTAGCCCCACAATTCAGCAGCACTGGCCTCCGTGGCACCCCTGACTCCAGACATTTTCACCGGCTGTCCCCTTACTGGAGTTCTTTTCCCCCCTTATATCGTCTTCCTGGTTTCCCTGGATTTCTTCAATTCTCAGTTACAGCCTTTCCAAAAGAAAGCTTTTCTGATCCCCCTTGATGCCAGGACCTTCTCTGTGTTGATCATGTCTAATTTTCCCATCTACAAGGTTATTTGTATCTAAGCTGTTAAGGGATTGACTTCCCTGTTAGACTGTGAGCTCCCTGAAGACAAGGCCTTATTTCTGTCTTTCTTCGTATCCCCCATGTATAGCACAGAGCCTGGCACAGGACAGGTTCTTAGGAAATGCTTGTTGGTTGCAGAAGCACCTTCCTTTACGTAGAAACAAAGCCCTCAATTATAGAGAATTTATGGAGCAAACGCAGATTTCCCCTGTCTTCTGTCTCTGTTAGAAGCAGTTTGTGATGGGCTGGGAGGAGTCCTAACCCTCCACTCAAGAAGTGCTGTTCTGCCTTTACTTTGAAGACCAAAGATGTCACGATAGGGATTGAGCGATGTCTTGATTTGCACATGAATGTGATTTAAGTGAGGCAGAGATACCATGGAAAACCTGCCTCAGAAACAAGGCTGAGTGATCCCAGGCTTGGGCTCAGCCTCCCAGGACCTAGTCCTTCTCTGTAAGGTAATGACAATCTAATTTATGTAGAATTAGTAAGAGGGAAATGCTAAGTGTGAGTATTCTTAGTGGCATAAGCAGCCTCCCAGACAACTAGACTCAGAACAGCAGGCTGGCATTTTTGTATAAACACTCTAAGGTCAGCAGAAACACTTTACAACTATTACCTCATTTCACCCTCACACCAGCCCTGAGAAGTAGTAGCTCTCATTATCCCCATTTTACAGATGAGAAAGCTGAGTCACAGAGAGATGAAGTGGCTTGCCCAGGGTCACACTACAAGTAAGTGATTTTGGCAATAATCGAACTCAAGTCTTTCTGACTGTGTCAGTACCCTACCCACCACATTGCCCAGCAGATGGATAAATGTGATGTATAGGAATAAGGAAGTCCTGGGTTTGAATCTTACCTCTGGCATTTACTAGCTGTGCCCAGGAAATATCATTGAATCTCTTTGAGCCTGAGTTTCTTCCTTTGTAAAACCCATAGTTACCTATTATCTGATGGGGTGACTGTTGAAAGGATCAAGTGAAATAATCCATCCAGGAACTATGTCAGTGTCAGTTACTATTGTTCACAAACATTATTCCTTCCTCCTGAAACCCCCTTCTGCCTATCAAAATTCTCCTCCTTATTCAAATGTCACCTCTGAGGAACCTTTTATGCAGCTCTCAGTCAGAAGGAATTTCTTTGGTGATCCCATAGCAAGCCCTCTGCATTCTCCCTTCTCATGTGGCCATTTGCATCTATATACATGTGATGGACATATATATGTATTGCTTGCTTGTGTATTCTCTATAGCACCTGACCAAGTGCCTTGTATACATTCCTCCACAGCTGAATTGAAATTCAGCTGAAATCAGTGTTAAATGGAGATTTTCTAAACTCTTATATGGTATTGTAGATCGAGAGCTGGAAGGGACCTAAAAGGTCTTTTAGTTCAACCCCTTCATTTTACAAATGAGGAAACTGAGTCCTAGAGTTATTTAAGTTATTTGTCCAAGGTCACATAAAAGGGCAGAGTCATGATTTGAATTTGGGTCCTTGGACTCAGCTGTACCACATCACCTACTTCCTTATGTGTATCATATAAATTCTTTCACTCCAACTCAATAATCTCAACAGTCTTTTTTAACCAAGTCATCTGAATGAACCTGTCTGGAACAAGAATTTAAGCATTTTCTTGACGTCTTTGGTTTTGGAAGTCTGTCCCTTTGCTGACTCATCAAATCTGAATTTTGGGCTTCCAGAATGTCTGCAGATATGTCCACATAATCCAAAGACTCAGGGAAGGAAAGAGAATCATGAAGGATGGGCTAAAAATACATTTGGGTGGGGGTTGGTCACCACCAATTCTTTAGGTCTAGTGACTATGCTAGGAAAGCATACCAGGATTAGTGAGTGGCTTTGAATTAGTCATTCTTAGCATGCAGAAATACATTTGGTATTGTTTTTTTTCAAAGTGCTTTAAAGTAATTAGTTTGCTATTCTTGAGAGTCAGCTTTCAAAGCAAACTAAGGTATTCCCTTGTCAAGAAAAGCAAGGGAGAGGAGGTAGATTAACCAGAGGAACCCCCACTGCCAGTCAGCGTCACTGAGAGAGCCCAGATCCCAGGACTGAAGTCACAAAGGCCTCTGTTCACTTCCATAGTGGTAGGGACAATGGCAAGGGTCTGCCCATGCTGGAGTGTGGTGAAGTTTAGAAGAAGAAAAGCAAATAAAAATACAGAAATGAACCTAGTACTTTGGGTCAGGTCCTGCACGCTGGTCAGTTCCTTCATCTCAGGAGGCAACCTCAGATACTAGCTGTGACCCTAGGCAAGTCACTTTGCCTTTATTTACCTCAACTGTAGAACAGGGATGATAACAGATACCCCCCAGGATTGTGGTGAGGATCAAAGGAGATATTATCCATGAAGAGCTTAATAATGTAACTAAGCCTGCAAGGAAGCTCCGGATCCTCAGAAGGTGACATTAGGAGGAAGTGATCCCAGGCAAGAGAGGCTGTCCAAGAGGAGCGTGTACATCGGGGAAGGAAGGTTCAGGTCGGGGGATATTTAGAAGGTCATTCTGATCAGACTGTGTGAGATGAGGCTTGCTAGTAAGTCAGGGTCACAGCACTGGGGGCCTTCGACACCAGGCTGAGCAACGTCGTGTTTTATTCTAAAGACAAGAAGCACCTTACTCATACTTAATTAAGCACTTGTGCTTGGGACACCTGCTGCGGATGGGAACACAAAGACAAAACATATTGAGTCCTTGTCTGCAAGGAGGTTACTTCATCTACATGTAGCAGTGTCATGGGGACTGGCCAGTGAGAGTCATGTGCAGTTTGCTCTGAGATCCCCCACTTTGATGTTAATGAGCCTCTTTCCCCCAAGCCTCACTGGCCAATCTCCCCTCCACTCCCAGTCTTCACCCCCCCCCCCTTACAGAATAAATAGGAAACAAATACCTGAATACAAAATAATGAGGGAAGAGGGAGGGCAGTAACAGCTGGGGACACTGAGAAAGACCTCACAGAGAAGAAGACACACGTTTTAAGGAAACTGGGGGTTCCAATCAGAGGACAGGAGCAGAAAGTGAGTTCCAGGCATGGGGGAGAGGCTTTCAAAGGTGCAAAGATGTGAGTGAAGGGTCCTTTGGAAGGAAAAAGAAGGAGAGTTTGACTGGAGCACAGACTGCATGGAGGGCAATGATGCAAGAAGGCTGGAGATGCAGCCTGGAAACAGGTTGGGACGGGCTTTAAATGCCAAGCAGATGAGTTTATAGTTGATTCTAGAGGCATTCACTGAATAGTGAAGTGACTTAGTTTGGGAAAATCACTTTGGCAATTGTGGGGAAGATGAATTGGAGATAGGAGAGACACTTGAGGTAGGGTGGCCAATTAGGAGGACATTGGAGGGGTGATGAGGTGGCACAGTGAATAGAGCACCGGCCCTGGAGTCAGGAGGACCTAAGTTCAAATCAGACACTTAACACTTACTAGCTGTGCGACCTTGGGCAAGTCACTTAACCCAAGTTGCCCTGCCCTCTCCCCTCCAAAAAGACCAAAAAAAAAAAAAAACCAGAGAGAAAGGGAAGATGTGAAAAATGCTGAGGAGATAGTAATGACAAGACTTAGCTATGGGGATGGAGGGAAGAGGGTAAAGCAGAATGGGGAGGATGTGACTTCCAGGTGGGTGCATCTGGATGACTGGAAGAATGGTGATGCCATTGACAGGCATGAGGAAGTTCAGAACAGGGGAGGGTTCTGGGGGGGGGGGAAGATGATGAATTCTGTTTCAGACATGCCACCTTCAAAAGGACTACAGGCTATGGGGGTTGAGATGTCCTCTATGCAGTCAGAGGCAGAAGACTAGAACACAGGAGAGAAACTAGGGCTGGATCCATACATCTCAAAGTCGTCTATATAGAAATGATATTTGAACCCATGGGATCTGAAAAGACGCCAAATGGGAAGGTATAGAGGGAGAAGGGAGGCAAAGCCCTAGGGTAGCAAGGGTGTTTGGGGAGCCAGCTCAACTGGCTACTATCTTTACATTTTCAATGTGAACATTCACACCCTGGAGATTAGCTATTGCTACAAATCTGGGCTCAAGTGATTATTTTGCTGATTGTCTAGACTTAAGAAGGTGATGAAGAAAATGTTAATATGGTAAATAAACTTACAAGTGTGTACATTTCTTTTCTGGAGACCCAGTTGTAAAACATTTACCAGCACACACCGCTAGTATACATTGACAGTAAGGACTGGAGCATGCATGATGATCCAGCACATGAGACAGAGGAATAGCATTCAGAGGGAGGATGAGGACCCCAAGAGTCACATCACGAAAACCCAGAGTGGAGAAACCGTTTAGGAGCAGAGAGCAGGCAACAGTGCAAATGCTGCAGAAAGTTCCAGAAAGATAAGGAGTGAGGAAAACCTCAGCAGTTACGAGATGGCTGCTAACACTGGAGGGAGCTTTTCTACTGAATGGTGAGCCTACAAATTAAATCTCCAAGGCTTGAGAAGTGAGCGAAGAGAGGAAGTTGAAACCTGAGAACAGATTGGGTTTGTTTTCTAGGAGTGTGACTGTGAATTGGGAGAAGGGATACAGGCTGCTAGCATGACAGCTGAGAGACTATTAAGGATGAGGAAGACCTGGTCAGGATTTTAGGCAGCAGGGAAAGAAGAAATAGATGAGGAGAGGTTAAAAGCAAAAGAAATTATCATAGGATCAATATTCTAGAGAAAACAGGAGGGAACAGCATCAAGGACTCACATAGAAGGGCTTGGCCTTGGCAAGGAGAAAGAGACTGATGGCCTCGGGGGCTCTGGAAGATTACTTTAGCAGCTAAGAAAGAAGGCCGTATTGGAGAGGGGAGAGACTGGTGAAAAACAGGGAGACCCCTCCAGTTCAGTAGTCCAGGGGAGGAGGGCAGGGCCTGAGTTAGGCCAGTGACTCCTTGAGCAGAGAGATGGACACAGACATGAGAAATGTTGTGGCCAGGGAATTGCTGGAGCCTGGTAGCTGATTCAAGTGAGGGACCCTCAGATGGTAGATCAGAAGAGAGCCAAGGGAGGATACAGTAACCAGCAAAATGGGGGGTGGTCATCAATGATGAAAGCGGCTTTCCTTTTGGAAGGGATGGGGTGCACTCATATACTCACCTTCATTCATTCCAGACCGAGGATACAAGATAACAGATCACCATACACTGAATCATGTTTTTCAGCACTGATGTTACTTATATAACCAAATATAGCAACACTTATTCTAGCCCTCATGGCCTGAAAGTCAGCTCAGCTACTTTTAAGCCCTCCTCCAAGGTTCTCCAGTACTCCTAAGGGGGTTTGGGAGTTTCTTTGCCACTGGCTCAGGTCACCACAGATATTTCCCCAATTTTAGGGGCTCCCCAACCACTCCAATTCCATTTAATCTCAATCAAAGGAGCTTTTGCAAGAAAAAGCAAACATTCCAACTCCCAAACTTGGGAGGCATAATTCTCTCCCCACCCCCTTTTAGCACCTTAGTCTCTGAGGAAGGGAGGGGTTCTCAGTTTCATTCAGTTTCCATATAGCGACACTCCCACAAAGTTCTAAGTCAAAAGCTCCCCTGGGCTTCTGTCCTAAGAAGCTGCCTCTTCCAGGCTTCCCTCCTAAATATCCAACCTGGAATCTGGCCACCAGGATCACAATGATTCAAACTCCTGGGTACGAGGACCCCTGGGCACAAGGCCCCTGCCACCTGGGTCTAGGACTGAAAAGAACAAGCAAAACAAGGCACAAAGTCCAAGCTGGATCCTCAGGGCCACAGAGCCTAAAGGGGAGAGGGAATGGCTGCACAAGTTATGGTGTGTGACTGTGAGGGAATATTCGTGTGCTGTAAGAAATGATGAGCTCAACGATCACAGGAAAACCTGGAGACACTTGCACGAAATAATGAAGAGAAGAGCCAAGAGAATGCTGTACACAGTGGCAGCAATAATGTCTGAAGAATGACTTTGGCTGACTAAGTCATTTGGAGTATTATAGATACCCAAATTACCTACAAAGGACATATGAAGGGAGAAGTCATCTGCATCCAGAGAAAGAACTGATAACCAGAAGTATGTATGGAATGGTTTTACATCCGTACACACACACACACACACACACACTCACTCACACACATGCACACACTCTCACACACATGCACACACACACACGTACACACTCACATGCACACACTCACAGATGCACACACTCACACATATACAGTCACATACATACACACACTCACACACTCACATACACACACTCTCACATACATGCACACACTCACATACACACTCATACACACATGCACACACTTACATTTGTGTCAAATAGTAGCCACTGGGGGAGGGAAGAAAAAAAGAAATATGATAACTATTGTATATTTAAAAGGAATAACAAGTTGTCCATAATAGATTTCCTGTTTAGGTGTAATCATCTTTTTTTTCTACTCTAATATATTAAGGAAATGCTTGTTTTCTTTCTTAAGTTCAGAATTTTTAAAAGGGGAGGGGGTAGAGGGGAAAGGCAGCCCATCCTTCCACCTGCTTTAGCTCCTGGAGACCAGGCTTTGGGTGACTAGGAGCTTCACCCCAACCCTCCCCACTCCTGCCAGTGCTACTGGAAGGAGAGAGAGAACATCCCAGGCTGGTGTTTTTAAAGGCAGCCCTGTTCTGGCTCACAGGCAAAGGCAAAGGCTGTGCCCACCCTGGGGTGGGAGAACAGCAGGATGGCTTCTCCCAGAAGCAGGTCCCTGGCAGCTCTTAAATGGCTGCCTCCATCTTAGGTCACCTGAGCGCACACTGAAACCTGATCACACAAGAAAAAAATGCGACGAGTCCTTTAGCAGCTGGACAATTATACAGGCCAGAGCCCATTCACTTTGTGCTCTTCTCCTTTGTGACTTAGCCATCCATATTCTCCAGTTCTGATGGCTCAGAGTTAAATGTAAATAGCCATCATTTCTGAGCATCTTCCCCTCCTAGAGTGACTCCTTTGGGAGGCAAACTAGGCTGTCTTTTGCCTCAATTTTTACCCAGCCTCTAACTACTGAATATGCATCGGCAAAGTAAGACCTGGGAAAGACCTTGGCTAAAAGAGGCCAGCTTCTCCCACTGCATGCAGGGTCATCTCCAGTCGCCCTTACCTATATCTGGCCACTGGACTGGTGACTTTGCACAATCCTCCCTCACTTAAATCCAATTCACTTGAAAGTCAAGACATCACCTCCTGGTGCCATTGATCCTCTTGGAGAATGAATGACAAACAACAGCAACAATAACAATTCTTATTTTCCGACAGTCTGTCTAGGGTACCTGTCCCATGTGCTGGAGGGCTTTCTCTAGCTCTTCAGAGCTCTTAAGCATGTCAGTACAGCATATACACCCTCCAACTACTGGCCTGCCCCTCCCCCTGGCCCAGCTAAGCTTATATTTGATGATGTCCTTGGGACCACTTTCTGCCTGCAGTTTTTCACTAGCAATATGTAACACCTACCATGTGGGCCTTCAAGGGGTCTAGAATAATGATGGCGGTGATGATGATATACGTGGTCTGCTAACATTTGCCACATCCATTTGAATAGTTATTTTTGGAGGCAGCTGGGGTCACACAGCTAGTAAGTGTCTTGCAGCTCAATGTGAACTCAGGTCCTCCTGACTCCAGGCCCAGTACTGTATCCACTGCACATCTAGCTGCACCCCACCCCCCACATCCATTTTCAAATTACAATTTGAAAATGTTCCCAGTGAACAGACAATCCAGAAGTCACTTGTTCTCACAAAGGGTAACACTGAGCAAGATGACCCATCCCAAAGTGTGCAAAGAACATTCTGAACTCACTAGCTCAGGGCAGGGGTGTACCAGAAGCCTTATTCATGCTGGCATTTCCTAACACTACTGTTTAGCAGAAAGAACTTAGATGACATCACTGCATTTTTCCCCTAGCCACCACCGTCTTTCATCTAGGACTGCTTTCAATCCTGCCTTTCTTCTGAAGAAGGCCTTTCCACCTCCACCAGCTTTTGTTCTGGGGGAAGCCTGGCCACTCGCTTTGTCCTGGGAGAGGAGGGACACCAGTCCTCTGCCAAAAGTGAGAGGGGACGTGCATACCACAGCCAAAGGTGGTTGGCTGTTTAGCCTTCTCTGAGAGTATCAAGTAGCAGAGGAAAATAATACAGAGAATGTGGTTTCAGCAAAATTAAAATTCATGAAAAAGTTGAACATTCCCCAAACTAATTTAATAATAGAACCCAATTATGCAAGCACCCCAAGAGATGGGAGTTCTGATTAGGTGAAAGAAAGTATCTTTTTGCCTTCCTTAAACACAGGAACTCAATTTCAGCACAGGATATAAATTTCCTTTGGTTTCTTGATATGAACTATTACAATGTCAGCTGGAACATTCAGTACATATAGGCAGGTGGGAAGAAAGCTGACCATTTCCAGGAGGCTTTATTTCACATTCATAAAAGAATGTGCTTATTATTCTGTGTTGGGCAATGTTTTGAAATATATTTCAATGGCAGGGATTGCTGGGGGTGGGGGGATGCAGAGGAGGCAGGAAATAAGACTGAATAAAGAGGTAAGGGGAAAACAAAATGTGGAGGTAAGTTTGACTTCACAGCCTATTTTAAAACACACCTAATATTACTAAATAGAATTACTTCTAATAACTTTTTTTAATTGATAAAGTAACATTTATTTATTAAGCAACTACTGTGTTTCAGGCACTGTTAGACACTGTACATTAAAAGACCACAAACAAGGCAATCACTGAATTAAGTGAATTTATTATATTCCACCAAAGGAACAACATAGACACACAATGAGTATGCACAAAACACCTACGAAATAAACACAAGGAGATGCAGCTAGGTGGTGCTGCAGGGGATGGAGTACCAGCCTTTGAGTCAGGAGGACCTGAGTTCAAATACAATCTCAGACACTAGCTGTGTGACCCTGGGCAGGTCCATTTACTTCACTGCCTCCAAAAAAAAAAGTAAACACAAGGGAAGAGGGTGGGGAGTGACGGGTGGGGTACTAGCAGCTAGGGGAAGCTTGATAGATTTCTTATAGAAAGTGACCCCCTGGGGGGAGGCTAGGTGGCGCAGTGAGTAGAGTGCTGGCCCTGGAGTCAGGAGGACCTGAGTTCGTATCCGGCCTCAGACACTTAACACACACACACACACACACACACACACACACAAAACTAGCCCTGTGACCTTGGGCAAGTTACTTAACCCCAATTGCCCTCCAAAAAGGCAAAAAAAAAAAAAAAAGAAAGTGACCCCCTTGCCTGAACTTTCAATAGTCAATCCATCAATCTGAAGCTGAGGAGCTGAACAGAACATGCACAAAGATGTCCTTCGTGATGCCAGCCAATCAGACGTATTGATCAGCCAGGCAACAAGCATTTGTGAAATGAGTTCTTTGTATAAGATGCTATGCTAAGTGCTGCAGGGTTCATGAAGAAAGGCAAAACCAGTCCCTGCTCTCAAGGTGCTGATAGTCTAATGCACTAGCTCAGTGCCTGTGGGCAGCGAGATGGACCAGTGCATAGAGTACAGGGCGGGGAGTCAGGGAGACTCATCAACCTGAGTTCAAATTAGTTCCAGCTGACACTGTAATAGTTCCTATGGAGAAGTCAAGGGAAGTTTATATGAGGCTAGTAAGTCTCATGAACTCACTAGCTGTGTGATCCTGGGCAAGTCACTTAACCCTGTTTGCCTCAGTTTTCTCATCTATAAAATGAACTAGAGAAGGAAATAGCAAGAAAACCCCAAATGGGGTCACAAAGAGTCCAGTACAACTGAAAAGTGACTGGACAACAAGGCACTTGGGGGTGATAAGCCCTAAATGCATCTGGTTTTATGTGACTCAATGATGAAGTGTTTGAACTTTGAGTGGACAACCCTTTACTGGTCCTCGAGAAGGAAGTTCAGATGACTCTGTGGGTCTGAAAAGCTCCCTAGAACTTTCTTAAAACTTCTCTTCCTGATCATTATTCATGTCAGGGCTGTTTTAAGGCTTCTTCCCATGAGGGATGGGGAAGGACAGATTGCCCCATCCCCTACCCTGGCCACCATATGGACATGAATGAACAAATGAATAAATGAAAATGCACTTATTAAGCATTTACTATATGGTAAAGCACTGGACTAAGCCCTGGTGATAACAGTTGAAAAGTTAAGAGAGTCCTTACTTACATTCCAAAGGAGACAACACACATTGAAGGCAGCAAAGTAGATGATAAAGCATTTTCTTTAGTATCATTCCCACTGATTGGAATGGATCAGCTTCTGATGTCACCTTATTTCACAGTGCCAAGTACTTTTATGGAGAAATATTCCTTTTCTGGGTCTTCAGTAGCCAGGGCTCACGTTGCACCCAGAAGCAGTTGCCAGGCATCTTCACATGGCTTGCTTCTTGACAAAATGGTGGCTGAAAGCAGAACCCATCTGAAGAGTGCTGGAACTCCTGGAGCTCTGGGACCACATACCTAGTGGGATATCCTGGCCAAAGAATATGGGCCTGTAAAAGTCACTGTTTTGTTCTTTTTTTTTTTTTTTTTAATAATTCCAAATTGCTTTCCAGAATAACTGGCTCAATTCACAGCTTCACCAAGCAGTGTGTTAATATTCCTGTCTTTCTTCTCCAACATCGGCTTTTTCCATTTTTGTCAGCTTTGCCAATTTCCTGGTTGTGAGGAGAAACTGTAGAGCTTCTGTGATTTGCATTTCCCTTGCTATTAGGGGTTAGAAGCAATGTTTGAATAATTATTAATATTTGTCATGATTCATGAACTATTTGTACATTTCCTTTGACAATGCATACATTGGGAAATGATTCTTGATCATTTATACAGTTTAAATCTTTAAATATCTTGGATATCAGAACCTGCAATAGATATTTGATTCAAAGATTTATTTCCACTTAATGCTTTCCCTTCTTATTCTTATTGTATTTTGTTAGTGCAAAAGTTTTTCAGTTTCATGTAATGTAAATGATCTGTTTTATCTTTTGTGACCACTTCTATCCCCCTTTACTAACTGTGAAAGGTACTTGAGACAATTTCCTTCCCTTCCCTTCTGTTTCTTTCCTTTTCTTTCCCTTCTTCCTCTGTCTCTATCCCTGTCTCTTTCTTTCTTACAATCAGTTCATATCCATTTTGAGCTTATTGTGCTATATTATGTAAGACAATGGTTGGAGATAATTTTTGCCAAGCTATCTTCCCAGTAGTTTTTCCCCAGTAGTTCTTGTCAAATGGGGAGTTCTCCAAGCAATATGTTTTCAGGTTTATCAGACACTTGATTTTTGAGGTCATTTATCCTTCTCTTTTCTTTAATTAATTTGATGGCTGCATTGTAACATAATTTGAAGTTTGGTAGTGCTAATCCCACTCCTCCCTCACCTTCATTCCTAATTTTCATTATTCCTCTTCAGATTCTAGACCATTCGTTCCTCCAAATGAATACATTCTTGGCCATTTAATCGGCACACTATCACACCTTTAAGTTGATTTAAGTGATGTCGTTTTTATTGTAGTTGTATTTTTATTATATTGGCCCAACCACAAGCAATAGTGATTACCTCTCCTGTCATTCTATAGGTCTTTAAAGAATGATCTGTAATGGTATTTGTCTTGAGTGTCTTGGCAGGTTGCTTGCATATGCTTTATGCTTTTGGAATTATTTTGAATGGAATCTTCCTTTATTAGTTCCTCCTGAGTTTTGTTATTACTATATAGAAATGCTGACGATTTTTTGGATTTTGTCTCATGTCCTTTGAACATGTTATTCTTTATCTTTTCTGATTCATTGTAGTAAACTTTGCTCCTTATCTTTCTCAAAGAGCCTGGGGTGGTGGTGGGGGGGGGATGAGAATATTTCTTATATACAGAAGATTATTAGTTTTTTTTTCTTCCCCATTTTGACATTCTCTTTTATTTTATTGGGCAATTTAACCCATTTAAGTTAAAGTTATGATTGTTAGGCTAGTATTTTCTTCCATTTGCTATTTTGCATTTTAACCCCTTTTCTCTTTTAAGTCAGTACTTTATCCCTACAATTAGTTGGGCTTACATTCTGATGCTAGACTATTTCCACAGCCTCCTCCCCCCACCCCACCCACACTCATATTTGCCTACCCATCTAAGTTTTCTGAATTTACTTTATTAATTTCTTTTTATTCACCATTTCTCCCTCTTTCCTTTACCCTTCTTTTCCTCCACCAAGCCAAGCAAATAGCTCAAAATCTTCCTTCTCCACAAGCCTTTTATTTTAAGTAACAATTTTTTGCCACACCCTTTTCAAAGTTTTTCTTTGCTTTAACCTAATTTCTTTTCCCTTCCAGTCTATTCTAGATTTTATTTTCTGATCCATATGCTCTATCAATTCTGATTAGCATGCTAATTCATTTCTTCTTTAATCTTTGTGTTGCTTGTGAGGGTTAAGCTTAAATCTAAGTTTTCTTATATGCCATTTCTATGTTATGCCTTTATAGATCTTATTTCATTTTCTCTGCTTTCTGCTGTGCCTCAGACTTTAAAATATCCATTCATAAATAAAGCAATGTCAGGGGAATGCAGTATGAGGTGGGTATCACTTGGTGCCCCAACTTGTAAAAGCTAAACCTGACAATGATCAGTCTCTACTCTCAAAGCTATGCTATCTTGTCTCTGGTGTTGCATTTTTGTCCCCAGTTGTTACTTATGTCCTAGGGAAACATTATTTGTATATATAATACAACTTTATAATACAACAATACAACTTTCTCTTCTGTTATTTTCTCTTCTAAAGGGATTTAGGCCATGGATTATTAATTCAACCCTTCCCCATTCCTTTCTCCTATTTTGTTTTCCTTAATTATTTAGCTTTAGATTTTTTTTTAGGTCCCCTGATGATCATCTTTGTACTTTATTTTATCCTGTAGATTTATTTTTTTAAAAGACTTTTTAAGCAATAGCTTATAAATATGAGGCAACTTTTTTTCCTTAACTCATTTTTAAAATAAAAAATTGAACTAATTTACATGTGTGTGTGTGTGTGTGTGTTTGGTGTATGTTAGAAAAAAACCCCAATCATCTCTATTTTTTTGACAGGAATGTCTCAAACACTCATCTTTTGTTGAAAGTCTATTATTTTAGTGGGTTTTTGTGACTAGACTTAGGTTTGAAAGATGTGTTATATTGAGTTGTATGTTGAATGTCTTTGTTTTTTGAAATATACTATTCCCTTCTTATCTCTAGCTTTTTTTGGTCTGTGGAATAATTCTGGGTTATATGATGGGCCTTTTCACTGGATTACTTGCATAATTTGTTTCATGATATTGAAATTGAGAAATTTAACTATTATATGCCCTAAAGTTTGAATTATTTTATTTTTTTGTGATGACCTATAGATTCAATCAACTAATCAATAAATTTGATCAATAATTTTTGTCTATATTAAAACATTAAAGGAAGTTTCCTTATATTATTTCTTGAAGTAGAGTATTTGGGTGTTTCAATTTTAATCTTCTTTATCATCATTATCACTGCACAACCTGTGTTCAAGGTCCATACCTCTGGCTTATATAGAATTCATATGTTTTTTTTCAGATTGCTGTCTTTTGCCACACTTCTACCAAATTTTCTTTCACTTCAGGATTTTTTAATTCCAAATTTTTCAGGCCTTCTATGTCTTTGGAGAGATTATCATGAGTTCATTTTTCTCTGTTCTGTTGTTTGTGTTTTTTTAAAGCTTGGATGAGCACTCATTTTCAGACCACCAATTCTTTCCCATGTTTTCCTTTAAAAATTTTAATTGTCTTTTGAGCCATTCTGGAGTTTCTTGGCCCTAGTCCAGGATCACTAAGGAGTTCAAAGGATTTTTTAAAAAAGCAGGTCTCGAATTCATACAAGTATGATACTTACTGATTGTGTTTTGGACACATTCATTCCTCCTCTCTTTCTGATACTCTATTGCACTATAAGCTATGGTTTTATTCAGTTTCTCTCTTAAACATCTGTTTATTGCCTTAGGTTTCTCTTCTCAGCTTTGGTACCTCTTCCTTCCACTGCTGCCCAGAACTCTGAGTTGTTGTACTCCTCATATTGGGAGCTCTGGGCAAAGGACTTGCATCATTTGGTTTTGGCCTTCTATCCTTTAAGCCATAATGCTTGTTTACTTGTTGCTTCTTGCAGGATGGGATGGGGAGAGGCAGCATTAGGGTTGAATCATTGCAACTGGATGGATGGAAAGGGATCCTTGAATTACAAGCCTTGGAGTTTATACCATTCCACTTAGCAGAAAGAGAGGCTGGGAGGAAAACTTGGTATGGACACTGAGTGAGGGGAGCTCAGAGTATTTGTTTTCTGATATTATTTCATTTTACCCTGTGTAGTGCTTCTGTCTTCTCTTGGAGATACAGCTTTCCTATGAATGGTGCATCATCCCTTTGATTCAAGGAATGTTTTTGAGGTTGCAAGCTTCCAAGAGAGACCAGAGCTGGATGTATAGATACAGGAGTCATCAGCACAGAGATAATAATTAAAGTAACTGGAGCTGATAAAGTCACCAAATAAGAAAAGAGCAGAGAATAAGGAGAAAAGAGTATGGGGAAGAGCTTTGGGGTATGCTGACAATCAGGGGGCATAGCTTGGAGCAGATGCCAGCAAAGGAAACCGAGGAACCTTTTATTATAGATAGGAAAAGGATCAAGAAAACACGCAATACTATGGAAATGCTGAGGGAAGACAATGCCCAGAAGAAGTGTTGAAAGGTCAAGAAGGCTGAGAATCAAGAGAAGACCGTTAGACTCAGCCGTCACAAAACCAGCGGCGGCTTTGGAAGGAGCATCTCAGTCGAGTGATAAGATCAGAAATGAGGTTTCAGAGTGTTCAGAGGAGTAGGAGAAGGAAAGAAATGGGCACGATAGTATATGGTCTATACACTTCTTATGGCAACTAGTATAGACTATATGACTTTTTATAGCAACTAGTGTGTCGTCTATAGCTTTTTCAAGGAGTTTGGCTGAGAAAGAGGGGGAGGTTTAGGATAATAACTGGAAGGGATGGGAGGATCTAGAGAAGGCGATTTTTAAACTGCTAAGTCCATTGGCTTTTTCTCAGGTCTTTCCCTCCATGATCTCTCTGCAGCCTTCAACACTGTTAATTATCTCCTCTTCCTGGAAGCGTTCCTCTCTTGGTTTCTGTGATGCTTCTCACCCCTGGAGTATTTCTAATTTATCTACTTGCTCCATCTATTCTCCTCTCTGTCAGTGTGTATGTGTGTGTGTGTGTGTGTGTGTGTGTGTGTGTGTGTTTGTGTGTACCCATGCGCGTGCTTGGGCCAAGGCCCTTTGCCCTCTTTTGATTTGTAAGTTAAGGAGTCATTTTGTATGGAGGTGATCTGTGTGAAAGAAGGAAGGGTAGATGGGGAGAGGAAGGAGGAACAGAAGACACAGACATGGGAACAATAACAGTAATATCAAGAGCTTTGCTCAAGCCCCAGCCAGTCATTATCTCTTATGTTTATTTTAAATATACATTATTGAGGTCAATGAATACTTTCCAATCACTTTATTATTTACTAACTTGATTTATTCTTTTCTTTTGTTCAGGTAGTGAATTTCAACAAGGAAGTTAAACTTGAAAGCAAGGCTGGCCTGAATATTTTTGTCCTTTCTACAAAGAAATGTTCTCTCCAGGGCAACTTCCTTTGGTCAGAGTATTTCAGCTGTCTTGGCCAGTATCCTGAGAGTAAAAAACAAGACCATGTTATTTCACTATTGTATTTCTTAAAGGACTAACTTTAAAAACAAATTAGTCCAAGATGTGAGAGCTCTTTGTATGTTTTGCAAGATTTGAGGTTGGTTAGGTTCCAAGGAGGTGGAGGAAAACAGTCTTGATGGATTCCCAAACACAACTACTTGCCTATAACATCAGGGTACCAGCGTATACTGTGCACCATACAGGAAAAGAAAACCGTTGCTTATAAGTTACTGGTAAGCACATTCCCTTTCCTTGTCTTTATGGAGTATTCATAGCTAATGCACACACAGATCATCTTCCAAGTCCACCAGTCACTGATCAGCGAGTGGTGAGCAAACAAAGCCTGAAGGTTTCTAGTAGGCACAAAGATCTTCATTCCCTACTGAAGACCTTCCGATGGCTTCAGAGAAAACTGGACAGTGCATAAGCATGAAGGAGTCAGACAGGTCTTTTCTAGCTTCAAAGTTCTCCACTTTATCCCATCCAAATGCCAAATCTTGAAATAGGACAGATACTCAAGCAGGAGCTACGGCAGCTGCTTCAATCCCTGTCACCGAGTCGGGACCTTGGGTGACTGTACTAACCTCTGCGGCCTACAGCTCTCACCTGTAAAACAAGGGAGGCAGACTGGACATTCCATTGTGTTTTCTGGCTCTGAGAGCCTAGGACTCTGTGATTTAGGTGGTGTGGTGAATAGAGAGCCGGACCTAGAGTAAGATTTCAGTTCAAATCTGGTCTGAGACACTTACCAGCTGTGAGATCCTGGGCAACTCACTTTACCTGTTTGTCTCAGTTTCCTCATCTGTAAAACGAGCTGGAGATGGAAATGGCCAACCCCTTCAGTGTCACTTTCAAGAGAACCCCAAGTGGGGTAAAGAACCAGACACGACTGAATGACAAGGATTCCTGCTGCTCCCTTAGCATTATTCACACAAAGCAGGGGTGGCAGAAAGGGAAGGGAATTAGGAGCCAGGCCACCCCCCGATCAGTGATGTCTGCTACTTGTCCCTTCCGAGGGGCTCTCTCCCTAGGAAAGTCACTTAGCACAGTGCCTGCTGTATACCGCACGTAACGAATGGTTACTGCCTGACTCACTGATATGAGCACGACCTCCAGTCTACACAGCCTCATCTCCTAATGAAACACTACCTGCCTATTTCTCGGCCTTCCACTCTAGATGAATGGAAGGCTGTTCATTAGTCACAACCTCCCCTTTGCAAACCTACAATCACATTTCATTGTCCTTTGTTTTTACTAATGTCTCCATCCTAGTCTTTGTCAAATGTTTTAAATCAGGGTCACCTAACATCTATCTGGCTGATCTAAAGATTATTGAAATCGCCATTACAACTACTGCCAACTATGTGTACCATCGAGATCTGGTGACTACACGTTGTCGGTCATCCTTCATCTTCAAAGAGGATCAATCACATCACAGGAGGACAGCTTACCTGAGCACGAACTGGGTCCAAGTAAGGCAGGGCTGCACAAAACCGTCTGCCTCACTCTTTCTCCCAGAGTCACTGTGAAAGTCAAGATATCTGGAGATGGCTGGGATGCAGGGGGTGAGCGAAGCGTCTTCCAGGTCTGCCCAGGCTCTGAGCGCTCCACCGGGCCTGCTTCAGCCGCCTTCCTGGATGTTCTTGTCCACATGTTCCACCACAGGAAGTCTTCACACGAGTGGGGTGGCCACTCCTCTAACTCCTTCAGTGGGCTGGAGGCCCTTTGTTTACCCTCAGCCTGCTACAATGCATCTGCCCAGGAGGTGTGATGTAGGTGTGGCTGCTGTTTATGCTAAAGTTTCTAGGAGTCAAAGGTGAAAATTGAGTGCCAGGTGGACACCCAAGATGGAGAAGCAGCTGGCAAGGCCTCACACCAGAGGTGCTAGTTGTTCCTGAACATCCCATATACCCCGACACTTACAGGTTGTCTCAAGGCTAGAGATGAATGGCAAATGTCTAAAATTTTATGAATAACTTGAATATCCAATGTGTGTGTCTGCATATAACACATTTATGTAGCGATTTAGAGCTTACAGAGGACTTTCACAACATCTGTGCATGATGGATTATTATCCCAACTTTACATATGAGGAAAATGAGGCTGAATAACACCTATCAGTCGTGGTGAGTAAATGGCACCTTCTTCCTGGTGCTGTCGGGTAGGCTGGATGAAAGCAATGAAGGCATGCTCATCAGAAGTCCTAATTGCTTCAAACTATGAAGGAATAGTTTAAGGGATATAGGAAAGTCAGGATTCCAAACCATCTCTATGGCCTGCAAGGATGGGCCAGAACGAACAAGACTAAGACTCTGTTAAAGATAAATAGTTTCTAAGTGCAGGATGACAGAAGTCTCATTTAAAAGCAGTTTAATGGGGGGGGAGGGTGCAGGGGAGGAGACTAGGATTTTAGTTGCCCACCAGCTGAATCTGAACTGCTGGGAAAAAAAAGCCCCACAGAACTTGGGATTGTTTTAATAGGGTAGTGACCACAGGAAGGGAAACGATATTCCCACTGCACTTTGTACTTCGTTCTGGTTGGTCCACACCTGATGTACTCTGTTCATGGGCTAAGAGACTCAGAGAAAGTAGAATTGGTCAAAGAAAAGCAACCAAGAGGGGGAAAGGCATTGGGGATATTTAGCCTGGAGAAAAAAAGAATTATGAGAACGATGGTCACGGTTTTCAAACACATGCAGGGCTATCATGTTAAAAAGAAGTTAAGACTTATCTAGAATGGAAGAACTAAGGCTACACCTAGGGAGGCAAGTTTTGGCCCAATACAGCAGAGGACCAGTCAGCCAAGGTGCCTGGCCCTCAGGAGAGCTTTGCAGATGGCAGAGTCCGATAGGGACTGACTGCGCCTAGTCTGCTAACTACATGGTGAAAATAAGCCTGTCTGACGGGGCCATGGAACCAGAGCTGGGGGGCATTCATTCATTCATGCCTGTCCTTCTGGACCTGACTCCTTCCTGCCTGTCTCTGCTGGGTGAGAGACAACACTGAGGGAGACAGGCCTAAGGTCTTGGCTATCTGAGGCCAACCTGTGGCCCTCTGCTCTTGTCTTCCATGGACCCATCCTTTCTGCTTTAGGGTGAAGGACACCAGAGATGGCTGTGACCTCATGACCTTCAAAAGGTCAGGAGAGCAGGTCACTAGGAAGTCTGAAAACAGAGTCCTTTCTGGGATATGGAGCCAGCAAGTCAAGCACTGGCAAACCACTCTGGGATCTCTGCTAAGAAAACCCCAGCTGGGGTCCCGAAGACTGAGACAGACTGAAACGAGGGACTGACAACAAGGAAAGGCTTAAAAGAAACTAGCACAGTAAGAAGTGAGGGGCCCTTACCAGATTGGAGGCTCTGACTGGTAGCATTAGAGAAGAGGCGCTCCCACCCCTCAGGGATTCCTGGGGAGCATCAGGGGAGGTCTGACCCAGCCTCAAAGCACACAGAAGAAAACTGTCTCCTCCCCAAACAGACTGAGTTGCTGGGCAATAGAGTGATTTCCTTATCACTGGGAGTTTTGAGATTAGATTACCATCTGTAAGAAGTTTCTATGGGGGATCTTTTCAGGGGTAATTTGGTATTGAAGGTGCAATGTAATTCCAAGGGTCTATAAAAGTAAACATTACCACAAGAGGAAGAATCCACTGGTGTCTCAAGCATCACATTAACAATGACAACAATAAAATTAATAACATATTACAGGACTTTGTGCCTCCTTTCATCTGGTGACTTCAAAGGACTTTATAAGGTAATGCAATTTTGCAGATAAGGAGCCAGGACATTGTGGAAAGAAAATGGTGCCAGAGTGAAAGGAGATTGCTTAAGTCATATAGGGGGCACGGTGGACAGAGTTCCGGGCTTGGAGTCAGGGAGACTCAAATCCAGTCTCAGACATATACTGGCTGGATGTACTGGGCAAGGCATTTACTCTCTGGCTACCTCAGTGTCCTCATCTGTAAAATGAGGCAGAGAAGGAAATGGCAAAACACTCCAGCATCTTTGACAAGAAGTCCCCAGATGGGATCATGAAGAGTTGGACACGACTTAAAAGTGACTCAACAGCAACAGAAACATTTATCGAGTGCTTACCGTTTACCAGCTACTGTGCTAAGCACTTCATGTGACCTGCCCAGGGTCATGCGGTGAGTGAGTTTGAACTCGGGTCTTCCTGTTTCCAGGCCCCACTTGCTGTACCCTACAGTGCCACCTAGCTTCCCAAGTGTTGGCTCTTCCATTGGAATGTGAGCCCCTGGAAAGCTGGACTATCTTCTTGTATGCATATCCCCCAGCCCTTAGCACAGGGCTTCACAGATAGAAAGCATTTAACAAATGCTTCATTCCTTCAATCATTCATAGAATGGCTATAAGACACGCTTCCATCTTAAAACCCTTTGAATGCTGTAGCCGGAATGTATTTTGGAGAGATCTTGAGATGAAGCCTGTCTCCGTGCACCAATTCCCACCATGCTGACAGGCCAGTATCTGTCCTCTCACTTCCTCCCTCCCTGGCGCATCACCAGCGTTCTCAGGGCTCTCATATCCTTGAGCTTTATCCTCTTCTCCCTGAATGTAATTTCTGCATCGCTGCTGCCATTTTCCCTTTGTTGTGCAGTTGTTTGGTTTGGCAGCCCTGCCCATCACAAGCCAGTGAGACTGGAAATCTGACATTAAAAAGAATGCTTTGTGGTAAAGGGTCTGGCATCTTAGCTCCCCACATCAAGAGACTAGAGCAGTAACACATGTCCAAGGTCAGCATTCCCTTAAGAACAACACGAATTACTCTCAGTGATCTGAGACAAAGTCCTGCATAAGCATGAGTGCAGGCCTGGGAGGTTACCTGCTGGTATGGACAGGGCTGTGCTGGAGGCAGATCAAACTGGCTTCCAAGAGCCTCATCACTACAGTGCAGTGTGAACATGCACACCTCAGCAGTCTGCACTACAATCAGGCCTTCATTGATTGTTTTGCTGATTGTTTAGACTTAAGGAAGTGTTAATAAAGCAAATTAAACTTAAAAGTATGTGTATCTATTTCTTTTTCCTTCTGGAGAGCCCAGTCATTAAACATTTACCAGCTTACCCTTGCATTCCTCCATAAACATTGTTTGAGCTCAGTAGAAGTGCAATAGAAGGCCCAGGGATAAAGTCATCACCAGCTTGGAGGCCTGGGGACCTGATGCTGATGCTGATAATAAAAGAAAAATAATATATTTCGCCCATTATTTTATTTGAGCCTCCCAACCCCCTCGGCTGGGAGCTTTGCTACTCTAAAGACTCTTGGGGCGCAGGTTCCTGAGGTGTTAAAGATAACCCCAAGATCAGTGGAATCACACCATCAGAGAGAGAAGCAATGAGGCAGGAGATGAGGCTGGTTTTGTCCACAAGGCTCCAGACAGCTATTTCCAGGTGAGGCCCTAGTTGGAGGTATAGGTCTGGAACTAGACATCAGAGCTTGGGGTACACAGATCCTGGGAGCTAACTGCCTAAAGGTAGTTCAGGTGAGGCTTCTAGGAGATTATGGTCTTTTGGGGTGGAATGGACAGGACTAAGCCCTGTGGTCCCCTACAGTCTAGCATAGTGCTCCCACACAAGGTCCTTCCACATTTAACATAATAAACACTTGGATGGATGGGTCAGCCACCTACAGATGGACATGTCCTGTCTAATATGAAACCAGCCTTGACAGGTCTTGGAGTACTCTCTGTTGTGTGGCATGGGGCCCTGATGTGTCCCCTACCACATTTGGGAGGTGGTGGCCTCCTTTGATCGGTGCCTTAAAAGAGCAGTGAGACCGAGTCCATGAATCTTTTCAGCTCTGCTCTTTTCTGTGATTCCTGTCTATTGGACCTGGCATGGATGGTCACCCGGCAAGAATGGCCACCCGGCATGGATGGCCACCCGGCATGGATGGCCACTCAGCATGGATGCCCACCCGGCATGGATGGCCACTCAGCATGGATGCCCACCCAGCATAGATGTCTACTCAGCACAGGTCTGGGGGTGTGTGGTTTGGTTCTATCCCAGGTAGTTTGTTCTCATTTTCTAACAGTACAAGGTTCTAGAGGATACCCTCATGGGATCTAGCAGTCAAAGCTGTGGTGACTTTGGAGTCAGGATTGGGGGAAGGGTTGCACAGTGAATCACCCTGACATGCTGGCTCTGAGAAGCCAGGGTGCCTGGGACTAAAGCCTGAGGTGGGGCTCAGATTTGATTTATGGAGTCACAGTTTAGCTATGAACCTAATCCCCTTCCCCATTCCAGAGACTGAGGTGATGGGGGAAGAGAGGACAGCAGCATTGTGCCTACCCTGTGCTGGAGAGAATAAAGTTTATATATTTGTGATTATGCCATTTGAAGTAAATATTCCTTTGGAAAACATCTGGGGTTTTCCAGACATTATTCACTTAAGGCAGACATCATGGGTTCTAAGTGTATGGCAAACTTTGGTTTAAATATCTCCAAGGATGAGGAGCTCATTACCTAACAAGGCAACCCACTCTACTTTGGAACAACCAGTCAGTTGCTAAAACTTCCCCCTAAAGTTGAAATATGACTCTCTCCCCCAGTCAGCTCTTGTGTCTAATTCCTTAGAAGAGTCCCTAGGTGTGCCCAAGGTTCCAGAGTATGATTCAAAATCAGGAATTTATGACTTTTTATTCCAAATCCAATGCATTGCCATATTACCATGCACTAATCTATCCCAGAGGGCAGCAGTCAAAGCAATGGTACAAGCTAGAGAAAAGCAAATTTTTGACTTCACAACATATGGAAAAACTTGTTTAATATCTTAAGCCATCAAAGATTGGGGGATGCACAACAAATGAAGGGCCTCCTTTCTAGAATTTTTCAAGCAAGGCTCAGATGTAACTGGGCAAGTCACCATGACCTCTCTATTACTCAGTTTCCCCATCTGTAAAATGTAGGTAATCAAATTGGTTAATCCTATAATCAATCAGAGATTAAATGTTTAACAATGGTTCTGGGAAAAAAGTTCACTTGATATGCTTTAAATATTAAGCTTCGTTATTAACATTTTCTCTAACACTTTCTTAAGTCTAAATTATAATTGAAACAATAAATCAAGGCCTGATTAATAGCTGAATATTTAAAAACTGGCTCTCCCGAGTTAAAGCTATGGTTTTTTCAGTAGCAACCTATGGCTGTGAGAGCTGGACTATTAAAGAAAGCTGAGCGCCTGCATAATCAATACTTCTGAATTGTGCTGGGGAAGATTTTTGAGAGTCCTGTGGACATCAAGGAGGTCACATCAGTCAATAGAGAAAGAAATTAACGCAGGCTACTCATGGGAAGGTCAAATACTGAAGCTGAAACTTAAATACTATGGCTATATAATGAGAAGATTGGAAAAGACCCAGATGTTGGGAGAGATTGAAGGCAAAAGGAAAATGGGACTGCAGAGGATGAGATGTATAGATCGGGTCATGCAAACAACGAACATAAGCATGGACAGACTTTGGGAGATAGTGAAGGACAGAAGGGCCTGGCATGCTGTGATCTCTGGGGATCATGAAGAGTCAGATATGACAACCTCCTTTGTGGGGAGTCAGCTCTAGCCTCCCCCAGGTGACCCTCCCAGGGCTGTCTTGAGCATCAGACAGATAATATGAATAAAATGCCTGGCGAATCTCAAAGTGCTATTTCCGTGCAGGCAGGGATTCTTTTTCCAGGTGTGGGTTGGGCCATGTGGCTGCTAAGGGTCTGTTGCAGCTCGGAGATGTTGTTTTCTCCACAGATCACAGCAATAGAGCTGCCAGGGCACAAAGCCTTCGTTTTAGAGGAGGACGCACGGCTTTGTTATTCATGTCTACACACACGCACATGAGATCCCGCATTATTGCCAAAGTTTCCCGAGGGGGGGGACTTTTCTTCGTACCCCAGCACACAGAACACTTTCTAGTCCACAGCAGAGACTTAATAAATGCTTGCTGAGTGACTGAAGACTTTGAGGAGGGAGGGGAGCCTAGCAGAATCCGCCGAATTCGTAGCCTCCACAACTAAATGGTTCTGCTTCTGAAACGTTCCAATGAATGAGATCGAAACGCCAGGTTGGAGGGGCCTGCCCAGGACGCACGGAAGCCTTCTCATCAGAGAAAGGTCCTCGGGCTGGACATGCCTCAGTGGCTCTGGAGCAGCGAGGCACGGCCAGTTGCAGCCTTAGGAACTGGCAGGCCCGGGTCCCCGCACAGCGGCTAACAGGAGGGCGCGGGAAATGGGAAATGCGGGCAAAGCTCGAGGTTTCACGTGGGTGGTCGCGGATACATTGTTACTCTCGCGGTTACTGTTACCCGGCCTCGGAGTCTTCCCCAAGAAATGGGTACAATTGTATCTCTCTCACTCTCACCCCACCCCCGCACGCCCCTCCCCGGAGGGCGGAGCCATCGTCTGAAAGCAGGCGCGTAAGGCTCCACTACGGGAGCCCCGGGAGCTGGTTGTTAAATGTTTGGGGTGAGCGTTTGCACCGCGGAAGCGGCAAACTCGGCGAACCGACGCTGGCCTTACACTTTTGTCATTGGCCTGGACTAAGGGATGCAAGAGGAAACGTTCCCCGGGCGGAAGAAAGACGCGTGTGCGGAGCCGGGTGTTAAACGTTCGTTAGGGCACGCCCCCTTTCACGTACCGGCCGCAGCCAGGCCTATTTGGACCTCCGCAGGCGGGGATAGGGGCTTGGGGGCGCAGGCTGGACCGCGTGAGGTAAGCGCAGGGCTCCGAGGCTGGAGGGACCCGAGGCTGGAGGGACCCGAGGCTGGAGGGACCCGAGGCTGGAGGGACCCGAGGCTGGAGGGACCCGAGGCTGGAGGGACCCGAGGCTGGAGGGACCCGAGGCTGGAGGGACCCGAGGGCGGTGCCTCGTGCCCCCGCGCGTGCGCCCTCCCTCCACCTCCCGAGAGCCTGGGGAGTTGGGGGCGGGGCCCGAGCCTTGGAGCGCGAGCGGGCACGCGGAGCTTGGCGGCTGAGGACACACCCCCGCCCCCGCCTCCACCCTCCTGACGGGTCCGCCCCAGACTCGCGGCGGGGCGGGCCGGGTGAGGCGGTGCGTCCGTGATCTCGCGATATTTTCTGCGCGGCTGCGCAGCGGCGTCCGGGAGGCCGCCAGCTGGGGGCGGGGCCCGGCGGGGGTGGGGCTGGAGGGGCGGGGCCCGGCACGCGGGGGTCTGGGCCGCGCAGGTGTCCGCGCTCCCAGTCGGCGCTGCCTCGAGCCCGGGGAGGAGGCGGTGGCGGAGGCGGCGGCGGCGGCGGCGGCGGCGGCGGGCAGTGCCCGGGGCGGGGCCCCTGCGGCGGCGAGGTGAGCGCCGGGGCGCGGCGCGGGCGCGGGGGCCGTGAGCTTGCTGGGGGCTGCAGGGCCGCGAGCGCTGCCGGCGGGGAGACCCCCCCCGCCCCCTCGGGACCCGGCAGGAGGGCGTCCTCCGGGGCGGGGTGGGAGCTGGCTGCCGTGGGGAAGCCGAGGCTGAGGGCGCTCCTGGCGGGTGGTCGCCGGGCAAAGACCCGGAGGCGGGAGATGGGCGGCCCGCGGGAGGCCATCCCGGGCCCGGACCCGCGGAGGGGCGAGGAAGATCGTCCCGGGAAGCCCCGGCCCTGGCGCGGCGCTGCAGGCACCAGAGCGGCCCCGCCGCAGACGGAGCGAGGAGATCGGCGGGGCTGCGGCTGCCGGGGCGCCCGCGGGGCCGCCCGCCCGGCCGCCCGCCCGCACCCCGCCTCCCGCACCCGCCTCCCGCGGGGCCGCCCGCCCGCACCCCGGCGCCTGCGAGCTGTCCCGGGGGGAAGCCCCGCTCCCAGGGCCGAGCCCGGGCCAGCCCCAAGCGCACCAGGTGGGAGTGGCAGAAATCTGGTTCTGGCACCTGGGAAGACCTGCCTGCATCCCGATGCTTTCTGGTGACCCTGGGCAGGTCCCTGGAATCAGGCTGAGCTCTGGCCTGGGGTCAGGAGGTTGTTGTCCTGCCCCACCCTCTGTGACTCGCTTTGGGGTTTCCTTGGCACAGACACAGGAGGGGTTTGCCACTTCCTTCTCCGGCTTATTTGACAGAGGAGGAAACTGAGGCAAACGGGGTGAAGTGACTTGCCCAGGGTCATCCAGCTAGTCTGAGGCTGGAATTGAACTCGGGAAGAGGAGTCTTCCTGACCCCGGGCTGGGCACACTGTCACCAGCCCGGAGACATGCACCAGCTCCTGATCCTGGGCAGATTTTTGCCTCAGGTTGGTCAGCTGTAAAAAGGGGACACCAACAGCCACCTCCCTGGGGTGTTGAGGATGAAGGAAGATGACTCCTGGTCAGCACCCTAAGTGGTTATTACTGTTAGGGTAAATCACTGCCCCTACCACCTCTGCCCTTGCCTCTCCTTGCACCACTACCACCACCACCACTGTACCTTTGGGAACCCAGGCAGATGCTAATTTACATGGGCAGAAAGAGTGTCCCATGCTGGCGATTCCTCATTCTGGTGGACTCCGAGGTCTGGCTCTCCTTTCTTCTGACGTGCCTATTGCTTTCCAGTTCCTCTGAGCCATTTCATGCCTCAGAACAATCAGAGCTCCTTTATTTGGCTCTTCAGGGTCTGCCAGGCACTTGACCCTCACACCAACCCTGGCAGATGTAAGATGGGGAAACTGAGGCTGAGCCACCACCTTCCCGCCTTGTCCAGGAGCGCATGGTTAAGTGAATGCCTGAGGCAGCATTGGCTCCCAAGGCTTCCTGACTTGAGCTGTCTCTCTGCTGGGCTGCCTCAGTTGTGAACTGTTTCCATCCATCAATAGCATGCTTTTCCTTTCCTGGCCATTCCCCAACCACTGGGCATTTCTGCATTCTCTCCACTTCACTGCTGCCACAAAAGGTGCTGTGCTGGAGCTTTGGGTGTGGACGTCACCTTTCTTTGGGCCTTGTCTTCCTTGGGGGGGCGCATACCTCCTTATAGCACCCCCATCCCCACCACAGCACTGTTGAGTATTTTGTCTTTTTAAGACTATGAAACCCAAATCTGATTTTAACTGAATCTAGTAAACTTATTTTCCATCTTTTTAAATGTTTTTCTTGAGAGGATAGTGATTAGGCAGATGAATGTTCATGTTTTAAAAAAACCTTGAAAAAAATGATACACTATTTACCTTGAATTACAAACTTATAATTAGACCATTTTAAATAGATAAACACTGTGTGTGTGTGGGAGGGGACAGCAGACTTGATTTCTTTTAGTCAGTTGTAGACAAAATACTTTTTTTTACCAGCCTGACAACAGAGTATTGGTTATTCTTGAAATGACTTGCCCACGAGCCCTTTGTCTAGTCCCATTACTTGTGCCCTCCTGAAGGCCATTGTGATACTTCTTGCCTGGATTATTCCAATAGCCTCCTAATTGATTCCCTCTGATTTCAGCTTCTCCTCTCTTTAATTTGCCCTGCACCCAGTTTGGGGAACAGTCTTCCTGAAGCCTAGATGTGATCATGTCCCTTCCCTGGTGATGAACTTTTGGGGGCCTCTTTATTGCCTTGGCATTGGAGGCCCTTCCCAGCCTGGCTCCAGCAGCCTTTCCAGCTTCTGGGCACTGGCCACCCTGGCTGCCTTCAGCCTGGCTGACTTGGCCCCCAGGCCTGGAAGAGTTCGAACTATCTTCTCACCGGGGCCTCTGCTGAGCCTTATCTCCTGGCAGGGCTTAGCTGTGCTGCCAGCCCTGGGACTGTGCTGACTCTCCTCCTTAGCTCTTACTATCTCCACTTTTTCTTTGGATCCTTCTCCTTATCTGGGTGAGGACATGTTCTCCCTCTGCCCAGTTACTTCTATGCTCCTTGAACACAGGGACTTTTCCATTGGCCTTGGGCCTTGAACAGAGCTGGCACACACACTTGTTGAATTGAATGTATACATTTTGTTAGTAAGTTTCTCTTGAGTGAATTTGTTTTCTTTAGTAAAAGAATAGCTTTTAGGATTTTTCCTGCCTGGCTCCCAGTCTATTTATTCTTCAGATTGGCACATACGTCTGATTTGGGTAACAAACATTTCAAAAGTGCTCTCTTCAAATGAATTTATTTTGTTTAAAGAAAGTCATCTAAGGTATTGTAATTCATAAAACGAGTTGGTATGACTGATACCAGATCTTACAGGTAAATATGTGTTTTATTCAGGATCAGAATCCCAAGGACTAGATGCTTTGGAAATTTTATAGCAACCCCCCCCCCCCAAGTTTATAGATAGTTAAAATGTGAACTGATTTATTTTATGGGGATGTAAACAGTGCAATTCATTTGTTGTATATGTGGTCTTGCTCAAATAATTTGTGACATGTTTTGGGCAAGAATTGCCCTTGGTAAAACTTTTTACTTCCCAGCTAGATGTAATGTAACGCAGTTTCTTCACCTCCATTTAAAGAGGTGCACTTACTGAGGTACTCAGCTTAGAGCAGTTACCTAGCAGGTGTGTGCATGGTGGGGATCTGCCTCAGTGATTAACAGAAGTCATTGAGCTTCCTGGAGTCTGCTGTGAGGTGAGACCTGCCAGTCGAAGGCTCTCCTCCTCTCAGAGGAGTCTCAGGATGCTTGCAGTTGTATGTTGTCTGTGATGGAACTTTGAACATCAAGCTTGATCTGATTGCGGTGGGGCACAATTCCATTATTCAGTTATTATTGACTGTGTGTGTGTGTGTGTGTGTGTGTGTGTGTGTGTGCTTGCTTTATTTTAGCATCAGAGATTTTTTACAAGGCATATCCCCTGTAAATCTAAGTGCATCCAGTCAAATGCCCAGGAAGCAGAACTCTTTCTGTTCCCCAATCCCCTGGATTCACGTTGACTGTGGAAGCCTGTTCCTTTAAACTGAGGATTTCAGTTCATTTCACTTTCAGTTCATTTCAGACATAATATGTGCCTGGGTGTGGGGCTAGACCGGGGTCCTTGGGGTGTACAATGGGGATATTAAAGCTTGCTGGCTCTTCTAAAAGCAGATACACAGCTAGGTTTGGGGAGGGGCTGGAGCAGAGGGAGGAATGGTAAGGAGCAGCTTTGTGAGTGAAGATTCCAAGGGAGGAAGCTTTAAAAAGGAGCTTGGTGGGGAGCGTTTGGGTAAGCAACTGTGGCAGGAGACACAGAAGCAGGATTGTTAGACTACAGACCACCTAGGCAGAGAGAAGACCGGTGATCTGGGGCCACCCTGAAAGCCTGGCCAGGCCCGAGGGGGCCGAGTTGGCTGAGCGTGTGTGGGATGGTCATTCCCTCCCCTCTCTCCGTCTCTCCCTCTCCTCACCCCCTTTCTAATTTGCCTTCCCTCAGGGGAAGTTCTGTTGCGAGTCTCCTTAGTGAGGGAACAGGTAATGGCAAAACAGTAATCCTGAGAATTCCTTAGGAATTCTATGGAGCTAAATCTCTGGCTGCCCAGAGCCTGACCCGGAAAGATGAAGAGAGAGAACAGGGAGGTGGGCCCGGCTGTATCTGCTCTGGGCAGATTACTTCAGGACTGTTGGGTCCGAAATTGTAATTCATTCATTCCATATGTTGACATGCCAGGAGAAGGAAAGGCCTAGGAGGTCATGTGAGCTGGCTGGAGCGTGCATGCATCCAAGGTGTTTTTCCTGTTTTGGCAGCCTCTCTCCCCCTTCCCCTTCCCCCCTCCCCCCCCCCTCCCCGCCCCCCTCTCCTCCCCTCTCTCCCCCTCCTCCTCCCCCTGCCTTCTGGAGAGATTCCTAGGTTGTTTGCTAGTTTGGTACCATTTTTTTTTTTTGGTGAGCTATCGGCCACATTCATTTTGGGCGTGGGGAAACTGCGAGGTTCTTAGTTGGCATAGGGTTTTGTGTACTCTTTTAAATCACTTATTAAATGGTTGATAATTGTTTATTTGTCTGCAATATTTATAATCTTCACTCTGCATGTGAAGAATTTAAAAATAGAATACAGTTCGGCAAAGCCCCTTCTTTGCATGTGTTAGGGATGTAGACGTGAAAAGGGCACAGCTACCTGCTCGGTGGAGTGGGGGAAAGGAGGAGGGAGAGACTTTGGATCTGAAAAGAAGAGAAAATTCACTTTAAACTCTCTGCCCAGTGCCTGCTGGGGAGGAGATGGGCCCACAGACCAAGGACAAAAGCGTGTTTCCCTAGAACTGGAAGTGGTGATTTGATGCTTTAGGCTCCCTTCCTAAGCCGGCCTTTTCTGAAATTAAGGCTTTGATAAGTGGGCATTCTCCTAAATGGGCCACATTGTGGAAAAATGTGTATGGAAAAGGACCCTGCTCACTTTCACCAGTGAGCCCTGTAATGGTTAACATTGTTCTTCGCTGAGCCAATGTGGTTTTTCTTGAGTAAATTATTAACAAGGTTTTTATTGTTTTACCTGGAGGAACTGCCAGATTAGGGTTCCTGGTGGAAGGGGGTAGGTTCCTTTAAGCAGATCCATCTGAACAAGAACTGATTTAACATAATAAAGGTCTTACTCTGGCTGTGGCCTGATAAGGGAGGTTTCCTGCTTTGTGGCTCTTTCCCACATTCCCCACTTTATGCAGATCTTGGTGTCTGGCTTTCAGCAGTTGAGTTTATCCTGGCTGGCCTTTAAGAGGAGGCCTGTGGGAGGCTGCCCTGTGCCCACTACCTCTGCCACCATGTGGCAGTGCTAAACAGCCCAGAAGTCGTCTCCGCCCCAGGCTCCTGTCAACTCACAGAGACTTGGTCATCGAAGTGTCCTAATACTGGTCTAACTAAAAATTCCTCCCCTAAAGAGACATTGGCCATTGGTCCCAGCTTTGAGAAGAGACAAAGACTTGTCTAAAAATACATTGTTGCTAGTCAAAGCCTTGGCTTGAGCAGGGCCTGGTCAGGCTGCTGCTTTCCTCAGAGGGAGTCAGTGAAGCAAGGGGATGGAAGACAAGGCTCCAGCTTGCAGAGGGGGGCTGCCTTCTGGAGGATGCAGCATTTCCCTTACCTTATCTGTCTGTGTCTTTACTCATTCTGAATGTTTGGGTTTTTTGTTGTCTTGTGTTCTGTTAGTTGGAGATATTCACACATGTAGGAAAAAGCATTAAGCCTATGTTGTCTTCATTTAATTTTTAGAGAGTTAAGTAGCCAAAGTTTCTTCATTTGACCTTATTTTTTACTACTTTCACTAATAAATTGCCAAACAAATGTTATCATGGGCAAATCTTAAGATTTTTTCAGAGTGCCAAGTTGTTTATTAATGTGAAAGAGAAATTTTATTGTAATGTTTCTGTTTATAGCTTTCTATCCATCATGTTTAACACTGTCCCATTATTTCATTCTGTTGGTGTTAGTGTGATCCAGAGTTGTCATTTATCATCCTATATACAATGAGAACGGTGGGTACAGTGGGAAGACTAGTGATCCTAGGCAGAGGACTTGGGTTCAGATCCCCCTCTGAGGTTCCCTGAATGTCCCTGGGCAAATGATTTTAATCTCTCTGGGCCTCAGTTTCCTCATCTGTAAAATGGGGGGTTGGACCAGTAGACCGTTTCTGAGGTCTCTTTGGGAGTAGATATCTGATCCTGTGAATGAAGGTCTGTTTCTGTGCTTTGATAGTCAAGCTCCATGACAGAAGTCAGTAAAATATTGTTTATGGGGGGGGGGAGATTCCTCTTGGAAATTTATTTTGTCAAATATCATTTATACTGAAAGGGCGAAGTTTGGAAGCAGTATGTTGTGCTGAGATACTCGTTGTAATGGGATTTGTTTTTTCAGAAGGATTTAACCAGTACTACCTGTCCATACAATCATTGATTGAGAGGTAGAAGGGGCCCCAGAGGCCATAGCACAGTCCCCTTATTTTACAGATAAGGAAACCAAGGCCCAGAGAGGTTAAGTGACTTATCTAAGCTTACAGAGCTGGTATCAGAGGGGTTTGGAACCTCAGACCTGGGGCACTATTCTTTTATAGCAATACGTTCAGTACATTTTTCTTATAATGGAACAAATGAGTTGTTAGGAAGATGATGTTCTTGAAAACCAAACTAACTGCAATAACAGTATTGGGGAGGTTTGGCTCCTTAGTGTTTTGAAATCTCCTTAAAGGATAAAGACCAGGTGGGCTGATTATTAATAAAGAGTGAACTGAGTCAGGCCTGTGCTCATCAGGCTTTGACCCAGTGCCTCTGTGTTTGTGAACAGAAAAGATGAGAGAGAGTGGGGAGGCCAGTCAAGGGAAGGGAAGGGATGGAGGCCGGAATGGAGGCTTTGCCCAGCTGCTGAGTAGAAAGAGGGGATTGAATTCAAGAGGTACAGAAACAGCAGTATTCAGCAGGTCATTGGAAATGTGGGGTGGACAGAAGTCAGGGCTGATGTTGAGGGATTTAATCTAGGAGAAGGGAAAGCTGATGGCACCTTCACAAGAAATAGGGAAGTTTGGAAGAGGAGAGAGTTTGGGGGCAAGCTTGGATAATGTCTTGGGTTTTGAGATGTCTCTTGGACATCCAGTGTCCTGCTTCAAGTGATAATTAGTCATTTAGGACTGAGCTCAGTGGAGAAACTGAGTGTCTAGCTGGGTTAGTTTAGAGCTTGGTAATTTTGGCAAAAGCAGTTCAGTTCAGTGATGCTAAGGCCGAAAAGTCGACTGCTGAGGATTGGAGGAGACAGGGAGAAGAAGACAGGATGTAGAGACAGCAAGTGTAGACAGTTCTTTCCAAAGAGTTTGACTGAGAAAGGGAGGAGAAAGATGGGATTATAGTTTGAGGGGGTGCTAGAGTCGTGTGGAGTCATCTTCAAAGTTGATGGGGAGAACTTGGGTTTGCTTGAAAGCAGATGAGAAGGCACCAATAAGTGTGGAAAGGTTGGAGATTCTGTGGGGTGGGGAATGATTAGGGATCCCGGCTGTAGAACAGACAGGATTGGGCGCCTGCGGTGGGGAGGGTTAGCCTGGCAAGGACAAAAGCCTCTTCTTTGTCAGAGTGAGGAAAGGAGGATTGAGTGGGAGATGATGCAATGAGGTTTTGAGACCAGAGTAGGGATAAGGGAACTCTTGTCAGATGACTGAAAGGGGCGATATAGTCAGTCAAGAGAGAGTGGAGATTGGCACCTAGCCGCTGGTTGTAAATTGAGATCATGCAGTAGGACTGTGTAATGGACCTGTATGTTTGTAGCCAGTGTGGTTTCCTGATTTCCTGCCGAAGCATTTAGTGATACAATGGGAGGGAAATGGGAGCATGGTAGGGGTTGGCTCTGGAGAGGAACGAGTTGTGTTAATCCAGGGGACAAAGGAGTTAAGGATGGAGGCCAGTGTGTAAAATGGCACTGGTTAACTGTAGAGTCAAGGCTTTGAAGGCAGGAAAGTGAGGCCCCAAGCCAGGCCAGCACACGGGGCTGGTGTTGATTGGGAAGTTGGGATGAGGACAGAGCAGATTCGGGGAGTTGAGGCACAGGGAGCGTTGGAAGGACAGGAGGCTGCAGTGTGCATGGCAGGTTCAGAGTGGGGTGTAGTTGAAATACCAGTAGGGAAGCATGAACAAAGAATATGAACATTCCTCTGTAAGAGTGGGGTAGAACAAGGGATCACAGGAGCTGAAGTTGGTGCCCACTGGTAAACCGCTGTTCGAGGGCACTTACAGGGCCTGACCCCCATGAGCGAGGGGGTAGCAGAGAAGAGCCACAGATTGGGCGATTGAGAGCAATGAAGTGGACCACAGAGAAAGGGCAGTGGGAATGCACAGCATTTCTTGAATCATACTGTTTATTGGCCTCTACTTGCTGTCACCTGTTTCCCATTGTATTTCTTCTCCATCTCTTCTCTTCTCTCCTCTCCCCCCATTATCTTTTATAAAGAATTTTTAAAAAGGGGGGAAGTTCGGCAGGACAAGGCAGCATTATCCCCGAGTGTGCTGGTGTGGCGCCCACACGGGCCTCTGCCTTGGCAGGGAGTCCCTGGAAGTCCCTCCTCCTGTCTCTTCCTTGGGTCACGGTTGGCCCTTGGCATCACTCAGCGTTTAGTCTGGGTCGCTTGCTTGTCTTCCCTTCATTTTGTTTTTCTGGGTGTGCTGACCTCCCTCTGCATCACTTCAGATCCAGCTTTCTTTTGCTGGCTCCCTGTAATTGTCTTATCTATTATTTTTTGCAGCACAGTAATACTTCATTGCATCTTGCTCCGTGACTTGTTGAGCCATTCCTCAGTGGAGGGGCATCTACCTGGTTTTTGGTTCTTTGCTACAACAGAAAAGTGCTGCTAAAAATATTTTGGTTTAGTGTATGGGCGATGTAGTCACTTTCTTCACGTAATTCCAGATTGCTTTTCTTTGTGATCAGCTCCACCAACAATGCACTAGTGCCTATACTCCCACAGTCTCGCCAACATTGATCTGTTTTTGGTCATCTGGCCCATTTCCTGAGTGCCGTTGGGACTGGTTCAACTTACATGCATAGTGTAGTGAGTAGTGCCCTGTCCTGGAAGATGATCCAGGTCAGTCTTACATCTGCTTCATACTTGCTATGTCTGTCTACCCATGTCATTCTACCCATGGTGAATCACTTGACATTTTAGTATCCTAGTTAACTGTTGTTGTTTGGTCATTTCCAGCTCTCTGTGACCTGTGGACCAAAGGACCAGTACTATCCTTAGGATTTTCTTGGCAGAGATACTAGAGTGGTCTGCCATTTCCTTTTCAGCTTATTTTACAGATAAGGAAACTGAGGCAAATAAGTTAAGTGACTTGCCCAGGTTCACACAACTAGTAAGTATCTGAGGCTGAATTTAAACTCAGGTCTTCATGACTCCAGGCCCAGTGTTCTATTCTCTGAGCAATCTAGCTTCCTATTTCTAGGTAACTGTATAAGACTGAATTTCAGAGAAAGTGCCACTCGGCCTTGGTAAAGGGTATTTCTTTACCAAACCAATGAATCATACATAGGTCCAGTTTTGATGCTTCTTTTTAATGTGACCTCACTTGACTTCCTGCACACCAGTGTACAAGGATAGTGTAAAATAGATTATGCAAAGTATTTTATGTGTTTGCATTTATGTGGAATAGGAATATTGATATTGACAGAGACCCCCTAGCACCTGGAATCTTATCAAATTTACCTTCCAATGAAACTATGGTTAGAACCCAGAAAGCTTTAAGTAGACAGTGAGTAGGATTGGCACTGAAATACTTCTGGTTTGAATGGGGCATATGCGTTTGTAGCAGCAAGCACCCCAAGCGTCCTCAGGGTCGCTGCCACCACAGGTTCTTGGATCTGCTTTGATAAAGGAAAGCAACTCAAAATGGGTTAACAAGCTTACTTTAATCAGTCAAACATGTATCAAACTGTCCAACCATTACATCCATACCCAATCAACATCTGGGTTTCAAAGGGGGGGGGTGGGGCCTCTGGACAACGGCTTCCCAGAATTCAGATCAAATCACAGAACACTTCTCAAAGTGAGCCCCAAAACAAAGCTACACATCAGGGCTTATATAGCCTTCTCCTGGCTCAGAGAATGTAACAACCTTATTGACCCACTGGCCAATCAAGAAGTATCTACTGAAAACCAAGCCTCCCACCCCAGGCTCCAGGTGCACTTTAGCCTAGGGGCAGGGAAGATCTTCCAAATTTGCATTCCCATTACAGCGGTTCATCTTTACAAAAAAAATGTTACTTTTAGCTTTTTTTTTTTTTTTTGGCTCCTTTCAGTTCTACAGATAGGCTTTGCTCTGTAAAATGGAATTCTCTAGTGGTTAATGTTTCCTTGGATGTAAATATTTTTATTTTTCCCCCTTGCAGATTGACTGCCAATGATGGCAAACATGGCCTTGCTGAGGATGATTTCATGTGTGAAAGAGACTCTTTCCCAGAAGGAAGACACAAGTCAAATAGATGAGCAGAGCAATGATGGGGAACGAGGATTCCAGGCATTTTTGACCCAATGGAGATAAGCAGATTGTTGTGCTTTACAAAGACCTGTTCCAGGATAGGCCTTTTCTCCGTTCTTCTGTCCTGAATGATCTCCAGCTGGATCCACTTGACTCTTACAGTGATTTTCTCTTCTTAAGACGTTATCATCTGCCAGGCCCTATCATCTGAGGGAGGCCCTGGGTTTTATTTTTTAATTAATTAGAGCGTCCACATTTCATGGGCGTTATAAGAAGATTGATAAACTGCCTTGATGTGAAAGTCATTAACCTGGGAACTCCAGAGGAAAAGGATATTATTGGGCTAGCTAGCGGATGAGACTATTGGGAATCCCAGTGAACCATTGAAGGCCTTACTATTTCATCTTTGGAGAAAGTGTTGAGAAATAGGGCGCTCACCTTCTGCACGTAAAAAGTCATCGAAACATGGCCTGGGTGAAATTCTTACGGAAACCTGGGGGGGGCAACCTGGGAAAAGTTTATCAGCCTGGAAGCATGTTATCGCTAGCCCCTACCAAGGGCTTATTAAATGAACCGGGACAAAACAGCTGCTTTCTAAACAGCGCTGTACAGGTGAGGCCTTTTTACCAATTCTTTGTGTAGTAGCTCCCATGTATGTCGTCCTTTAAAACTTGCGAAGAGGCTTGTGTGCAGGGTGTCCCAAAAGTCTCAGTGAGGTTTTAAGCTTTAATAGCTACTACTAATAATAAGTTATTCACTTCCAGATAATTAAATTTTTTTGGCCATAAAAATTCTCAAAGTTGAGAAATTCCCAAAGAAATTCTCAAAGCTATTAATACTTGTAATCTATGAACACTTCTGACTGCACCAAGATTTTTGGGACACCCTATATATATATCATTTAAATACTTAACAAGAAAAGCTCTGGTCACTGTATCAAATCTAAGTTAAGTATGAAGATTTTCTTGAGACCACCCTTCTGTACATTTTCTCTTCAGTACTGCTGCTGTCTGTACTAGGATTAGCAATTACTTCCTCTGCTGACGTAGTCTGCAACTCCTCCATAACCTTTGAGAATTTCTGTAGCCAAAAAATCCATTATCTGAGCCCTGACCTTCTGGGGAGCCTTTCCAAATTCAGTGCAGTCCCAAAGGCTTTCCAGCCTGAAAGGACCTGCAGAAAGCTTGTGCTCTCTGACACAAGGGAGGCGCCAGAGGAATGAGGCAGTGAGTGAATGTGCATTTATTAAGGCCTCAGACACTGACAAGCTGTGTGACCCTGGGCAAGCCACTTTCCTCTGTCTCAATTTCTTCATCTGTCAGATGAGCTAGAGAAGGAAATGGGAACCACTCCCATATCTTTGCCAAGAAAACTCCAAATGGGGTCTTGGAGAGTTGGACAGGCCTGAACAACAGAGCTCTGGGGGTACAGATAGAAAAGCCAGACTGTTCTTGCTCTCTACTGGGGGAGCCAGACATGGAGGGTTTCACTAGGGTCCTCGGAGACAGTGGCTGAGCTGATGGTGCGGCCTCTCCATCAGACAGGGCTAAGGTCTGGGGACAAGAACCTTACTTTCTGGTGGGTCTCCAGTTGCTGCAGCCCCGGCAGGAGCAGTAGCCAGGGTGCTCACCCCCAGGGGCTGCTGCTTCCCAGGACGATGGCTGAGGGCCTTAGGCTTGGGGACAGCTCCTGCCTCCATCAGGGTCTGAGGGGAGTTTGTATATAAGGTGCTGGCTTGCCCTCCTCTCCACATGTTGAATGTGATGGTTGGGAGCTCTGGGCTGGAAGCAGGGCTGTGCTCTCTGCTGCCCCTCGCAGGGTCTGGGGGCTCTTTGCCTGCTGGTGGCAGTTGGTCAGCACTTGTGACTGATGGTGATGAAGAAGGTGGCTCCTTTACCACAGTGCTTTCTTCTCTCCATACTGTCAGAGGGGCTAGGCTGGAAGCAGAGCTGGTGGTCTGGGGGATACTTCTGTCCTCAAAGCTTTTGGGTTCAGGGTCTAGGGCTTTCTCCATCAGGGTCTGAAAGTGGTTCAGTGAGCTGGGCAGCAGCCACCTGTCCCCCTGCCTCTGGGTGTCTGGCTGCTTCAGCCTGGCTGAAGGACGAAGGAAGGTCTTAGAGCGGGAGCTTCAGCCATCTGAAGGCATCACGTAGAAATTTTTATTAATAACTTTTTTTATATCAGATCATTCATGAATCTCTCCACCTTCTCTACCCAGCAAAGCGTTCTTTGTTAACAAAGAATACAAAAAGGAAAGGGGGAAAAGCAAAGCTCCCCAGCGCTGAGCCCGGGCAGTGCCCAGCTCGGCATCGTGCCCGCATGGCCTCTTTTCCTTCTTTCTTTTTGCACTGCAGTCCTCGTGGTCCACATCTGTTTTGTTCACATGAAATGTTCTCGTGCGCTGATTCTTCGTACTCATTTTGTCTGCCGGCACAGGGCTGTTCCCTTCCCGGATGGCCCTTGAGCTATTCAGGGTTCTTGTCCATTGAATGAGGGCTTTCTGCCTTTGATCTGGATGCCTAGGAAGGTCTGGGTCAGAGAGAATGGATGGGCACAGTTGGGCCCGTCCATTCACAAGTCCCCAACGGTGGATCTGCGCGCTTGCCTTTCCCACATCTCCTCCAGCACTGACCATCTCCATCTTTCATTATCTTTGCCAGTTTGCTGGGTAGAGAGGGCTTCAGAGGTTTTTAAGTTGGCTTTTCTCTTATTAGTGGGCTGCAGCATTCTTTCATACTTGCCTTACATTTTTCAAGAGTCTTTAAAAAGGTGTTTATGCACTTGGTTAAATGTTTAGTGCAGTGCCTGGTACATAGTAGGTGATTAATGAGTGCTTCTTCTCTTTCCTCCCCCTCCCTTTGGCTAATGGACCTTGTTCTTCCATATTAGTCAGTAGAGGCTTATTGGAGACATTTGAAGGCAGCGAGGCTTTCCCTTGTCTTAACTGCAGGCCTTATAATTACCTCCACTTTTGTAAACTCACTCAGCACCCCCTTTCCAGAGAAACTTGAGTAACCTAAAAGGTCAAATCTCATCAATTTAAATTATTTTGTCCTTCTGGGTCTTTGTGTCAGACTCTTTGTGACCCCATTTGGAGCTTTCTTGGCAGAGATACTGGAGCATTCGCTATTTCCTTCTCCAGCTCATTTTACAGATGGAGAAACTGAGGCAAACTGGTGAAGTGACCTGCCCAGGGTCACACTGCCAGGAAGTGCCTGAGGTTGGATTTGAACTCAGGAGGATGAGCTTTCCTGACCCTTGGCCAGAGTTCTTTCCATTGTAGTGCCACCTGTCTGCCCCAAACTACTGTAGCTCCCTCTTGCCTGGGAACCTTTGTCTTGTGACTCAGATCACAGGATGGTTTAAGGGGCTTTCTGGAGGGGCATCCAAACGATGCAATCTCAGTTCTGACTGTATGTCTCTGAGAGCCAGGCAGAAGAAGACTCCTGTGTTTCTTGGCATTTGCTGATTGTTATGAAAGACCCTTTTAGCTCCCACTCAATATCTCTGGTCATCCAGAGAGGCCGCTGACCCAATTTATTGATTACTGAACCTTGTTTCTCATTCAAGACAGTCTCTCTTGCCAGATTACCTTATGTCACACACACAAACACACACACACACACACACTTTCCCCCCCTCACACACACACATTCCTCCCTCTCTCACATACATACATTCCCCCCTCACACACACATACATTCCTCCCTCACACACACACATACATTCCCCCCCATAAACAAACACACATTCCCCCCTCACACACGTTCCCCCACACACACATACATTCTCCCCCCTCACACACACACACATTCCCCCCCTCTCACACACACACACACATATACATTCCCCCCTCTCTCACACACGCACACATTCCCTCCCTCACACACACACATACATTCCCCCCTCTCTTTCACACACACACACACACATTCCCCCCTCACACACACACATATATTCCCCCTCTCTCTCACACACGCACACACACACACTCACACTCACTCTCTAAAGGTGGTATTGTGCAGTATGATTATGCAGGATCTAAAAGAGATAAGGATTGCTTAGTGACAGGGCTTCCAGGTGCATTTGTTTGCAAGTGACACTGTGTTGATAGTGAGGGGCCTGGAACATTACGGGGTTCCCTCCATGACAGCCAAGGTTACTTGAAAGATAATCCTAAACAATCTATATAAGAAAGAACAATGTATAGAAAATGCCTTTCCTTGAGACCTACATGCCACTGAATGCTTAATCTATTGAGATAATATCTCATTGTGCTTATCTGGGAAAAACTCTAGAAAGATCTTGGATTTGGTCCAGAATTAAGAAAGAAGAAAAGGGGAGCAAGTTTGCATGTGTCAGAATGTACTGAGCTTTCAGTCTGGCAGTCTGAACCCTTACAGGCTAACCCACAGATTTCAGACAGATGTGCCCTACACAACACACCAGGGCTCAGAATCACAGGCCATCAGAGCTTGGGGTGGTCCAGAGGACAGCAGAGAGATGCAAAGGGGACTCAAGTGGGTTGCTCCATATTTGCATTGGCTCATCAGAGTAATGGAGACTGTTAAAGATCGGCTCAGAGCCCAGCATTTCCCCAGCCTGTGGCCGGTTGTAGGTGATCGGCTCACATCCTTGGTAGCTTCTTAGTGGGCTCTGCCAGAGGCAGCCCCTTTAAGAGATGAAGAGGCATCAGGATGTGTTTAGCTTTTCTGTATTTGGTTCTCAGCCTCCTGCCCTGTTTTCAGACTAGACTTTGTCTCCCACAGGGGCTGTCTGTGCACGGTGGCAGATCTGTTCTGGAGGCCCTCAGTAAGTGCCTAGTGAATGAAGCTTCCCAAACAGCTCCACTTTCCTCATTTTCTGGTGTTAATTTTTTTGCTTTGTGTCAGAGTCTCTGATAAAACTTCATAGAACATTAGAGGATTCAGGGCTAGAAGAGACCTTAGCTGTCATCTGGGCCAATACCCTCATTTTTTTTTTTTTTTTGCTTTTTGGAGGGCAGTTGGGGTTAAGTAACTTGCCCAGGGTCACACGGCTAGTTATTTTGTGTGGGTGTTAAGTGTCTGAGGCTGGAACCCGGGTCCTCCTGACTCCGGGGCCGGTGCTTTACTCACTTTGCCACCTAGCCGCCTCTCCAATACCCTCATTTTATAGAGGAAGAAACTCATGGTCTGAGATCGTGATTCACCTGCAATTACACAGGTGACCAGAAAGCAAACCCTGAGTGCTGGGTTTAAATCATCAGAATCATAGAACTTTCTAAAGTTAGAAGGGTTTCAATGACCATGGAGTGAAAGTCCTATCTGAAAGCAATTCCCTCCTTAACACATAGAAAGAGACAGGATTGGCGAAGAAAAAGGGGCCAGAGAGTGGAGGAACACTGACTGTCTGCACTGAGAAAACATCCTTAGATGAGAAAACCCCAGAACCAGTGCGCTGGGGGATATTTCTGTGGTCAGTCAGCCTTGGCTTGCAGACTTTAAGAGAGGGCACCACTCGCGCCCATTGGAGGCAGCCCATGCACTTTGGGCACGGGCTAATTACTAGCACATCTTAAAAAAGAAACCAGCTGTGTTGGAGTGTTTTGTTTTTATGTTACAAACGTGCACAGATTACCCCACTCCAGGAGCCGTGTCTTGTAACAGTATCACAGTAGAGTAAAACTAACTGTGATGACCTCATCTGAAAGTGCCAGTCACATTCCACAGCCATTAGCACCAAAACATGAAAAAGAAAAGTAGCAAATCCATTTTCTCTCCCACCCTGTGGTGATTAAAGAGAAAAGAAAAACAAATGATCATAATAAATATGCACAGTCAAGCAGGTACGCTTGGTGTGCACTGTGTGTGTGCGTGTGTGTGTGATTCTCAGCCCCGAAAGCACGGCAGGGAGCGAGTGTGATCATCCATCCTCTGGAGTCATGGATGGTTCTGGGGCTGAGCAGCTCCACGTCTGAGGCTTTCAAAGTTGTTTAGCTTTGCAGTCCTCTCAGGGTATACGTTCTTCCTCCAGTTCTGCACATTTCATTCTTCGTCAGTCTATAGTCTTCACAGTATTCATTTTTCCAACACTGACATAGTGTTACTTGTTTTTCTGCTCACACAGATCTTTCTTGCACCACAGCAGTTCTCTGTCATATTAACTTACCACAAATCTTAAGCCATTCTCAATTGATGAGCAGACCTTTAGTTTCTGGAGTGGTTTTTTTTTTGCCATTATAAACAAAATCGAGTAAGTATTTTCATAAGTAAAAGACCTCTTCCTGTTTCTTTGATCATTTTGGGGTTTGAGCCCAGTGTTGGTATAATTAGGTTAAAGGGCATATGCCCTGTTGAGTTTTGGGTATGATCACAAATTGTTTTCTAGAGTGGCCGTGCCTGATCACAGCCAGATAACTCCATCCTTGTACAGCCCCTCTGATGGTATATTTTCCTTCTTTGCATCTTTGTCGGTCTGGGAGATGGGAGGTCAACGTTGCTTTAATTTGCGATTCTCCAATTATTTGTTATTTGGAGCAGCATTTTCGTAAGACTATGGATAGCTTGGGCTTCTTCTCTAGAGCACTGCCAGTTCATTCTTACACCACTGATCCATGGGGAGGAGCCTTGTTCTTAGACATCGGAATGAGTTCCTTATATGTTATGGGAATGAGACCTTCATCTAAGAAACTTACTGCTGTGCCATGAAATTCCTAGGCCTTTTTCAAACTGCTGTCTAGTTATGGTTCTTCCATCTTCTACCAGCGAAGTTCATTTCTGGGACCCAGACGTATGACTTTTATTCCTCGATTTACCCCCAGTGCTCTAGCTTGGCAAGATCATTGGGAAAGCTGCTCTCCCTTTCTTGGGTCCTCTGCAGATTTGATGAGCTTGCCTCCTTGGCCTTCTTTCAAATCATTGATGAAATGTTAAATGGCAGACAGAGCCTCTGGAGTCCTTAGCTCTTTGAGTCTGTTAACTATGGCTTGTGTCATCTTCATATTTGATGAGCCTCCCTGGTAGGCCTTCAACCAAGTCTGATAAAATGTTTAAACAGTGTAAGGGAGATGGCCTGCTAAACGGAACTTTTAACTCTTGAGTCTGGTCCAGCAGTTCCAAATCTATTATATTTTCACCTAGCCCATTCTAAGCTCTAATCTCTCTAGTCTTCTCCACCAGAAACCATAGGCCATGCTTTAGCAAATGCTTCCCTAAAAGTTAGGTAAACTCTACCTGTAGCATTTTCTGACTCTGAGTGCTTGAGGCTGAGCCTTTGAAGCCTTGTGAGGGGTGGAGATCTGAGGGAGCAGCACACATTCTTGGCTTGGAATGTAAAAGAACCTGGAGATGGGGGTAGAATGATGGCTTTAGCTAATAGACCCCCTTGTCTGGAAGGAAGTCATGTAAAGGAAAATGGTCTGGGAGTTGGAGCCAGAATGTGGTGGGGGCAATTAAGTCCTTTACATTCTATCTTGGAATACCAGATAACCATGGATATATTTGATCTTAGGAGTAATAGATAACCATTGCAGACTTTTGGTCAGAGGAGTGACATGGTTAGTTAGACCTTTGCCTTCTGGAAGGTTCCTTTGGTAACTGTGTGGAGACAGGCCTCAAACCGAGGAGACCAGTAGGGTGGCTGGCTATTACAGTATGGATGATGAAGGCCACCCAGACTGGAGTGACCATGTGTGAGTAGAGGAGGGAGGATGTGTGTACAGGATGAAAGCACACCTCGAAAGACTTGGCAGTGAGCATGAAGGGTGAAGGAGAAAAACAGAGGCCTGGACAGTTACAAGCTGTGAAGGCTCATGCGTGATGAGGAGGATGGTTGGGCCATGACTGGAAGGGGAAAGCTTGGGAGGCCCGGAGGTTGGAGGAGCTGGGGGGGATATTGGATTTGAGATGGCAGAATGACTAACTGGCTTCACTGGGCATGAGGACATGCCTCAGATTCATCACTTCCCTTTACTAAGGCTGGGAAGCAGTGATTTCTGCACTTCATATTCTGGGGCAAAATTTAGAAAAGCTTCAGATTCACTGGGGCAGAAGGTCTGGTAGAAACAATTCCAAACCCAGTCTCCGTGTCTGCCAGATGTGAATGCTGGTGAGCTTGTGCCACTCTTCAGAGATCATTCTGTGAGGACCTGCTAGCTCATTTCCTTATCAGGTTTCATGGCAGCCCCACCTTTCAAGGCTGCTACTTTCCTCTCAGGGCAGCCTGTGTGCTTCTTGTGAGCAGGATGTATTGGTTCCTTTAAAATTATTTTATGTATTTCAAAATGTTGGATTTATTAAATCAGTATTTAATTTATTAAATCAGTTGTTTCCAACTCTTTGTGACCCCGTTTGGAGTTTTCTTGGTTTGCCACTTCCTTCAGTTCGTTTTACAGATCAGGAAACTGAGGCAGACAGGGTAAAGTGACTTGCCCAGGGCACACAGCTAGGAAGTGTCTGAGGCTGAATTTGAACTCAATTCTTCCTGAAGCTAGTCCTTGCACTTTGTCCACTGGGCCACCCGATTAAATCAGTAAGATTGTATTAAAAAAGGCTTGCTGACCCACTCTTAGCTTCTAGTACCTTAGAGTGGGTTACTGGTCCTCAGTTTTCTTATTTCAAAATGGAGATGAAAGCATGCATTTATCCAGGAAGCTTTAGTATGAGCATACCTGTTATTTTCAAGTGCTTACTATGTAAGTAATCCTGATGGAGGGTCAGGAGAATGAGATAAGGAAATTCATTTTGTACTCTTCAAAGAAAATGCAGTTTGTAGGGTGAAGGCTTCAGCCAACCTCCAAAGCAGAATCATCAGCTGGAATACAGTGATCAGAATGGAAGCTTGTTGTGCAGAGAGCTTGTACATTTTCACCTGACTTGGACTTGGAACCAGAACATTAAATAGCTTATCTTTTTTTTTCTTTAAATTCTTGTTTGGCATCAAAGAGACATCTTGGTTGTTTTTTTTTTTTTTAATGTCATCAATCAATACAGTTTTTATTGATTTACAGTCAAGTTTAATGCTCAGGGGGAGCTAAAAAGTGGTTACAGCAACCAGCCGCCCTGGTGTGTACATTCTACAGAGCCTGCTGGCTTCAGAATCTTGTAGCTGTATGTGGTGATGTACAATTAGGATATTGGCAGCTGTTATTATCATTATATCCTTAGTTAAGTTTTACCATCCCTATCCTCAACCCCATTTTTCATATATTCTTCGATTCTTATCACCTGGAGATTACTACTACAGAGAAATGAAGTAATACTTTTAGTGTATTAGCTTAGAAGAAAAGGAAACCTGAACTCATCAACAGAAAAACACTTGAAATTGTCTTTTCCTTTTAATTTCTGTTGCTTGAATGGGATCTTACATAACTAAATGACTAATGTTGACAGCAGTTGATGGAGTGCTGAATTTAAATCCGGCCTTAGACAAATACCTGGACAAGTCACTTAACTCTTTTTGCCTCAGTTTTCTCATGTGTCAAATGAGCTAGAGAGGGAAATGGCAAACCACTCCAGTGTCTTTGCCAAGAAAACCCTGAATGGGGTCAGAAAGAATCAGATACGACTGAACAACAACTTTGATCATAATGTCAGTTAAAAGCCTGCAGAATTATTAAAGAGAATTTGAGGCTTTAAAAAATTATTTTAAAAGTAGTATGTACTTGTTAAGATTTCTGTGCTCAGGCTTTAGAAAGACTTTACTGTGCGCACATATACTTTTTTTCCCTTGACACAAACCAGAGAGGTACGTGGAGCTCCAGTTATTTCTGGCGGGCTGCATCTCACCTTCCCTGGCATTGCTGCTGGCAGCCTGGCATTTACCCTTTTCTCAGTCAGCCAGATAGTCTGGCCACTAGAAGGGGAGGGTTTGGGACTTCCCTTTGCTTTCCCTTAACACAGTAGGCAGTTTTTTCTTGTACTTATTTACTTAGTTTTTAATGACTACAGAAATATTCTACTCATAAGATACTCCACATAGTGTCAATTGTGTTCTTACCGATGCTTTTCAGTAATCTGTGCCTGATTTTATGCTAATCTGGAAAAATGTAAATAATGATTCAGTGAACTAAGGTTCCCTTTTGTGAGTGATCTTGATTTCTGTTGGCAGAGGCCCTCCCTCCATTGGAGGAGATTCCAGTTTATCTGGGCTTCTGATAGAGGAAGAGGCTCTTTGTGAATGTCTGTGGCCAGAAAGTTTATCCAAGGGCGCCCTGCGAGTGATTGGGAACATGATTGTGAGGCAGGCATCTTCATCAGCTCTCATATAGCCATTCAGATAGATGCTGCCACCAGGCACTCGTGTCCACGAGCTGGTCACTGCCTGCCGGTGCCCAGGGCCTGCTTACTCTGATCTGCTCAGTGCCAGGCCCCTGCAGGTGGGCAGGGCCGAGCGCATCCCCCCTCAGACCACCTGGCTCCCAGGCCTTTGCTATGGATTGTCCCAGATGTTTTGCTTTAAATATCTTTCTACAGAAAGTGCTCCCTTCTCCCTCTCTTCTTATTGATGATAAAGTAACCAAGAAGGAATGATTTTGATAAAATATTCAAAGGCAAGCTGTTTCTTTGCAGAAAAAGTGCCTTTTAGACTCGTCCTCTTAATACTGGCCTTTTTTCTTTTAGGTTTTATGGCAGTTGGACATATTCCGCCGGAGTTTCCGCATTCTGTCTGGACACGTTTGTCAGGGAGATGCCTGCATATTTTGTGCTTTAAAGGTAAACTCAGTAATTCTTAGCAAAGTGGAGCTTAAGTGGTCATTATTCTGGCTTGGGAGGAAATGATGGGTTTGTATAGAGTTCCGAACGTGTCTTTTCAGTCATTTGTCATTGTTTAAGTATTTGGGAATTTATGCTTTATTCAGGTTTGAATGGACATGCTCAGTCCTTACAAAAAAGTAACTGGAGATGACAAAGTAACAGAAATTGATACATATTCAGAAGGATTTGAAGTAATTTTAAAGCAACAACTTTCTAATTTTCATTTAAAAACTTAATGACGTTAAAATTCTAGACATTTTGGAAAATTACACAAAATTAAGACACTGGAAAAATTCAAGACTAGGACTGTTAGTGGTGAAAGTTCCACTCAGCTTCTTTTTGATGAACAGCCAGAGCATGTCCGCCCGCTGTTATTTCTGTGCCTTCTCCTGCCCCAGCTGAAATTTCCAGATGCCTTGCTAGCTTGAAAATTGATTTGCAGCCTTTCTCAGTTCGCTGCTTCAGACCTCCTCATTCGGCTCACAGTGCTCTCTCCAGACTTCCCAGGAATTTCTCACTTGCCCGTCTAATGGTCTTTTCTCCAGTCTGCTCTTTCTTGGCCCTGCCACCCCCTTCTCCTGGCTGTCTCCCTGTTCCTTTGCTCTCCTTTGCTGTCTTCAGACCATGATCACTAATCACGAGTGTTCCCCAAGGCTTCGTTGGACCTCCTCTCTTCTCTGGCCATACTGTCTCCCTTGGTAATCTCATCAGCTCCCCTGAGCTCAGACATCTCAGATTCCCACATCTACTTGTTCAGCCCCTACAGGCTCTTGTGCTCCAGGCAGCAAGCCTTTGTTAAGCACCTGCTGTGAGCCAGGTGCTGTCCTAACCCTGGGTATACAAAGAAGGGCAGTAGACACTCTCTGCCCTGGAGTGGGTCGCAGTTCACTGGAGGGATGCTCACCAGTGGCCAGCTGGACATTTCAGACTGTAGTCACCTCAGACTTAGCATTGCCAGAGTGTTCCATCTTTCCCCACAAGCCCTCCCTTCTTCCAGGCTTGTCTGTCACTCTCAAGGGCACCACCATCTTGCCAGTTCATCAGGATCTTCCCCTTAGGGTAACCCTTGGCTCCTCATTCTCGTACCCCAGAGATCCAGTCTGTTGCTAAGCCCTGTCCTTTCCACCATCACATTCTCTCTCAGGAACCTCACCTTCCTTGTTCTGACCCTGTGCCCAGCCTGGGGGAGGCCTTCCTCACCCGTAGCTGGGCCTGAGCTGTTTGGGGGCTTTCCCTGCCGCTCAGCTGCCACAGCGAACCCAAAGGGCAGGTCTGCCCGTCATCCCCATTTGCAGTCAGCTCCTGAGGCTCCCGGCTGCCTCCTGTCTTTCCAGACAGCCTCCACTTACTTTACTCCCCTCCCCTCCTACCTTACGACACTGACGTCTTGGCTCTTGCTGTGGACATTTTCCTGGCTGCCCCTCATGCCTGTTCCTTTTTATCTCTTCTGGCAGGAGGGCCGAGGTCTTTCCTGGTCTTCTGTCCCCTTGTGGTCCCTTCACTACACGTCTTACACCTCTGTTTTGTTCCTTGTTTTCTCCCCCATTAGAATGGGGGCACCTTTGGACCAGCACCGTGTTTCTGTGATTCCTGGGGCACAGTGCTGGGCACATAGTAAAAATAAATGCTTTTTGACTGATGTCCAGGGGAGATAATCCAATGTTGTTTCAGCCAGAATGTGACTAAATCAATTTGTGGTTATTAGTCATTAAGGATGTAGATAAAATGTAGACATTCATCTATAAATTCTGGATATTTCAGTCAGTTGAAGTTGAAATTGTAGAATGGATCTAATCCTTAAGTTGTGATGAAAGTCCTGAAGGAGGTCGCCATTTGGAGCTACTTCTGAAAGCTGTTTTTGAGACGTCAGATACTCACACAAGCAAGTGTGTCTGAAGATAGCGTAGTTAGGTCAACAAGTAGGTTAGTCACCGAGTTATGATAACTTCCGTCCTTGAAGGCCCCGGCGCCACCCATGGCTGACGACGACTCTGTGGCTGGGCTTGCGGGCCTGCCTTCAGACAGCAGCTGTCGGCCATCCTTCCCTTCCAGCATGGGACTGCCCACCAGGGCTGGGGCTTCTTGGTGCAGCCTTTGAGAGCGGCTTCACAAAGCTCCCTGTAGCCCTCTCTTACCAGTTGATAGCATTTATTTTTAAAGTACTGGGAGAAGAAAATGTCCTAAATAGTGTTCTGTCTGGTGAAAATGCCATCCTTTGTTGAAATTCAATTGTCTCAAAGGACTGATCTCAAGGCTGTTTTATTTCTCAAGATAAGTCCTTGCTCTCAGGAAGTTCACTCCCTAATAGAGTCGTCAAACCAGCAAGCATTGATTAAACACCTGTGTTACTGTGTGTTGGGCACCATGCTGGTAAAGGAGATCAGCTGCTATAATGCAAGTTAGAATGTGATAGTGGGTAGAGGTGGATGAAGCAAAGGGCCAGGAGCAGTTAAAGGGGGAAGGGGTCTTTGTCAGCTACAAAGAAGGGGACCTATGAGCTGGGTCTTGAGAAGCCCTACAGCACATTGGATTTATCTTCTTTGGGGATAACTCCAGAACCCATACAATGTGTCACACATAACGGTCAGCTTCATGTTGGAATAAATGGGTGTCAAAACGGTCCAACATGCGGGTTTGGGGAAATGGATGATGGAATGGGAAAGGTTAAGGTAAGGGGGATGGGGGTGGGGTAGGAAAGACAGGAATGGGAGCTGCTAGTCCAGTTGGACTAATAAGTATGTGAATTGGAGATGTGAAAAATAAGATGGGAGAGGTGAGCTGGAGTCAGGTTGTGGAGGGCCTTGAATACCAGACCAAGGAGGTCATAGTTTAGGGGAGGGATAGGATGAGAATAATGGTGGATGTGAAGGATCTTTGCTCACTCTTGGTGGAAGGAAGAATCGTTATGAGGCCAGTTGGAGAGGCCAGGTGCAAGGTGACAGGGACTCGAACTGGGGAAGTAGCCTTGAAATGGGGAAGGACGAGGGACCTCCATAGTATTGCAAAGGTAGAGTTGCTAGGACTTGACCAAAGAGTGGAAGGTGGAGGAGAAGAGGGAGAGAGACAGAAAGGGAGGGGGGTGGAGAGCTGTGGGAGGAGCCCATCTTTGGATGCTTGCAGGGCTGGGGAGCTAGGAAGTGTGGTGTGAAACACGGTGGAACTTGGCCTGGAGAGTCAGCAGGCACTTGGAAGAAAGCTCTGAAGAAAGGGGATGGAGCAGAGTCATCTGTTTGGAAGTGGTTACTGGAGCCTTGGGAAAAGTGGAAGTCAATAAGGGAGAGAGAGAGAAGACCTAGGGCAGAACTTAGGCTGGAAGGAGGGAAAGGAGCCAGGGAAGGTCACCAGGAAAGAGTCTCAAGAGGAGTAGAGGGCATGGGAGGCTGCGGAGTGAGTGAGGCCTTTGGACTTGCCTTGGGAGGGCAGCTTTAAAGGGGCCTGAGGAGGACAGGGAGATCGAAAGAATTTGAGGAGTCAGGTCAGTGGAAAGCAGATGGAGGCAAGTGTTGACACTTCTGGGAGTTTGGGCAGTGAAGGGGAAGAGGAACAGAGAACTAGAACTAAAGGTTTTAGTTGCGTTTTCTAAGGAAAAACCTGACTGCTTATCATGAGTCTCTGCTTTCAGGAGAAGCAGCAGAGAGACGGAGAGATAGAGATTGGGGATGTAGGAGAGATTGGCTGAATGATGGCACGCCAAGACTGAGGTCAGGGAGGAGGTGAGAAGTAGCCCCTGGTCCTCTGACTTTGAAGGGTGTGTGGCAGGAGCCGAGATCTCAGGGCAGTAGAAACGGGGTGTGTAAGAGAGTGGGAGAGAGGGCAAGGCAAGGCTGGGCCACAGCCCGGGACAGTGTTGTGTTCCCTTGCTGGCATGAAACTTGGAAATGCTTCTTCTGTGATCTGTCCAGTAGATGTTGGAAACTGTGATCTTCATCAGAATTTCTCCACAACCCTAGAAGTTGTCATGACTCCTCTGCTAATGGGCACACACCTAAAACCCAAGGATTGAACTGGGGTCATCTCAGACCTAGAAAGGATCTCATTCAGTCATCTTAGTTTCTTGGCCACAGAAATTTCTGAATATTAAGACTTCATTCATTTGTAGTCTTCTAGCTTATGGTGCTGCTGTCCGCACCTTAGCTCAGGATGTCTCTGATTAGGAGGTGTGCACATGTACAAAGTCACTGGAAGCCCAGGGCCTTAGGTCTGTTCTTTTGCTCCTTTTTGTTTCAAGAGAAGCTCCCCCACCTCCTCCTCCTCCCCGCTCATTGCCTGTGATTTCCCATGAGCATCTGCAGTTTCAGGCCACAGTCTGGGAGCACACTCTGTCTGTAAACTGTTACAGAAGTTAATGCCAACTTTGAAAAATACAGCTTTGAAGTTTCAATTCCTATGTTATTGTGCCAAAAATTTCAACTTTATTGTGTTAATATTTTTTCCGAAAATAAGAATTGTACATAAGTTATTATTCTAATTCATTTGTGAAGTAATAGATTTTGGAGAATTAAAAAAAAAATACTTAGGTCTTTCTTGAAGGTTTTTTTTTTTAATATTTGACTTTAGCTGACTGGTCTACATTCATTTGTTTGTATGTGCTGGTTTTGTGCTGTTTTCCCTCTACAGTGAATTAAAAGTGTTCTGGCCCAGGTGGCTATTCAGAAAAGGGTCTTTGAACCTTGCTCTTAATGTCAACAGTTCTAACTTAAAAATATTATGCAGTGATGTTCATCAAGAGATTCAGGATGAGTTTCCAGCTTGGGATGACTTTCTGACAAGTTTTAGATTTCATTGGATCCTGGGGAACGTTTAAAATGAAGAGGGGGTTATTAAATTATATGAACATTATAGAAATAATATTATTATATTCCCTTCTCCTTTGTTGTTTTCTTGGCTGGGGGCCAGACGATATTTGCACAGTTTCAGCACAGTCGAGAGAAAGCGCTTCCATCCGATAATATCCGGCTTGCCCTGGCAGAGAGCTTCAGAGATGAGCAGCGGTTTCAGCTTGGCTTCATGGACGACGCCGCTGAGTGCTTTGTGAGTATTCTTCAAGGCCTCCTAGACAGGGGGAGAATGTGCGTGTGTGGGCATGCAGACGGGCTCCCACAGTGGTAGCTTTCCCAGAGTTTTTGAGGCAGCAACAAAAAAAAGATTTCTGCCACATCTAGAGTAATGGAAGAATACCAGACCTGGTTGGTAGCTTTGTGGTGTCCTGGGCTCAGTTGAATGTTTGTTTAGATTCCCTTCCTAGAAGCTGACAGGTTGGACAAAATAGAAGCTGTAAGGCCTGCTCTGGGTTCTGAAGTGCCTTGTTGAGTTGCCCTGACAGCAAATACAGCCATCAGTGTCTGTATTGTGTAAATGGAACCATTTTCTTTAACATGGAAAACTTAGTAAGATAAATAAACATTCTTTTCAAAAATGTTCTTCAATTTTGTATGTTAAATATATTAGTGACCTAAGAAACAGTGGCTAGAGAGTCCCAAGGAGTTGGATCCCCAGTGAGGCCCAGCCAGATTAAAATGTATTTGGGAAACGTTGAACAAAATCTTAATAATGCAGTACAACATAGATAATGTTACTTTGTGGTTTTCTCAGTCTGTATGTGGCCTGCAGGGGTGATGACATCCCTCTAGACAACTCTCTACCTTGGTAAAAGACCGGATTTAAAAAAAAAATGTTACTGAACCTCAAAATGTTCCTTCTTTTTCATGGAATCTGTTACTGTGTCTTATTGATTCTTGTTTCTTATTGTCTCCTTATTCCATCTCTTCCTTTCCATTTCTGCAGCTGTCACTTTAGGTCAGCCTCCCAACCCGGGATTATTGCAGAAGTGTTTTAACTGGGCTCTTTGTCCTCAGTTTCTCCTTCCTGCTTTCTGTCTTGAGTACTGATACCAGATTATTTTTTTTTTAATTTTTAGTTGATTTGTTTATTTTTAGTTTACAACATTCAGCTCCACAGTCCCTTGAGTTTCAAATTTTCTCCCCCTCTCTCTCCTCCCCTTCCCCCGCATCATGGCAGCATGCACTTGAAAACAGAAAACAGGATCTACAAATATCTTCACATTAATCATTCATCAGGTTGTAAAGGATTATAACTGATGGACTGATCAGTGGGAAAGAGGAAACAAAACAAGAAAAAGAAACACAGCAAGTAGTTTGTTTCAGTCTGCCTTCAGACTCCGCAGCTCTTTCTCTGGGTGTGGGCATCTCTCTCAATCATGAGTCTTTTGGAGTTGTCCTATAACCTTACATTGCTGAGAGGAGCCCAGTCTGTTGAAGTGAGTCATCACACATAGGTTGTGTCTGTGATTGTGTACAGATTTCTCCTGGTTCTGCTCTTCTCACTCAGCATCAGTTTGTATAAGTCTCTCCAGGTTATTATGTCCAGATGTCTGCTTCTCATTTCTTATAGCACAGGAGTATTCCATTACATTCACATACCACAGATTATTCTTCTTAAAGTAACCCTTTCATTGTCACTGACCTGCGAAAAAGCAGGAGCTCCCCATTGCCTACAGACTCAGGGCATGTAGAGCTTTTCATGATTCAACCCCAGTGTAATTTTTGTTTTTGTTTGCTTTTTGTAGGGCAGTTGAGTCACATGGCTAGTAAGTGTGTCTCAAGTGTCTGAGGTCACATTTGAACTCAGGTCCTGCTGACTCCAGGGCTGGTGCTCTATTCACTGCGCCACCCAGCTGCCCCTCCAGCGTAATTTTCTTGACATAAACCTCTCTGCTCCAGCCAGTCTCCAGTTACTAAACAGTGAAGTACTTTTTGCGTTGCTACCTTTGTGCTTTTGCTAATACTGTCTCCAGCTTCCTCAAGTGCTCTCCTCCCTTGTTCCCTATCCAGAATCCATCCAATCCTCAAGGTAGGTCTTAAGTCCTACCCCCTCACAGATCTACTCTGTACCTGAATGGGCCCAGAACCCATTTTACTCGGTTTGACATTCCAAACTATTTAAACACCAAATAAAATGAATATTGCCTTCGGGATTACCCACCTAAGGAATAATTCATTGATAAATAATAAATGAAATAGATGAAAAGTTGTATTTTTCTTTTCAAATTGAATGATTTAAATGCACTAGGAAAGTATCGGAGTAGAAAATAAGTTTCTCGTCTTTAAAAACATTGTTTTTGTAAATCAAAGATTCTCTTTTTACAGGAAATTGCCTCCCACCCCTATTTATAATTCTTAATTTTCACATAGCAGAGTTACTTACAGTCTGAGTACCATATTGAAGTATTAATGCAAGTATTACCCTGAGACTTTACTCTTATTTCCACTGCATTGTAACGTTTGCCCAGGAAATGTTTTTTTTGATTTGATGACTTAGTTTTTTTTTCAGTATTAGGATGTTATAGAAATAGGAGGCCGTATTTTTGTTGACTGTCTGGAGATTGGGTCCCTGTTGCTCATGGTCTGTGTGAGCAGAGTGCCCAGACTGCCTTATACATAGCTGTTAGAGGCTGCTCCGCTGTGACTCTTATACATAGCTGTTAGAGGCTGCTCCGCTGTGACTCTTATACATAGCTGTTAGAGGCTGCTCCACTGTGACTTCATCTAGTTGAAGACTCGCTCTCATTCTGTGCACTGCTCCTCCTCGCCCACACGCTCTAGTTCCTCTTATGTGCCCTCCTGCCCATAGCAGATTTGCTCAGGAACCCAGACTGTCCTGCGGTCCGACCTTAGCACAGTGCCTGGAGCACAGGCAGCACTTCAGAAAGGCGTTTTCATTCAGTCGTTATTTGCAGATTACAAAAAAAGAAATGACTGGACAGAATTTGCCAGTCAGTCTGCAGAGATATCTGTTGTGTTGGCTGCTGTGAGTGGCAGTGCATTACTCTTGGGTAAATTCTTGATGAGTAAGCATTTGGTCTTAGAGAGGAAAATTAGACTAGCTCAGTCACTGGTTTGATCACATATTCTTCTTTTCCTTTTAGGAAAACATCCTTGAGAAGATTCATTTTCATATTGTGCCGAGTAGGGATTCAGACATGTGCACCTCAAAGTCCTGCATTCCTCATCGCAAGTTTGCCATGACTCTCTATGAACAGGTGCGGTCGCTGTTGTGTGTTGGCATTGTGACGTTTCCTTGTTTCAAACCTTCACAGCCTGAAAAAAGGCCTGTTCTTTGTCCGTAGTGTGTGTGCCGGACCTGTGGAGCATCCTCAGATCCTCTGCCCTTCACAGAGTTTGTCCGGTACATTTCTACAACAGCCCTTTGGTAAGAAGCTGCTCACCATCTCTCTGATTGTTGCCAGACATCACTGTTCTGTTATGACCTAACTGGTTGGAGTTTGCTTGGCAGTGATGTTTATTATCTTATTCTTGTGAGGGGGCTGGGTCGGCGCTGTCATCAATAGGGCAAGCTCTGGGTAAGGGCTCTCGTCAGCCCAGTGAAGGCTGACACCTTCTCTGCAGCAGGCGTCCAGAAGGGAAAGAGACTTGTCTGGGGCTACAGAGGGAGGGGGGATGTGTGGTTGTGGCGGGGAGGGCTTCCTGAAGCCAAGGCCAACTTTTTATCCACTGCACCACATTGCTTCTCCTGTAGGTAATATCATTTGAAAGGAAAGGAAGTAAAAGGAACAAAATTAAAATTAGTTATATTGTACTTTTTGGGAGGAAGACATGAAATGAAAAAAAAAACCACATAGAGATGCCTTAGCTTTCCTGGGAAACTTAAAAACCAGTAATGCCCATCCCTGTAGCTTAGTGGGACTGTCAGTTTCAAAGCGAGGTGAAATTTTAAGAGGTGATCTGCTCTCCCCTTGGTGGCCATTCTTCTTTTTATTATGGGCCCAACAGATGTGGTGCCCATGGCCATGTAGACGTGAGTTAGTATTCTAGGTAACGGGTAGAGTGCAGAACATATTGGACATGTAAAGCAATGTGGATTGGTTTTCATTTGCAGCTCTACAGTGGAAACCAAGATGAGATGCCAAGGAGATCAGGACAGGAATATTTAACCTACAGTGCTGCCCCAAGGATTCCCCCTTAGGAAAAAAGGCATCCTTTTTTCCCATTGTATCATCCCTTGGCTCCCCGGGGAGGAAAGAACAAAAAAAAAGTATAAATCACCATTTAATAGAAGGCTTAACTGGACTTCGATTAGCTGACATGGCTGGTCCCTCAAGGTGTCATTGTTCACTCTGTCTAGGAAGGAGAAAAGATAGAAACAGCCAGTGCTGGAGTCATTGTGGAAAGACAGGCACACTGATTAAAGGTGGGTGGAGCCATTGTGGAAAGCAGTTTGAGATTGGGCTAAGAGAGTGATTGTGATGTCATTCTGATCCAGGGCTCCCACTGCCAGGTCTGTAAATCCCCAGAGGGAGTCCCAGACACAAAGGTCCCATATTCACCTGAATAGTCACAGCAGTGCTTCTTGTGCTAGCAAGCTACTAAAAAAAAGTTGCTTTCCATCAGTTGGAAAAGTAGCTAAATGAACTGGCATATGAGTATGGTAGAGTATTATTGCATGGAAGAATCAGCAAAATCAGAGATACATTAGATGACTTGTATGAACTGATGAAGAGTGGAACATCAGGAAAACCATATATACAATGTAGTTTTAAAATTTAAGTTTTCTGTGTTTTTCAAAGCACTATTCTTATGTCCTAACTTCTTTTCACATATATATTTTTTTTTTTTTTTTTTGCCTTTTTGGAGGGCAATTGGGGTTAAGTAACTTGCCCAATGTTATACGGCTAGTTTTTTGTGTGGGTGTTAAGTGTCTGAGGCCGGAACCAAACTCGTTAGAAAACCTGACTCTGGGGCTGGCGCTTTACTCACTGCACCATCTAGCTGCCCCTACTCTTCACACATTTTAAACATTTTATATTTATATTTTTACACGTTTTATGATGAAAATCAATAGAAAATAGAATTTCAATTTGTAGAAATAAACCTGAAGTGAAATTTTCATGTAAACATCTCATTATAAAGGAGTCTAGTTTTTGCAGCCAGAGGTTTTTTATTTCTGATTACATTATTTTGACTTTTTAAAGTCTATAGTTCTGAAATGGAAATATTTCTTTTTATTTGTAGTAATGAAGTGGAAAAAATTATTGAAAGACATGAACGCCTGAAGCCTGAAATGTTTGCCGAGTTGCTGCAAGCTGCAAACACTGCTGATGACTTTAGGAAATGTCCTGTGAGTATCAGCTGAGAAAGGGGGCCTGCATTTCTGGCTTGTTCTCCTTTGGCTCCTGAAGCTTCTCATGTAATTAAGAATAAGACCTTTTAAAATATACATGATTAATGGGCATGTTCTCTGTTGAAAATTTTCATGGTCGTTTCTTGTGGCAGAGAGCCTGGTTGCCAGTCTAACATTTTGCTACTTTTTAAGAGTAATCTATCCTTGATTAACTTGCAAGGGATGAGAAGTTCTATATCAGAAAACAAAGTTCCTTAACCACACCAAAATTTTGCCTGTTTATTAGCCTGGAATAAAAAGTAAATTTTCTAACTAAAATACTGCTAGTATGAACCTTATTTTTAATAATAAAACTTGGTATGTAAAATATGTGTGAAGCTACTTTTATTTTATAACTCTGCCCTTTTTTTCTTCCCCTCTAGAGTAACTGTGGCCAAAAAATAAAAATCCGCCGCGTTCTAATGAACTGCCCCGAGATTGTCACAATTGGCTTAGTTTGGGATTCTGAGCATTCTGATCTGACAGAAGAAGTTGTTCGCAGTCTAGCAACACACCTTTATCTTCCTGGGGTATTTCCACTAATCTCTCTCTAAGTGTTTGGTTTCCTTGTCAGAGGTGTCATGGGGAAGAACAAGAGACTTGTCTTTGATGGTCACCGTGGGCTGACAGGAACTCGTGGTGTGCCCTCTCACGGTCACCTGGAGAGGAGAAATGAGATGATGTTCATTCACTGCCTTGGGGTTGTTTTCAGCGGGGCCCTTTGTGACCGGGTGCTGCTCAGTTGTTGTAAAGGGCTTTTCCTATTTGACATTTGATGTTGCTTCCTTGATCTAACTCCTTTTTTGTCTTTAAGGAGGACTTCTGACATAGTTCTGATACTGGGAGGTATTGTGTGGGCTAGTGCAGTGCTTCTTAAACTGTGGGTCATGACCCGCAGTTTAAGTGCTGAAGGGGTGTGTGTGAAAAAAGTCTTATGAAGCCCTGGTCTAGTGGGGAAGATTCCTGGGCTTGGAGTCAAATAACCGACATCAGAGCCCTGGCTCATTTACCTACTGTGTTTGTGACTTCTCTCAAGAGAAGTTTACTTCTCTCTGGGCTGAGTTTCATCATAGGTAAATGAAATAAAATGAGGGGGTCAGATTGGATAGCCTTTGAGGTCCCTTCCTGCACCAGCTGGCAGAGATGAAAGGGTTGTCCTCAATGAAACGCTGTAATATCACAGACTGCCTATTTAGTCCAGCCTCCCTTGGTTTTACAGATGAGGGAATCGAGACTCAGGAGGGAAGTGACTCTACTAAGGTCCTCTAGGAGGCGGGGGCAGCATTGGGATGCTTCCCTCCCCCGGCTCCTCTGCCTTCCAAGCCTGGGCTCTTTTCTCCTCTACCACACTGCTACCCTGACATTGAGGGTCTGAGGCCAGCTAGTCTAGCCCCCTTTCATTTTACTGAAAGGGAAACTGAGACTTCTTTGCAGCATCCACACTGCCATCCCCAGGATGGCTGCTAGCACAGGTTCTTAGATCTGTTTTACTAGGAAAGATAGCCGTTTAAGGGGTCAATAGTCTTTTTCATCCCATTCACTAGTTCAGAACCTAACTTTAGAGAACATACAAGCAGAGAACTAAAGACCAACAGACAGGGCTCTGACTGCCTGAATCAACTACACACTCTACATACATCCCTGGATCAAGAGCCTTTACATCCGAGTTGGTGGGGAGCTCTGAACATACAGCCACTCGAATGTGGACCAGGGAATCACAATTCAGAGCAAGAAGGCATCCCAGCCCTCGTGACTCAGTGCCTAATTAGAAATTAGCAAAAGGTGTGAAAGCCTTCCTACAACAAGCCTCCCCTAAGCATGCTTACCTCCCCTAAAAGACTCTTTGAGTTAGGCTGTATCATAGCTCTGAGCTGGGCCAGGGCTAAAAGCAGGTCACATAGACCTATTAACGGTGGGGAAGATCTTCCCAACCCATTAACATTACAGGCTTGTGAAGGTTAAGATCATTTAGATAGTACGTGTCAGAGGGAGGGCTTGATCCTTGATTTTCTGACTGCTGGGTCTTTGTTCTTCCCACTGTCCTTGGCTGCCCCTCAGTGATAGTCAAAAATCAGACTGACCATGATGACATAATAAAATTGTCAAGTCTTGGAAATGTATGTTTGTACATTTGTACAATGTGCAATTGACATTGAGGAATGATTTGTGAATAGAACCTAATGAACTTTCCCTTACCAGTCTTCCCTTGTTCCAGGACTTCTGCTAAGATTGTAGCATACTGATTGAGTCCTTAAAAAGTTATTGTCTTAATGTTTTCTACTGAAATGCTCTGAATCAGTAGACTAGCCAGAATTCATAAATACCTAATAAAAGTTTTCACTTGTTCTTCAAATACGTAGGTATAATGTTTGTTAGGCCATTTTGTTTTGAGATATAATTTGGAAAATTGAACCTAGAATTTTAAGATTCAGTTAAACATAGTAGGTACCTACTATGAGTGAGGCACTCAACCCCTGCCGTCAAGGAGCTTACAGTCTGCCTCAATGGTTTCTAATACATACAGTGCCTCAGAGACATGGGCAGCCCATATATATTTCTTAATAAATGGATATTTCTGTTAACTAATTTTGTCTTATCACAGTGACCCAAGGCTTAACAGATAATGTGAATGTAGGATCGATAGAGCTGAAAGGGCATTCATTGGAGGTACTGGAGTCAGCCCTCCCCATTTTTATAGATCAGGAACCCGAGGCCTAGAGAAGCACAGGGACTTCCTTGTGTCCTCAGACCTGTATGTCTCAGAGAGGGGATCTGAGCCAGTTCTTCCTGACTCAAAGCCCACTCCCCCCACTCTCCCAATGCCGCTGGAGGGAGTTAGTTTTAGTAGAACTGAGCTTTGGGGTTAATGTGGTTAGTATACTTAATGCAGTGATGATGTCTTCACTATATGAGTAGTGAAAGTGTACTGCATATTGGTGATAGGAAGACTTGTGATTCTGATGGTGACAAGAGAACAGAGAGGTTCCTGTCCTGGTGGGGGCATAAAGGGAGGGAGACAGAAAGCCCGTGTCATTCAGTATTTAAAACTGTTGAGTCAAACCATAGTTACTCATGAGTCATCCATCCATTTGTCCAGCTGTTTTATAGGGTAACTGATGAAAATGCCAAGACCAGTGAGCTCCACCTTGTTGGCATGATCTGCTACACCAGCCGACATTACTGTGCCTTCGCTTTTCATACCAAGAGTTCCAAATGGGTGTTTTTTGATGATGCCAATGTGAAAGAGGTGAGAGATGGTTCTGCACTGGCTGACTGACCTCACTCAGACAGTCGACTCTAGCTGCTAAAAGTTCACAAAGATCTTTGGACACCTGTGGGAGAATTGTAGACACAAGAGTCATTTCTTTTGTGTGAAGTTTATCATACCGACATGTGCCATGCCTCAGGGAGGAGGGGGCCCAGATACAGGACATGGGTGTGCTGCTGACAGGCGCGTATCTTGGTGGCTGCAAGTGTTCAGAGCAGTGAGCAGGTTTCATGGAATCTGCTGCTGAAGATGGTCTGGGCACATAAGTAAGGATGTCTCACAGGTGGCAGCCTTAGTTGGTGAAAGCCATGTTCACCCTGCCTGTACATTGCTGTGGGCCCACTCACAGGAACTGGCTCATCCTTTGACAGAATGTCTTTTTCATTAAAATCTCTCTGGCTGTTCCAAGATTTTACCACTGTGATTATTCTCTTTATGTCAGCTTGGATTTGGACCTCTCTGTGTCTTAGAAAGCTTACTGGAGGAAAATAAACCTTCCCCATTAGCCAGGCATCTGGTGATGTGGAGTTCTTCGAGCTACACTGGGATGTTCATTGGCTAGCAGCAGCCAGTCGGTCATGGGGCGTGGTTTCTAACCAAACTAGGTTAGCTCTGACACAGCGTGGTGCCCTTGGCACAGACTTGAGGAGCGTAGGGTTCCTGCTGTGCCAAGGTAGAAAAGGGAGGGGCAAGGCTTAGACCAAGGCTGTTGTGGAAGATTTCAAAACAATCAATAACCTGAAAATCAGAGACTAGCTTGAGTCTTGAGTTGCTCCCTGAGCAAGTTTTTGTACTGTTCCTATGCTGCAAACTAGGTAAATGAAAGATAAAATAAATCTGTAAAATTAATTAAAAATAAGATTAATTTTTAGAAACCATTTTGACATACTGTTTTCATTTTAATAATGGAAATAACGTTTACTGGCAGTTCTAAAATTTTAAAGCCTTATAATTTCCCAATGACTTTATTTTTCTAAACAAATAATTCAGCTGATAATGGAGACTAGGCAACTAAATTCCTTGTGACTTAAATAAAAGCTTTTTCCTTTTTGTGCCCTTGATACATTTTGATGCTGATAGCTCCCCAAGCCCCTATATGTAGGATGTGATGCTGGGGGTGGGGGAGGGAGGGGGAGCATTTCAGGATCTCAGCAGCCTTGTGGGATTTAATTCTGGAGGAATGGCCCTGTCTGGGCCACAGCCCATTGGACCTGGGAAGGTGGGTGTGTCAGGCACCTGTTGTCCCTTTGTTTTTTTAAGGATTATTAATACTCAGCTCATCTAATGGCTGTCCTATAGATCATTTACCTCAAAACCTTTTTAGGTCGGGACTAAATGGAAGGATGTGGTCTCCAAGTGCACAAGATGCCATTTTCAGCCGCTGCTTCTGTTCTATGCAAACCCGGATGGTTCAGTTGTGTCCACCGAAGACGCTCTCAGGCATGTCGTCCACTGGTCCTATTATAAAACCACTGCTGATGAAGATGCGGGTAATTTTTTCAGTGGCTTTGCCATCAGTGTTAAGATTTGGGGACCAGATTGCATTAGGTGTTTAGTAGACTTCTCGTGGAGCTAAGGACAGTATGTCACCAGACTCTGCTCTTGGAAATGATTAACTTGCTTGGGAGCAGGCATTGTGAAAAATCTGTGAGCCAGTCTCTTTTTTCCTAAAGTTATATGGAAGACTGGAAGATAATTAGTGCCTGGATCCATAGAGACTGCAGAGGCATCTGAAGTCCCCAGCTCTAGAGATCATGACTGGACTGCAACCACCAGCTCCCTGCTCAGTGTTGCTGTTGCTGAGGTCGCTGGGCTGGGGACTGGATTCTGCATGTCCTGTTCAAAAGGGGCCATGCTGAGAAGTGGGAAGTGGGCAAATCTTTTAGAAGCAGAAGCTAATGTGAAGAATGCCCAGAAAATAATTATTTTTTAGTTAATAGTTAATAGAGACAGATTACATCTTTAAAAACTTCCATGTTTCTTTTTCAAAGGTTTTGAAAGGCCCTCGATTCACAAACCAGAGAGTACCAAAGAAGATGGATATGGCCATCAGGTGAAGCCGAGAATCAATCAGAAACTGCCCGTTGATGACACCATGGGTTCCGCTCGCAGCCCTGCCCTGGCGAGGGGTGGGAAAGGACCAGGTGTGTGTGCGTGCGCGCATGTATGTGTGGTGCCCTTTTTAAATATGGAATTCAGCCCAACTCTTTTATGCAACCCACAGTTCCTAGTATAGACCCAACTTCTGTATGTGCATAAACAAGGTGTTTAGCCAGGGCGGTCTTGCCACCAGCAGAGTGTAAGGTTCTGTGTTCCACAGCCTAGTTATATTTTAATGTATGTGTTGTTTTTAAGGCTCATTTTTCATTTAGCAGTATTGTTTCCACTATGAAGTCAGCATTTTATGCGGTGCCGGTGGGTTAAGTGAGTCACCGAACCCTGTAAGCTAAATTGGGCCTATGACATAATTTAGTGGACTCATGATCTCTGTGATGGAAGTATCTCCTTCAGATCACCCCACCCGGATGGTCTCAGCCTGTTCACTTCTCGTCTTTTTTTCATACATTATAGGGTTTGAGACTGCAAACTGGAAGGGGACTCAGAGGTCATCCCATCTTCCTGCTTTATAGAGGAGATGGGGTGGGGATGGGTCTGTGCCCAGGGACCCCAGGAAGTAAGCAGCAGAGAGGTCCCACCCCGCCCTCTCTGTGTGGCTAGCACTGGAATGTCTCCCTCCCCTCAGTGGTTCAGTAACCACAGGACTTTTTAAGATCCATCTCAGGTATTGCGTTTGAGCCAGACTACATACATTATAATGTGGGAATCTGCTGATAAGTGGGGCACCAGTCAGTGCTGTGGAGAGTGGAGGGGCTTTAGGGCCTTTGTTTGTACTTGACCTGATTCTTAGTACAATCAGACCTGGTTTTGTTATTGTGTGATTCCACAGTCAGTTTTAATCAGGATTGTCATGTGTGTGACTTCAGTTTGAAGCGACACAATCCGAGGGGCCGTATTTAGTTTTGGTTGGGAAACCCAGTCCACAGGCATGATATTGTTTGCCTTGATTTTGCCATAAACGTAGCTTTGAAATACCTTTATTACGTATATCTGTCCTCCACAATGCTTAGTCTTGGCAAAGGTAGGAGCCACATTTCAACAGTATCTGTGAATAAAAGGCTCCAATAACTTTTTTCCTTTAGATTTGTAATAACTGATGCCTAAAGTTGTTTTCTTTTCTGAGACTGGAATAATCTACATTAACATTTGATGTAGCTTTGTTCTGTTTTGACGATACTACTTCTAAGATGAGCACATTTTTGCTTTAGGCCACACTCATTCCAGCTGGCTTCAGAGGCATACACTGAGCCATCTCTAATTCTAACACCCTCACACTTATAGTTATAACACAGTAAATGATATCCTTGTGCTCTTGGGCCATATACTAGTTTTAAATATTTCAGTGCTAAGATTTTCCCAGTCTTTTCAGTTGCTCAGTAAGTCCACATCTTCCTTCATGATGAGAATGGTTCTTTTTCCAGTTAAACTTGGTCATAGTGACCAGAGGGAAAAACTCAAGGACATTTCCAGAGAATGTGCCCAAAGAGTTGCTGAGCAGAAAAACTTCCTCTCCTCCCAAAGAAGAGAGTTGGAGAAGGAACAGAGGAGAGAGCCTGGGAGACCCCGAGGTGAGTGCCCCGGGGCAGCAGCATACGCCTGACATGCCCTTTAGGACACCCTCATGTCCCTGCTCCCAATGTCATTCTGGTTGTAATTCTTGGGTCGCAGAAACCCCTTGGGGTTGTTTGCCTTGATTTTGCCATAAACGTAGCTTTGAAATACCTTTATTATGTATATCTGTCCTCCACAAAGCTTAGTCTTGCCAAAGGTAGGAGCCACATTTCAACAGTATCTGTGAATAAAAGGCTCCAATAATTTTTTATTGGAGGTTAAGCTGAGGCTCCTTTCAGTAGAGGCCTCTCTGTCTGCCCTCCTCCCTGCAGCCAGACATCACAGCCTCTGACTTAGGGCTGCTTGTGGGCAACTGCTCCTTCTTACAGCAGACAGAACTCTCGATTCACATGTTAAAAGTGACTGTCCAGAGCTCAGTGCATTTTCTTCGTTTTCAGATTTGCCCAGCGAGGACCTATCTCACTTCAAATCTGGAGCACCCCTCACTGCCTCAGTGAATGGATTTCGGCAGCATGGCAGCCAGCCTGGATATTCTAGCCAAGGGCGAGGGTCTTCCCGCCATGAGCGAGCCACACCGCAGGGCCGGACCTCCGCACAAGTGCCAAGTTCAGTCAAACCCCAGCTGCCTGCTTCAGGGGAGAAGGTCACCAGTAGAGGGAAGAGTGACAGTGCCGCGGGATATGACACAGACAGCAGCCAAGACTCTCGGGACAGGGGTAGCACCTGCAGCAGCCGCAGTCGGGCCCGCAGCTGGAAACCAATGAGAGAGACACTGAATGTGGACAGTGTTTTCAGTGATGCTGAGAAGAGACATGCTGCTCCCCGGCAGAAAGCAAACAGTAAATCCAGACATGGTCAAGATCAGAGAAGTAACAACTGGCCCAAAGAGACGTCCAGGCAGAAAGGCTTGATGACCATATATGAAGATGAAGGCAAGCAGGAGACTGGAAGCAGGAGCTCCCTGGAATCCATGGGGAAAGGATCTGAGAAAGGGAAAGGCCTCATGGAGACCAAGGGTCCCAGTGACGGTGGGCAGATGCAGAGGACTGAGTCAGGCTACGAAAGCAGTGATCGGGTGAGCAATGGCTCTGCCAGCTTGGATTCCCCACTCCTGGAAGGCAACAGCACTGTGAACCCCAGTGGCACGAGAGAAACACGCCCTGGCAGGTAATACTTGTGACTAAAAGGAAGCTGCTGTGGTTGGTTTAGGTAACAACAAATGTTTATATAGAAATACAAATTCATATTTTTCTAAAGGAATCTGTAGGTCTTCATTTGATTCATTTTCTGAAGTATTTATCCAAATTTAGAGGTAATAATAATAAAAATACAGTTTTGCCTTCCACATCATGACTTTCCCCATTGTAGTTTTGCTGAATTGCGGATCAGTATAAGAAATTAAATGGGAATTTTTTTTGGGAAGCTGTAGACAGCATGTGAAGGCCAGCAGATCCACAGAGCCTTTGATCAAATACTTAACCCAGATTTTACAATAAGGTACTGTAAACATCCCATAAAAGAAAAAATAATTCAGATTTCTCTGGTACAAAAGGAGGGCTAAAAATTTTATGCCAATTTTCCAGATTGTGGGGCTGTGCCCCTAGCCCCTCACAATGTGGAAGTGATAACTGTATAATTCAGGATCAAAAGTCAAGATACCAGTGTTTAGGACCAACCAGCAAATCTGTAAACATCTTTGGACCTCCTTCCTTACCTATAAAATGAGAAGACTGGAAGGTCTGTTCCATCTTCAAGCTTCATATTCATAAAGACTTTCATGTCAATATCCCATGTAAACATGGACTGAACAGTTTGAAAGTGTTCATCATGAAGAAGTGTCTTTACCCTGTATTGTATTTCATTTTGCTAGCATCTCTGGTGCAGTTTGGTGTTGGATCTTGTGAGAAGATGTTCCACGTTGGAACAGCAGTTTAATTTTTTTGCATTTGTGTTCATTCCACATAGCCATAATCTGTGAAGTGTCAGCAAGCAGCTGGTTGACTGGGATGAAGGGGGCTTAATAATTTTACATTGATGATGAACCATTCCTTATTTGTTTCCATAATGTGAACTCTGTGATAAATTTCTTAGTAATAGTGGAGATTTTGAAACTTTTTCCAGAGTTCTAAACTAAGGATGTGAACTGGTTTTGTAAGTAGAGAGAACTAATGTGCCTTGCTCAGCAGTCGGGGATTCAACCTCTTCCCAATAGCTGTGGTTCCTTATAGTCAAACAAGTTTCTTTCTCCTCACCTGTAAAATGGAGGTGATGTCACTTGCATGATCTGCCTTATTGTATGGTAGCAGAGACAGTGCTTCTTAACCCCTAACTCCCCACAGAAATCATCTGTCAGCCCAGCTGGACTGATGGCAGAAAGCTCCTGCCATTTTTGTTCAGGATCGCCTGGATTTCAGCCCCTGACTGTGATCCCTTCAGTGTGCTTGCTGGCTCTCAGACAGCCCATGCCTGTGGCAGAGGGGTGGAGATGTGCTGCTAGGGACAGAACCATATCAATCCTAACATCCTAACTACGTCAGACCAGAAGATAAGCATTTGTGTTCTTTCTAAACCAGATGTTCTGTTTTATTTTTACAGTCACCAGATTCAGTCAAGCAAACTGAATGCAGACACTCTGCAGCGTAACTCCCAACAGTGCAGAGACCACCTGGAAGGTAGGAACCATTCATCAGTAGCAATAAAAACCAAGTGTCACATTCATATTCATCCTGCAGATTCGCTGTGTCAGGAAGGTCATGGCCCGGCCCCGGGCCTGGTGAGGAGTCTGCAAGTGGCCATCATGGCCTTCGGGTGCTGGGCCCATCCTCACGGCCTGGCCTCATTGCTGCTGGTTCTGGCCTTTAGAAACTGAAGGCCATCTTCATGCCACACTGAGAATGAGCATTGAGGCTGTGTCCCAGGCACCATGTTTTATAAACCGTCTCATTTGATCCTCACAAGGACTTTGCAAGGCAGGTGCTATTATTATCCTCATTTTACAGTTGAGGAAACTGAGGCAAGCAGAAGTGACTTGCCCAGGGTCACACAGCTAGTGTCTGAGACTAGATTTGAGCCCAGTCTTCGTCATTCAGGGCCCAGGGCTCTGTGCACTGCTCCAGCGGCTCCCTGCATCTGAGGCCTAGCACAGGAGGCGGACTTCACATTTTAAATCAGGCTGCAGCATGTTAGACTATAATTTCTTCAGGTGTTTCAGGAGTTTAGATATAAACTGTGAATGATTTGTTCATCTTATAAAAAGTTGGTTTATCTTGTTTTCATGACATCTGTGCATGTAAAAGGGAAGTAATGCGCTTTGAGGGGCACTCTGGTTTTTACAGTGTTCTTGGCTTAGTTTGGAATATTCAGGTTGAGAGCAATATTAAGATTTCTACCCCCCTTTTTAGGTTCTTTTGCATGATTGCTGGAACTTGTGGGGTATTAATAAATTTATTTTTGGCATGTCTTTGAAGTTCCAAAAATATTATTGTAAGTAGTTGGGAAAGAGGAAATAACTTTAGCAAGAGACTCCTCTCCCCTTTTTGCATAAGAAAAAGTCCTGACTCTTGGTGTTATAGAAATCATCATCTCAGTGGGAAGGGAACTGAGAAGCTGCCCAGTCCAGTCTAGTCAGGAAGACCCCAAGGCCACAGATGGAAGAGTGGCTGAAAGAGCCCAAAGCTAGGAATTAGAAGGCATGGGGTGGAGGCCAGGCACTGCCATTCACCACATGAGGAACCCTATTGGCTTCATTTCTCACTTGTAAGATGAAGGGATGAACCAGATGGAAGGGTTTTCTACTTCAAACCTACCAGAGTGTGATGATTCTCCCCAATGGCTGCTCACTTGTTCACAGCCAGGATGCTTCCTGGGGACCTCAGCTCCTCACTAGATGCTCGTTAGGAGTTCTGACCTGGCCAGCAGGAGGGGGGTGGTGTGCTTAGAGCATTGGAGTTGTCCCATAAGACACGGGTCGTCTTTGACTGGGCTTTCGCCCTTCATGTAGTGGCAGGCGCATGCTGGGGCCGCTGGCTTCTTCTGTCCACACACCCTCATGAGGGAAGGAAATCACGGCAGAGTAACTTCCTGATCTTCCGTGTCGGCACTTCACGGGCTTTCACACCAGCCCTTACTTATCCTTCAGCCTGGTAGATAGTAGTCAGTCCCTGTCCACAAAAATAAAATGCAGACTTCTTTACTTGGTCCAATGACATGTTTTAATACAGATGTAAGACCTATTTTTTTTCTCCAAAGAACATCCATTCCTTCTTTCGTTTTCCTTTTAGTAGTTCTTCATTCAGAATGATAAATAGGTATATTTGTTTAAACTTTTGAAAACAACCCGAATGTTGGACCTTGTTTCTAGGGTTGTAGACATTCACAGACACATCACTGAATATGATGAGGCCTTTATTTTGTTTTCATCAGATGGTATAATTTTGAGAGGACACATTTACATGAAGGAAATTAACTTCTTTTCCCACATTAAAATGCCTCACAGGGTCTTACAAGGGCTGTTACATGTTTCTTTTGTGGAGAATCAAAGGAAACAGTTAAAAGGTTGGCCAGAAATGACCCCAGAAGCCAGTGAGTTTGAACAATAATTATGAACTCACTTCCAGCTACACAGCATTATTTGTCTCCTGGTCATCATAAAGGAAGGGGCCTGAAGCTTTGGGTAGTGGTAAAAATTTATTGCTCTGCAGCAGTTTTCATTATTTGTATTTTAAAATAGTTTACATTTAGGCACTTCTACAAACTATGAATGTAATTTCTAGCAATTGGGTAAATTGTGGTGCAGCATTGCCCTCTACTGATGCAGACTGCAGCTCCTCTGTAACTTCATAGAGTCGCTGTGGCCAAAATCTGGGAGCCCTTGGCAGCTAGTCCATGTGTGAACATATGAACTTAGTGAGGCTGGTCCTTGGGCGAGAATTCCCCTGACATTTCTCATCAAAATGTTATTGGCCATCTTCTGCTAAATACATTGTTTAATGGGTAACAGACACAGAAACCATCACTGGGTCAGTTGTGGGCTCTGCAGTTTGGCCTATGACTTGCTCAGGCTTGCACCCTCCACCCCAGCTCACTGGCATGAGTGACCCAGGAAAGCATCCGAGAATGACTAATAGTAAGTTTAATTATAAGTCCTAAGCCTGCCATGATTCTGCTGATTCTTGCCTTGAGAATCATATTTTAAATGAGTTTTCCTGCCAGCCTTTCCTCTGTGGTGTGAGCTTCATGCCTAAGACACTCACAGGAGGTCATTCAGAAGAGTGCTCTTTTTCTTCTACCATCAAAGGACACCTTCCTGTCTAAATATAGATGCTTTGTCAATATTGGGTATTGGCGTGTTTTTCTGTGGCACACACTAAAATAGCTATACTTGTATAGCCAAGGTTTTGGTAAGGAAGAAACTGTACCAAGTAAGTTTCAGCTTGATAATCCCAGCTTTCGGGCCCCTGTTTTTCACTGTGAGAAACAGGAAGGTAACCTGGAAGCTTTGCTGCCTCCCCCAGTCAGCCCCTTTAGATTAGTTGCAAAAGTGAGGAAGCTTAGGGAATTCAGCTGTGGTCTTACTGTGTCCTTGCTTTTATTACAGAACACAGCTAGTTTTAGTTTGGGATGGGATTTTCCCATTTTACAAATGTGAATAAGCCCACTGTATTGTCCAGAGGGATGTTTTTAAGATAGAAAAGCTTTGCAAATATGAGTGGCTTCAAAATGATTTTACTGTACTCGGAAGCCATCCTTGAACAGCAGCCTGCAAAAGTGTATTTGGAAGGACTGATAGTAATAGAGTGTCTTATTCAGGGCTCACTGTGTGCCAGACCCTATACTGGGCTGGGGACACAAAAACAAGCAAGCAAAACCACCCCTGCCTTCTTAGAGCTGGCAGTCTGCTAGGGAACAACACATGCAGGGAAGTTGAGGAAGCCACAAGGAATGGGGCTCGTGCTGGGGTAGGTGCTGGTTAAGGAGGAGAAAGAGGCATCCAGTGAGTAGAGAAGGGAGGAAAGCAGTGCCTGGCATGGGCGCCTGGCTGGGGTGGGGCAGGCCGTCCTGAAATCAGGGAAGAGCTCACCTTCAGGAGGGAGGAATTGAAAGAAATTGTAATAATACCATTACTGTGAATTGTAATTTTGAATTTTCATTATTCTTTTCTTTAAAAATTGTTTTGCTGAGTCTGTTTTTTTTTTTCCTTTAAAACATTTTGCTTATTTGGGGCACTCTTCTGCAAAATGGGGGGGTACTTCAAGGCCTCTCAGGTCCTTCCAGCCCCAAACCTGTGGACTTGTTCAGATCAGTGACAGGGATTTTTTCAGCATCCTAAGGGTTCAGCTTGGCATTCAGTCCCTCTCCAGCCTGGCCTAAGCTGCTTTTCTCAGTGTATCTCCTATTGCTTTCTGAAAGGGACCCACAAGTCCAACTAAAGTTCCCTGCTTTCAGTCCCTCCTGTTCCTTCCAGCTTCATGCCTTTGCTCCTGCCATTTTCTGCTCCCAGATTGGTCTCCACTCTTCCTTTGCCTTGCATAAGCCTCACTGATGCCAAAGGCCCAGACCATTTCAGGGCACAGAAGTTTCTTTATCCCTTCTGGGCACTTGTAGATTGTTTGCACTATTCATTTTTAAATTGGGGCCACAGCTACCAGAATAGGGGCTGTAGCTGAGTTGTAGGAGTTTTAAAATGAGACTTGATCAGTTTCTCTTATTCATTCCATTCCTACATTTGGTGGCAAATGTCCCTTAATGAGTAATTATGTGGTAACCCAGCATCTGCCCTGGGGATTAGAGGATATTCATTACAGGCAGCTAGAGATGGACAGTTCTACAGGCTTGCCAATCAGCCTCCAAGTGGAGATGATGGTGCCTCACCTTGGCCCCTCTCTGACTGATATGGATACTCCTGCCTTTCTGGAGGCCCCGCCATGGTGACTGGTGGGGAGTGGGACATTCTTTCTCTTTTTCTAAATCTGTACTTATTTGAACTCAGGAATCGGCTGGGGGCGTGGGAATTTGGGATTGGAATTGTTCTTTATTTAGTTTGCCAACAAGGGGGATGTAGAAGTTTTTAGGTGCTGTGGCACTGTATGGGTCCTTAAACACCGGTCTGGCCTTCTGCCCCTCTAGGCTCCTGCTGGCTGCAATGAATATCCTCAGATAATTGACTTTTGGACAAGAGTCTTGTTGTGGAAACCCCCTCAGCAAGACCACCTCAGAGCTTGTTGTCTTACCTCCCCTCTTCTGAGCTTCCCAGTTCCGTCAAAGGGCCCTCCGTCTTTGCAGTGGTCCAGGCCTATAGCCTTGGCACTGTCCTCAAGTCCTCACTCTCCTGGGGCCAGAACTTACCGTTCCTCCTACAAAGATATCCCTGTGTCCTGGCCTTCTCCCATATCAAGAAGAAACCACTTGGCTCTATTTTCTGCTACAAAGCCTTTCCTGACCTTCCCAATGGCCTCCCTCCCTCACTGCTCTGGGTGTATTCTGGACCTTCTTAGATGTGTCCTCATTAGAATGTCAGCTCCTTGTTTCACTTCCTGCATTGGTATGTCTAAGGCCCAACACAAACGAAAGCCATTAGCAACTAACAGTATCTTATTAGATAGGAATAGTCTCCGATTCTTGTGGATAGTGAGCTCATCCAGAGAGTTATGTCTCTGCCCTGCCTGGCTGGGATCAGTAGGGCCTTGTTCCTGGGGTGAGGAACAATGAGCTGCTGCCTGTGTCCCCTCCCTCTGAATTCCTTGTGGGAACCCTGAGTCTAGAGGTGGAAGCTGTATAGGAGACTCCAGCAGGGGGGGAAAGGCCACGGCTATCAGACAGAAAACACATCTACTCAGCACCTACTGGGCACTGGGCACTGCCAAGCACCAGTAACAGAGCAATAGGTAAATCTGCCAATATGTGTAGCCAACAGCAGTTCATTTCTGTTCCCCAGAATGAGGAAGGACAGCAGTAGCAGCTAGAATGTGTCAGGACAAAAGCCATCCCTGTGAGACATTTACTGAGGAAAGGAAGAAAGCCCAGGGCAGATGGTGTGAGGTCGAGCTCGAGGGCCCGATCACAGCCCAGTCACCTGCACTGTTGTCTCCTGGGGGTCAGACCATGTCCCTGAGTGGCCCTAGCACGACGTTCTGCACACAGTAGGTCTTCAGAGGAGGGCAGCTGCTGAGTCGGTCACAGGTTTGCAGAGTGACCTGGAAGGCCCCAAATTTGGTCTTCACTTTAGCACCTGAGACATAGCTGGAGGCAGCACTCGTGGCTCTGGCTAGCAGGCAGGAGGCCCGGGTTCTCAGCGCTGCACCCTGGCCTTGCTGGCAGCTCAGTGTATGCATTAGCTTCTTTTCGTAAAACTAAAGCAACACCTGCTAGGGCAGCCTCATTGTGGCTCCTGAACTTCAGATGAGGTAAGGGATACGAAAAAGCAGCAGAAAGGCGGCTAGTTGGCGGCTCAGTGGATGGAGTGCTGGGCCTAGCATCAGGAAGATCTGAATTCAAACTCAGCCTCTGACACTTACTGGCTGTGTGACTCTGGGCAAGTCTTATACTGTCTGCCTCAGTTTCCTCAAATGTAAAATGGGGATAACGTAGCACCTGCCTCCCAAGGTGGCCCTGAGGATGGTAAGTGCTTCCTAAGCCTTAAAGCACTCTCCAAATGCCAGTGATTATTATCAGTGCCAGAGATACTACGTTCAGGCTGGGTGTTACAGAAGGGGAGTCCTTTTCAGACTGTACTAGGTGACCTTTGAACCCCCAGTTCACACATTTTGGGCTTCTGTCTTTCCAGTCTCAGCTCCTAAAATAAAACAAGGCTGTGAAATCGTCCTCGGCTTAGAGCAATGCTGGGAAGAGGCTGGCGTTGACTTTTAGAGAGAATCTTCTCTGCTCTGGTGAAAACCTTGAGATCCTTCCGTGGGAGGGTGGTTTGAAGGACCTGATGTTCACTCAGCATCAGGAAGACATGCGAGCTGTCTTTGTTTGAAGGACGTTGGCCTGAAGAGGCGTTAAGATTGTTCTGCTATCTCAGAAGATATGGCCAAGTTTAGGGTGGGGAAGCTACAAAGAAGCAGCTGGATGTCAGGAGGGAAAAGGATAGCCCTTTGCTAACTGTTCAAGCTCTCCCAAGTGACATGGGCAGCCTTGCCAAGCGGAGCATCCATTTTTAGTGCAGGCGTCTTGACTGCCATTTGGGTAGATTGTAGACGAGCTGGCATAGTGGCTCATTGAGGAAAGGAAGGAATGCAACAAGGCAAGCCGGGGAAAGCCTGAAAGGGCCAAACCTGAGCAGTGGACAGTAGTGAGGGCTGGCCAGGCAGGCCCCCATGGGGGCCACACAAAGACATCAGCATTTCACTAAGGAAGTAGTAAACTGCAAACTATGGCAAGTTTTTAAGCCTAGCCCAGGGCTGTGCGTTAGGATGGTGGGATAGCCTTGGCTGGTACCATGAAGGATGGATTAAAGGGGAAAGGCCATGGAGAATCTGGGGAGGAACTGGGGCAGCCATGCCTACTGCCTAGTGAATAACTATTATTTTCTTTTTAAAAATATACTCTAAACTTAGTAAAATAGGCACTGGCCACTTTTCTCTAGTAGCCTTTAAAAATGTTGAAGGGCAGCCTGTTTAAAGATAAGACTTGTGGATCTCATTGTGAAGTCACACTTTATCCTGAAATGCTCTGTCATGAGAAGACTCAATACACTGTATGATTTTTAAATTTGTTTTTTATTCACAGTCAGTTCTTAGGTGTCAAGATGAAAAAAAGCCAGCCCCCTTTTTTTGAGAGTCCTCTTAAATTGGCTGTGATTTATATTATAGCTTTTAAAATAATCAAGTCTCTCCATTTCTCCTTTTGAACACTGGTGACCTTAGTCAAAAGTATACAGAGCAGCCTTCGCTTCAGAATTTCCTGAGGTAGTATGCCTTCTGAAATTCTGTGTGTGCTCAGTTTTCCAGAACTGCTGTAAATTTTTGCCTAAAATTTAGAATGAAAAATGTAGCAAGAACACATTGCATGTGGCCAGTGTGCCGTGTTACTTTGCATTTTGTCCCCAGCACAGTTGGCTACTCAGATAAACTTTGCGAACAGGGACATGTCAGGATTTGGCCTTTTTCTCCTGATACCAAGTCAGATTTTTCATGACTTTATCATTCCAGCTTGTTATGCTCTGGTGATTTGCTGTGCGTGGTGTTAAAATCTGCCATTTTAGTTTTGTACCCAGAGCCAGAATTACCAGTAAAGACTCCAGTCTGCTTTGTTAACCATGCATGCATGTCTGTGTCAGCAGAAGAGAAAAATAACACATCTATTTTTAAGTCTGTTGGAATCCTGGTGTCACTGGTGAGTTCCAGGAGCATGAAAAAGATTGTACATGTATTTATAAGGTTCTGCTGCCTCCTGCTGTCCATTCTTGTGAAGCTCTCACAGACAGTGTTCTACTTGGTAAGATTACCGTAGGTCTGGGCCTTGTGTTCGTTGTTAGTGACATGTACGAAGACAGAGATGAGCTGAGTTTATCTGCATTAACAGGCTCAGACCACACGTTTTCTTTTTTATATGAAACCTCAAACTATTTTGTTTTGTTTTTCCACTTGTACGTAAACAGGGTCTTTCTGGCTCATGATTGAGTTGATTCCCAGGGGTTGGTTGGCAGTTGGTAGGGAATGACAAAGTCTGTTCTGAAGAGATTATAAAATGCCCATTTCATACACTCAAATTTCTTTTCCTTTTAAATTTATTAATTTTTAGTTTACAATGTTCAGTCCCACAATTTGTTGAGTTCCAGATTTTCTCCCCCAAGACGGCACGTAATCCAATATAGGTTCTACATATACCTTCACATTAAACATTTTCGCAGTAGTCAAGTAGTAAAGAATTATAACCAGTGGAGTGAACCACAAGAGAGAAACAAAACAAAACAAAAACACAAGAGAAAGCAAGCATTTGCTTCAGTCTGCATTCAGACTAATTCTTCCTCTGGATGAGTCTTATGGCTTTGTCTTAGAGCCTTGCATTGCTGAGAACAGCCAAGTCTATCAAAGTTAGTCGTCACAGATACGTGTCTGTAATTGTGTTTAATGTTCTCCTGGTTCTGCTGCACTCATTGAGCATCAGTTCATAGAAGTCTTTCCAGGTTTTTCTGGAGTCTGCTTGCTCATCATTTCTTAGAGCACAAGAGTATTCCATTATGTTCTATACCACAACTTGTTCAGCCATTCCCCAACTGATGGGCATCCCCTCAATTTCCAGTTCTTGGCCACCACAAAAAGAGGTGCTATAAATATTTTTGTGCATATAGGTCCTTTTCCCACTTGCATGATCTCTCTGGGATACAGCCCTAGAAGTGGCTGGCTCAAAGGGTGTATGCACATTTGTACAGCCCTTTGGGCATAGTTCCAAATTGCTCCCCAGAATGGTTGGATCAGTTCACAATTACACCACCAATGCATTAGTGTTCTAATTTTCCCACATCCTCTCCAGCATTTGTAATTTTCCAGTTTTGTCATGTTAGCCAATATGACCAGTAAAATGGGGTACTTTCAGAGTTGTTTTGATTTGCATTTCTAATCAATATACACTCACAGTGTTTACATGAGAGTTTATGGAGTCTAGTAGTCCTGGCTAAAGAAGACAAAACTTCAGTGTTCAGAGCAGTGTATTTTCTATGAGAAGGAGGCTCCATTTGGATCTAAAGAAAAAGTGTTTCTCATTCACTCAGAAATACTAGAAGGAAGTTTAAACCACAGTAAAGGAAAACCGGCACCTCCCCATCTTCCCTGGCATGCTCCCAGGTTGACCTGCACCCTATATGTATCTTCTGCGATGCAATGTCCATGATAGGAGCCACTTAGTGAAGTCACTGAACAGATTTTACCAGCAACATCCTGATTGTCCTGCCAAGGCTTGAGGAGGGAGGGCATTCTTTAAACATGGTTATCTCAGGTGTACATCCCTTTTTAGTTCCCTTTTATTATCCACAGGCCTAGCACCCTCCCTGCTGGGACTCCATCTTGCTGCCTGTGGAGGCACAGCAACATTATAAAAAGCCTCATGTATCAGGTCTCATGAGTACAATACACCATTCTTAACTGGTTGTTTATCTGTTAAAAAACAAACAAACAAAATACAAGGTTTTGATACTTTTGCTAGGACATCAAAAAGAAGCCCTCCATTGTCCAGAGGAGTCCCACCAGTGCTTGGGGGCCTTTTGTTGACATAAAACAAGTGTTTGTTGTGCTGTTTTTGCATAAAGTCAGACGCTGGTGTGGGGCAGCGTGAGCACAAGCAGGAAGAGAGCCTGTTTTCCTGGTTCTCATGAAAGAGGAACTCTTGGGGTTGGTGGAGGGGATTAACACAGCTAATGCCTTCTTAGCCTTGGCTAGCTTACAAACATCTCATTTTGCCCTTGCTTGTCCAGGGTTGCACAGCTACCCAGGGTATGGAGGGACACGACGCTTTAAAGTAATGCTAACTAACATCAGGGCATCAGAGAAAGCAGCCCTGGGATCAAGCCTTCACTAGCACTTGAGGGAGTGAATAAGAAACATCAGGGTCGTCTGAAGAAGGGGGCCCAGGAAAGGCCTCCTGCCTTGGGGGGTGGGATTTGAGCTGGGAGTCTTGACCAAGGTACTGATGAAACCAAGAGATGTAAATGGATGGGAGAACACTGGAGGTACAGGGGGAGCCAATGCGGACATACAGGGTGGCTTAGCATGTTCAGAGGACTGGAGATAGGCTAGCTTGGCTTAGGGTCTAAAGTTGGTGGGAATAAAGCATCAGTAGACTGTTCCCCCCAGGTTATAAAGAACTGAAACAGTTTCTATTTCATCTTGGAGATAACAGTGGAGCTCCATTAATAGGGGGCTAACATGTCAAGAAATACACTCCAGGAAAATCCCCTGGGCAGCTGAATAGAGGATGGCTTGAGGTCCAGAGGTCAGTCAGAAGGCTAGGCTGATAGTCCAGGCAAGAGGCACAGAGGGCCTGAACGAGGGCTGTGGCTGTGTGAATGGAGAGAAGGAAGGTGGAAACAAGGCTTGGCACTGACTTGGCTGTGTGGAGGGTGAAGCCAAATCGTGTGTCTGGGGGACAAGGAGCATGATGGTGCCCTCAACAGCTGAGGGGATGTTGGAATAGGGGAAGGTTTGGGAAGAAAGACAATGAACTCCCTTGTGACTGCTTTATTTAATTTTGGTTTTCAGCATTTAGTTATATAAGATACTGAGTACTTAAAAGGACAAACCAGTTAATAAGAAAATGTGCTCACGAGACCTGACATGAGGCTTTTTATACTGTTGCTGTGCCAGAGGCAGCTACACGGAGTCCCAGCAGGGAGGGGGCTGGGCCTGTGGACACTAAAAACCCTCCCTCCCTCCTTTCCCTCTCTTCGTCCCTTCCTCCCTACCTGGTCTCACCTTCCTCCCTCCCTCCTACCCTTTTCCTGCTATAGCACTTTGAAGGCCGTAAACCATGCTTTCAGAAAAGTTTTCTCTAAATATATAGGTCATTTAACTCCAGGAAACACGTAAAAAAGGATATTTTGTTACAAGAAAGAAAAGTATACCTGTTGTATTCTGAACATTAATGCTACATGTGGCCACTTGTTAATAAGCATGCTTTGAGACTCAATAACATGAGGCTCATCCTCAGGCCGCCTCTAGCGTCAGACTGAATCTACTGTAATTTAGGAGCAGTCAGTCTTTGGGGTGAGGACACGTGGGTCACTGTAATTTCCAGGAGTCGGTGTAATAGGGCAGCCAAAAAAAAAAAAGCTAACGATACATTGGGCTGCCTTAATTGGGGCAGAGTTAACAGGAAGAGAAAGTTCCATTGTCCTCTGCCCTCTTCGGAGTGTACCTGAGGACTGTGGTGGTGCTGGGCACTTAAGAAGGGCCATCAATAAACTGGAGTCCATTCAGAGGATGGCCACCAGGAAGGGCCTTGAGTTGATGTTCCATGAGCATCGACTGAGAGAACTGGACATACTTGTCTACAGAAGAGAAGACTGGGGGACATGCTAGCTGTCTTCTAGTATTTGAAGGGTGGTCTAAGATAAAGGAGGAATCGAGCCTTTTCTGCTTGGCCTCAGAGAGCAGAACCCAGTGTAGAAGCTGCAGAGAGGTTGCTGTATGCTGTAGATCAGGACAGGTGCTTACAGTGGGATGGGTTGCCATGACAAGTGAGGGGCTGGGATTCTTTTGCCACATGTCTTAGTGGCAGCTGAGATGTTCTTTTCAATTCTGGGTTTGGACATAGGCCAGAAGAGAGATTTCACAGAGATCTGGTGGGGATGGATTTAGAAATCCTTTTGTGCAGATCTCCCCGGAGTCTCCTAATGACCCTCTCAGAGAAATGCTACCAGTGATCCCTGTGTTCCGGCAGAGGTACAGAAAACCTTGGCAATCATGCCCATGACCAAGTACACTTCAAATTGGGGCTCTTTGCCTGGCCAGTCTTTGGCCAAGCTGCCTCTCAATGGTAAAGGAGATCACTGCAGAGTTACCCTCTTGAAAAAGAGCTTCAAGAAGGGAAAAAAATGGAGTAAGTTCTGAAGAATCATTTTAAATGTTGGATGGGGTTTTTCGTTTTAGATTTGAGAGAAAACATCAAGATTTCAGAAGTGGCCTGTGGATCCCCCGATTTGCATCTACAAGTAGATAATCCTTCAATGAAGAGGTAATGGTAGAGACACTAAGAAATAAATCCTAAATGATAGCGCTGTCCTTTAATCTTGCCAGGGAATGCAGTTCATTGTGAATGACTTTTGTTTCCTAATAGCAGACAGCTATGCAGTGTTGTAATCCCCACCTTTGCCTAAGAGGAGGCAGCATTACTCAAGAAAATCACCATATGTCACTTGTAGATGGGACATTCCTTAGCCATCCAGTGTTCAGTGGGCTCCCTGCGATCTGGGCTCCTTTGGTACCTAGGGAGTATCGGAAGCACCCAGCACAATGCCTGGCACAGAGTGCTTATTACGGATGGATTGATTCAACTTCTCCTTTAATGATTTAATGTTCATTTTACTACTGCCTCTATAAAGGTTGCCCTCTTCAAACACTGGATTTATTATTTAGCTTTAAGCCCCAGCACTGAAGATTTTCAATTTCCTCATTGTTTCTCATTTCACTTCTGGTAGAGGGGGTTGCCCCATCCTGTGCAGCTCAGGAGTCTGAGTCCCACAGCCAGGATGGATGTGGACCCAGGGCTGCCTGAGGCCAGGACTGTAACTACCACACCAGGCTGCCCTCTGGGTTTTTGTCATTATTGGTTCCTTTATTCTTTCACATACCAAACTTTAGCCCGTAACTTGTAAATAGTTTGTTTTCACTGATTACTACATTTCTGTATCAGACAACTGACTTGAGTAATAATGGAAAATCATCAAGTCACTCTGCATCTGTTTCTTTATCAGTAAAGTGAGAACTAGACTGGATCTCTGAGGTCACTGATCCTTCCCATCTCTTAGTCCAAGGACCAGCGATCTTTATTAAGATAGCTAGACAACCTTTCTTTGGACTTAGATCAAAAATACTCAGGAATATTGCAAATTGTGTCTTCACTGTGATGGGAAATATTTTAAATGAATAGTGTCGAAAATCAGACATGGGTTACAGCTCAAAAAAATCTATAAGAAATGTGTGTGTGAAAGTGGTTTATTCTCCATCTGTATTTTCATCTTTATTTTTTAGGTCTCACGTGCATGATGCCAGCGAGAAGTTTTTGTTTTTATCAAATCCCCAGATCTTCAAGGACCAGGATACAAGGGAACACATCCCACAACCAAATGAAAAGCAGTTTGAAAATTCAAATGAATGCCATTTTCCTGAAAGGCTTAATTCAGAGAAGCCTGAAAAAAACAGTGCGTCTTTGGTCAGCACTAGGGGATCTGTCCCCTTTCACATTCCTAATCATTCTCCTTCAGCAAAGTTAGTTGACAATGACGAGAGACTCCCCTCGTCCCAGCTGTCGACACATGTGAAAGCAGGCGAGTCCTTTGCCCAGCTAAGTCTGGGGGAGCTGTGCAGCTCTCCTAAACAAGCTGCCATCAGCCCCTCCGATAATAGTGGGGTGCTAGAGCCCACCGCCTGCCAGAATCTGCCACCTCCTCTGCCTCCAAAGAAGTATGCTAAAGCCATGGCAGTGTCACGGTCAGAGAAGGAGTTCCTCCCCGAGCTGGAACTCTCGGGGAGGGGGAGAGCTAAGCCTCCAAACCTCCAGAAGCATGCCATCAGTGCCCCTTCCCAGGCAGGGGCAGTTCAAGGAAAAGAACTTGCTGAGTACAAACCCAGGACCCGATGCAGTCCTCCCACTGACTTCCAGACCCCTCTGGATGTGGTCACTAAAGGTGTTCCCCAACTAGAACCACAGCCCAATGTGCCACAGCCTCATGGGATAGTTTCTCTCACCACCTACTTTTCTGTGGACAGCTGTATGACTGATACATACAGGTTGAAATACCGCCAGAGACCCAAGCTTTATTTTCCAGAGAGTAGTGATATACATGGAAACAAGCCTCTATCCCAAACTGAACCGAGGCTGAAAGCTGTGTTCCATGACCATCTGGAGCCAGCCGATGTCTAGACCCGGCCAGCTGTGTGAGTGACACTTCCAGCAGGCAGGTACCTCTCAGACCGGAGAAATGTGAATAGACCACAGGCAGTTGCTGAGATCTGTGGGGAAGGAGTTAAGAGTAGAAGCCTGCAAACCTTGGCATTCCGTGTCCGTGGAGCCTGGTCCCTTTACACCTCTTCTTCCTTGTGGATGTTGGCTGTGATCACAGCCTTCTAACCTTTCCTAGGTGGGCCTTGTTGGGATGCATTATGCAGGCCTCAGGCACTGCTGCAGAAGCCAGCCAGCCATGCATGCACACACACATAGCTAGCCAGTGGCCTGCAGGGTAGTTAGCTCAATGGGTATGCAACTTGCCAGCAGTTACATATACCTGATCAATGCTGCCGTGTGTCTGGACCATGGCAAGACTAGTCAGCGCAGTATTTGCTTGGGAGGAAGCACTTTTCATGGGTAAACAGCCAGAGGTTTCGCCCATAGTCTTGTTTTTTTTGACTTCTGTGATAGTCTGCTACCTATGATACCTTCAAGTGTCTTAAACAATAGATTAACATGTAAATTTTATCCTTTTATAGCATTTGGGAGGGAAAAAGCCTTAATTGTGAGTGATTCTGACACCAGTTTTTCAAAATCAAGAACAGAAGGGAAGGAATCTCTCCCTCCTGGAGCTCTATTATACACAGATCCAGTGAGCCAGTGAGTTTGGTATGCCATGAATGTTACTGCTATCATGTAAGCTAAAAAACATGCAATTAGCCTCTAGCACATTTGTATCTTGCAAGTGTTTTCTCTGATTTCATGTGAAGGTAGTGTTTTTGTTCTGTGTTTTGGGAGCTAAGAACCAATGCTAGAAAGTGGCATCAGCCCCTTACTACAAGTCACCAATGAACACTTTCCATGGCTGCCTGAGTCTTTCCCCAGACACTGGGAACTAAGGTTCATAGTTAGTAACTGGCCACCCAGCAAACTGATTTCTGTGTGTCCTTAAATTTGGAAAATTTATGCTCTTCAGATGGCCAGTTGGAATTCAATGTTAATAAAGTGTTATTTTGAAGCATCTTTTAGTTTATGCAGACCTTTTAAAGCAGAGGTCTTCTCTTTCCAGCTAGCCTTTGCATAAAAATCAGAGCAGTTCTCCATTAGATGTAAAGTGGCTTTTAGGAAAGGAAAAAAAAAAAGTCCAGTTGTTTTGCACTAAGTCGGTGGCCTTCGTGGGAGGTGGAAGGAAGCTGGGTTTCTGTGATAACCCTAAAGATATGTGAAGCCATGCCAGGGTCTCAGAGCCTGGAGCTTGTGTATCACCTGAGACCTGAGGAGCCTCAAGCTGTGGTCCATCCTGGTAACTCTCTTGCCCTGTTATTCTGAATGCACCTCCCTTACCATGACCCACTTTATTCCCTCACTCTAGCTGCTTTCAAGGACCTTACTTCTTCTGTTATCTTAAGGGAAGAACTGAGGAAGCAAAGAGATTTGGAGAATTAAAGTACTTACCAAAGATAAAGTAGATCCTTCACAATAGCTAATAACCAGTACTTCCATTTCTAGTAAAATTCACTATCTGGTCCAGCCTTTCTTTGACATGGCCAGAGATGATTCCTTGGCAGATAAGGAACCTCCCAGAGGTCTGTGAAGTCCTACTTTAAGAAATCTGTTACTTAACAGACGTGCTGCTGCACACTGAAATGGGAAATTGGCATTACCCAGGTTTCCTTATATTAAATTTAACCTGTTTTTAAAATGTACAAAGCAGATCTTTTCTTAATCACCTAATCATAAGCATCTTATAGTATTTGAGAATATTCTGAAATGTGATAATATTCAATTGCTGTGCTTTGATGTAAGAATGGAAAATAATTACTTGTAAAGTATGCATATTTGCTTTGTAACCAAATCTTGGCCTGACTTACGTTTGTCTTCCATTTATTCTAAAATTTCTCAAAGGTTTGAAATTCTCCCTGAATGATTGTTCGTTTATATCCTTACACAATTTAGAAATACTTGAACTGACCGAGTAAATTGCATTCTATCCTTTATCCAAAGCTCTGTTTTAAAGCTTTTAGTACTATTTGTAAAAAGTGTAAAATTTGTAAAGTTCTATTTGAAATAACAATGTATTTAACTTTGCTGCTTGCATCATTGTAACGTCAGCAACAATAGATCCATTTCAAATATTTCAGAAGATTCATTAATGTGTATTTAAAAAAAAGTCTGCGCAGAAGAATGGTATTTTGGCACTGCCCCGATTCGCACCCATCTGAAAGGCCTCTGGCACTTGCACTTTGCTGGCACTCCCTAAGCGTGCTGTGCATTTCGCTATCAGAGCCTTGGGTTCACGGCATTCACCGAATCGCGGGGAAGTGGCAAACAGGAAACGCCACCGCATTTCACACCTGGGTGTAGGCGCCACACGCAGGCAGAGTTTCTAGCTGCTGACTGATCACGCGCATTCTTACGAGCGCTTTCATGGCGACTTTGTGACCAACCTTGTAATGAACCAAAGGCTCGGGACTTTCTTTAGGGTGCTCTATTTTCCCGGGAAACCATCTCCTCCGGGTCACAACCGCTTTTAATTGGAGTCGCGGGCTTGGGCTCTTGGCAGGCTGTCGGACTGCTCTCGGGGGGGGCGTGGGGGCTCCGGCGGCCCCCTGCGGGCCGCCCGCCCGGGCTTTCCCGGGAAGGGCTCCTTTTACACAAGGGGGGGGGGGGGGGGGGCCGGGCCCCGGAACCGAAGCGGCTCTGCAAAAACAAGAACAAAGGCGGCTCAGCGGCGGCCCGCGCGCCGCCCGCCCCGCACCCCACGCGCGCCCGCGCCCCGCGCCCCGCGCTCACCACGGCAGCAGGTACACGAACACGAAGAGCACCAGGTCGAAGAGCAGGAAGAGCCACAGGTCGAACCAGTAGGAGTGCTTGGTGAGCTCCTGCCGCGGGCACCCGAGCTCGCGCTCCTCCTCGGGGCCGCCGCCGCCGCCGCCTCCGGCCCGCGCCCGGGGGCCGGGCCCACCCGCTCCTACGGAGCCCGAGTCGGGAGGCGCCGCCGCCGCCACCATCTTCGCACTTCCGCAGTGGTCCCGACGCACGGCGCAGGCGCCGACCCCCCCCCCTCCCCCGCGCAGGCGCACTGCGGCCCCGGCGGACGTGCAGCACGCAGGCCCCGCCCCTCCCGCATTTCCGCCTCCGTGACGCCCGCGCTGCACGTGCTCCAGGTGTTACTAAGGAGCTGCCTGCCTGGGCGGAGGAGGAGAGGGAGGGGGAGGGGGAGGGGGAGGGGGAGAGGGAGGCGGCGCAGGTGGGAGATGGGAGGGGGGAGGGGCGGGGGGAGGGGGGGGGGGGGGGGGGGGGGGGGGGGAGGGAGAGAGGAAAGAAACGGGGGGGAGAGAAAGGAGAAAAGAGGGGGAAGGAAAGAGGAAAGAAAGGGAAAAAGAGAAAGAAGAGAGAAAGGGAAAGAAAGGAGAATAAGAGAAGGGAGGGAAACAGAGGAAATAAAGGAAGAGAAAGGAGGAAAAAGAAAAAAAGGAGGCAGGAAAGAAAGGGAAAAAGAGAAAGGAGAGGGAGAGAATGAGAGAAAAGGGAGGGAAGGAGAGAGGAAAGAAAGGGGGGGAGAGAAAGGAGAAAAGAGGGGGAAGGAGAGAGGAAAGAAAGGGAGGAAGAGAAAGGAGAAAAAAGAAAAAGGAGAGACAATGAAAGGGGATAAAAGAAAGATAAAGGAGAAAAGGGGAGAGGAAGGAAAGAAAGAAGAGAGGGAGGGAAAGAAAGGAATGAGAGGTTGACTAGGTGGCACACTGAATAGAGCACCAACCCTGGAGTCTGGAGGACATGAGTTCAAATGCGACCTCAGACACTTAACACAAAACTAACCATGTGACCTTGGGCAAGTCAATCCCAATTGCCCTACCTTCCCCCCTCCAAAAAAAAAAAAAGGAATGAAAGGGGGAAAGAGAAAGGAGAAAAGGGGGAGAAAGGAGAAAGGAGAGGAAGATGAAACAGGAGAGAGAAAAAAAGGGAGAGAGGGAATGGAAGAGGGGAAAAGAGAGGAGAAGGGAGGAAAAAAGAAAAAGTGGAGAGATATAAAGGAAGAGGAGAGAAAGAAAAGGAAAAAAGAAAAAAGGGAGGAAGAGAAAGAAAAAAAGATAAAAGGGGGGAGAGGGAAGAAAGAGGGAGGAGAGAAGAAGGAAAAGGAGAGTGGGGAGGAAAAGAGAAAATGAAGTGTGACGAAGTTGTCACAAGGCCCATTCCCACTGACCCTGAAGCAATCTCGTTTAATCCAGCTGGCCCCAAGCCTCAGTTTCCTGCAAGCACACATATGTAAGGATAGCACACTGCTAGGTATTCCTTTTCCTCACTTGGTTTATCCCACACATGGAAGCTGATATATGGCTCAGTGGATAGAGTATTGGGCCTGGAGTCAGGAGACCTGAGTCTTCATGAAACATATTAGTTGTGTGACCCTGGACAAGTCACCTTACCTTTTCCTGCCTCAGTTTCTTCCTCTGTAAAATGGGAATGCAATGCCTTCCTCCATATGAGAATCATTAGGTTGTGAGCTCCATGAGGGCAGGGACTGTCTTTTCCTCTTTTTGTATCCCCAGTGCTTAGTGCGGTGCCCAGCTCATAGTAGGCCCTTAATATAAATGCTTGTTTCCCTCCTTCCTTCCTTTCTTGAGGGCTGTTGACCTGAGAATCTTTCGATGAGGGAGGCAGGGTGAAGAAGAGAAAGGACCCAAGCTCTGGAGTCCTCCCACCTCTAGTACTTAGGAGCATAGGACTTTGGGCAAACCATCTAACCTTCCTGGCCTCAGTTTTACTCACCTTTAAAACAAGGGGCTTGCACTCGATGGTCCTGGAGGTCCATATCTAACACAATAAGTACTACGAGATAGGATCTCATCTACTCCTCCTCTACACTATTTGTGAAGCTGTTGTTCAGTTGTTTCAGTCATGTCCGACTCTCTGTGACCCCAGTTGGGGTTTTCTTTGCAAAGATACTAGAGCGGTTTGTCATTTCCTTCCCCAGCTCATTTTACAGATGAGGAAACTGAGGCAAACAGGGATAAGTGACTTGCCCAGGGTCACACAGTTTATGTTTGAGGCTACATTTGAACTCCAATCTTAGTGACTCCATGCCCAGCACTCTGCCCATGTCCCACCTAGCTGTCCCTTCCTCTACTACCTTCCAGTTAAACTGAGTCATTCTTCATGCTTCCTACTGACTTGCCAAACCTATATCAGTCACCACTTCCTCCGTGCTGCCCTTTTTCTTCTCAGCTTCTTTATAGCCTGGCATCTAGCCCTCTTCTTTGCATGCTATCTTATTCTCTCATCAGACCTCTTTGTATATGTATCTTCCTCTTCTCCCCATTAGATGACTGACCTTTGGAAAACATAGTAGGTCTATCTATCTTCATATTCCTAGTACCCAGCACAATGTTTTGTTCCCACTGAGTATTTAAGATTCACTGATTTAAGCTGAACGAACCTATATCCTATAACCAAGCCATAGTCATCTACCTGCTTGGTGCCTTGCCAATAGTGCTTAAGTCTGAATCTCTGGACAAATGAGGCACTTGTTTACCTTCCCTGCCTTTTACTCTCCCTGACAGCCAGAGAATTTGAGAGTTGGAAGGGATCTCAGTGACTTTCAGAAGATAGAAAAAAAAAATGTAAAAAGTGCCAGAGGAGGATGGATAGAGAATGTTAGATGAACAGTTAAGGATGCAGAAATGAAGGGGGGTATTTGTGGGACTGGGATGGATTGCATGGAAGACGCAAAACAGAAATACTTGTTAAACTGGTTCTGCTTGGCCAGGGCTGATCAGAAAGGAGTTAGCAAGCGCTGAAAATCACCTCAGATATTACCGGTTATTGAGAAAGGAGAACAATGTCAGCACAGAGTCAGCCTGACTTCAGCAAAGGCACAACCTGCCAGACTGACCTATGGACAAGAATGGACAAGAATGTCAGCCGGGTAGATCAGAGGAATGCTTGAGTTAAGTACAGAGCATGGAGATTTCAGGAAAGCATAAAACCAAGCATCTCTTACTAGTTTCATAGACAAGATGGGGAGATAATTAGGCTCTGTGAGAGTACCTTTAAATAGATTCAGAACAGGCTGAATTCTGGATCCAAAGGGGAGTCATCAGTTCCAATCTGGAAGAAGGAGACTGCCCAGAGATCTGTCCTGGGTCCTGAGCATTTCAATCAATCAGTCAAAAAGCTCCTCAAAACAAAGAACCCAGCACAAAATGTTTTTGGCGCCTAGTGTTTGCCAGGTTTGGGGATACAAAAGAGAAAATGAAACATTCCCTGCCCTCAGGGAGCTTACATTCTACATTTTTATCATTGTTTACAATGATAAAATGCTATGAGCAATAGAAGCTTGTGATGGCACAGGTTTCAGTTCAGTATAATGAAAACTTTCTAACCATTAGAGCTCTGCGGAAGTAAAATGGATGCCTTAGGAGGGAGTGAGCTCCCTGTCACTGCAGGGACTTCAATCAAAGGCTCGATGACTTCTTGTCAGGAATATTTGAGAGGCCATTTAGATTCAGATTCAGGCTGGACCAGACAGTTTCTGAAGGGCCCTTCTAGGTCCATGATCCTATCAAGTTTTACATTTGGTGATATTAGGGAAACGGGGGTGGTTTTTAGGGATCACCCTACCAACATACTGCTTTTACTGACAAGGAAACTGATGCTCAGAGAAGGTTTTGTTATTTATATGCTATATTTTTTTGAGGGGGGAAGGCAAGGCAATTGGGATTAAGTGACTTGCCCAAGGTCACACAGCTAGTGTGTCAGGTATCTGAGGCTGGGATTTGAACTCAGGTTATACTGACTCCAGGGCTGGTACTCTATTCACTGCAACACCTAGCTGCCCTAGTGACAGGAAGGAGGAAGAAAGGAGGAGGCACCTGATTTTGGAAAGGACAGAACAAAAATGAAAATGTAGGAAAAGGTGGCAACAGAGAGAATTGGTGTCCATTTATTACAAGATAGGATTGGGAATAGGGTCCTTAATAGCTAGTTTCCAAGAGCAGTGCCCTAACTAGGAGCCCCGGAGATGGAAAACAGAGGAGTTTGTCAGTGGAAATGACTTTACAAAAGAGACTTTGCTCTCTCTTTTACAATCCTGCCCTAAGGACCCTGGGACCTTCCTGTCAGCTGCCTTGCAGCTGAAATTTCCTATGTGTATTGTCTCTCCCTATTAGAATAGGAACTCGAGAACAGGGGCTGCCATACTTTCCTATTCATATCTCCAATGCTTAGCACAATACTTTACAAGTAAGTGCTTAATCAATGCCTTTCCCCCATTCTTTTGTTCATTCATTCGTTTTAGGCAGGATTTGAACTTAGGACTTCCTGACTCCCAGTCCTATGCATTGTCCACTCTACCACGGCCTCACAATTGTTTTTTTGTTTGTTTGTTTGTTTGTCATATTGTAGCAAATGGTCCTCCCATTTGAGTCACTGGGAAAATAAAATGTGCCCATCCTCAAGTATGAGAGACAAAGAAGCCTGGAGATTTACATATTAATGGTTCTCTTTCAAGGATCTGTTCCATTTTCTTTCCTTTAATAAATCTTTCTCTGCAATATAGCGACTGAAGTGCTTATGTATAGGGAGTAAGTCTCAGTATGAAGAGGGGATGAGATACTAGGAATCGAGTTTCCCCAATTTCTTAGATGGGACTTATGAGCCGATAGTGAGGAAATCTACCAAAATGGCCCCAGGCTTCCAAGTCATGAGCAGTACCTTAAACATAAGAGGAAGATCCTGCCAGCAGGCGTTCCATAGTGGAAGGAAATAGACAGACCAGAGCTTAGGAGTTTTGCTGTTTTTAGGTAACAACATTCTTATTTGTTGTTGCTCAGCCGTTTTCAGTTGGTCTGACTGTGACCCCTTTTGGGGGTTTTCTTGGCAAATATACTGGAGTAGTTTGTTGTTTCTTTCTCCAGTTCATTTTACAGATGAGGAAACTGAGGCAAACATGGTAAGTGACTTGCCCAGCGTCACCCAGCTACCGGTAGTAAGAGTCTGAGGTAAAATGTGAACTCCGGAAGAGTCTGACTCCAGGCCTGGCACTTTACTGTAGTGCCACCTAGTGGCCCCTGAACACTCATAGCCCTCACTAACTTCTCCCTAACTAACCCTCAAGCTCAGAAATGTGTCCAGCAGTACTTAATTCTGGAGAAGAAGTACAAATGTGCCCTTGAACTGTTTGGGTTATGTATGGGGCTGTAGGCAGACTAGAAAGGAATTCCTCTCTAAAGCAGCCATTGTGAAACTCGCCATTGGACAGCCTTTTATTTTACTTAACTCTTCTGACTAAAGAGCTTCTAAACTCAGTTGTTTTTATACAGCTTAAGGGACTGCAAGTCCAGACATCCCCTTAAATATTTCAGTGCCCTGGAGAGATACTCTGACCATCTTGGTCACAGCTCTGCTCCAGCCTGCCTGTGACCGATTCTGAATAGGATTCCTCTATCACATTTTTTATTCGTTTTTCCTACAATTTCAATGTAGAGGTGTCTCTGCCTAGGCAGGGGATTCTCTTAAGAATACCACTATTGGTTGTAGGCCAAGATCTGCTGAGTTTTCCCCAAAACCCCTCGGAAAATTTTAAAATAATTCCATAAACAATTCCTGGAGCAGAAGAACCCACAAAAGGATGGAGTAAAATAATTTTGCAGGTTGGCAGGAAAGGCCTGTTGCACCTGGGTGAGAGTGGAGCCAGTCCAGTGCAGATCACACCAACATATCCCCGACCCCAGCAAACTAGAAATAGGCTTTGGGAGTCACTGAATCAGCACCAGCAGCTGCATCCAGAGATCTCAGTTCACAGATGCTAAAGGGGTCAAACAACTGGTCAGAAGGAGATTACAGGGGTCTCTTTGTTAGCACTAAGGCAGGACTCTGTTGCTTCGCCCATACTTGGATCTGGGTCACAGTCCTGAGTGGCAGTCCTGGGGCCAATAAGAGTACTGGCATACCAAAGCTTGTGGCCACAGTGGGTAGGGGACCCTCGTCCCAGTTCCAGGGCTGAAAAGAGTGCTTATCATCACTAAAAGCTCTGAGCATAGGCCAGGAGAGTAGTAAACACACCACTCCTTAGATCATGCCACCTTGGAAAAATTGAAAACTTATAGGTCCCTAGAAGTATCTCTGAAAACAGCTGCACAAAACCCCTGAAGCTAGAGACAGTGTGTCTCCCACTGTGGAAACAGGGTCACACTTCAACTAAGAGTTAAAAGTCAAGAAATAGACTGGAAAACTGAGCAAACAATAGAAAAGAATTCCAACCCTGGAAAGTTACTATAGTGAAAGGAAGATCAGAATACGCACTCAGAGGAAGATAACAAAGTCAAAGCTCCAATATCCAAAGCCTCAAAGAGAAATATGAACTTGTTTCAGGCCATGGAAAAGCTCAAAAAGGATTTTTAAAATCCAGTAAGATAGATGGAGGAAAAAATGGGGAGAGAAATAAGTCTCATGCAAGAAAATCATGAGAAAAAAGCTAATAGCTTGGTAAAGGAGACATAAAAGATATTAAAGAAAATAATACCTTAAAAAACAGAATAGGCCAAATGGTAAAAGAGGTACAAAAACCCAATGAAGAGAAGAATGCCTTGAAGAGCCAAATTGACCAAATGGAAAAAAAAGGCACAAAAATTCACCGAAGGAAAAAAATTCCTTAAAAAGTAGAATTGGTCAAATGGAAAAGGGAGTACAAAATCTCGCTGAAGAAAATGATCCCTTGAAAATTATAATTGAGCAAATGAAAACTAATCACTTTATGAAAAGTCAAGAAACAATAAAACAAAGCCAAAAGAATGAAAGAATAGAAGATGTGAAATATCTCATTAGAAAAACAATTGACCTGGAAAATATCCAGGAGATAGTTTAAAAATTATTGGACTACCTGAAATCCATGATCAAAAAAAGACCCTAGACATCTTTCAAGACATTATCAAGGAAAACTGCTCTGATATTCTATGACCAGAGGGTAGAATAGAAGTTGAAAGAATCACCTACTCAACGAGATCCTAAAATGAAAACACCCAGAAATAGTATAGTCAAATTCCAGAACTTTCAGGTCAAGGGGAAAATATTGCAAGTAGCCAGAAAGAAATAATTTAAGAACTGCAGAGCCACAGTCAAGATAACACAAGATTTCTCTTCTTCTACATTAAAGGATTATAGTGTTTGGAATCTGATATTCCAGAGGGCAAAGGAGCTAGGATTACAATCAAGGATCACCTAGACAGCAAGACTAAATATAATCCTTCAAGAAAAAAAAAGTAGATATTCAGTGAAATAGAGGACTTTCAAGCATTCTTGATGAAAAGATAAGAGCTGGATAGAAAATATGACTTTCAAATACAAGGCTCAAGAGAAGCATAAAAGGGTAAACAAGAAAAGGAAGTTATAAAGGACTTAATAAAGTCAAACTCTTTACAATCCTACATGGGAGAATGATACTTGTAACATAAGATCTTTCTCATTATTAGGGCAGTTAGAAAGAGTATACATAGACAGAGGGCACAGGTAGGAGTTGAATATAAAGGGTTTATATCTAAAAAAATAAAATTAAAGGATGAGAGAGGAATGCACTGGAAGAAAGGGAAAGGGAGAGGTAGAATGTGGTAAATTATCTCACATAAAAGAGGTAAGAAAAAGTTTTTACAGACAGGGCAGGATGGGGGGAAATGAAATGGAATAAATTGAACCTTCTCATCAGGTTTAGCTTCAAGAGGAAATAACATACTTAATTGGATATAGAAATCTATCTCATCCTACAGGAAAATAGGAGGGGAAGGAGATAAAAGAAGGATTGAGGAAGATGGAAGGAAGGGCAGTTTGGAAGAGGGGATAGTCAGAAACAAAATGCTTTTGAGGAGAGACAGAATAGAATAAATGGGGGGGGTCAAATAGGATGGAGGAAATACAATTACCAGTAGTTAATGTGAAAAAAAATATTAAAGCAAGTTTCTCTGATAAAGGACTCATTTCTCAAGCATATAGAAAACTGAATCAAATTCATAAAAATAAGAACTATCCCATTCCCAATTGATAAATGATCAAAACATATGAACAGTTTTCAAGATGAAATAATCAAAGCTATCTGCAGTCATATGGAAAAAATGCTCCAACTTATATAGTTGGAAAAATGCAAATTAAAACAATTCTGAAGTACTACCTCATAACTATTAGACTATCTAACAGGACAGAAAAGGAAAATGACAGATGTTGGAGGGGAGGTGGGGAAAAATGATACATCAATGCAGTGTTGGTGGAGTTGTGAATTGATTCAACTATTCTGTAGAGCAATTTAGAACCATGCCCAAAGGAATATAAAAGCCTGCATACCCTTTGACCTAGCAATACCACCACTAAGTCTGTATGCAAACATGATTAAAAAAAAAACCCAAGGCAAAGGACCTATATGTACAAAAATATTTATAGCAGCTCTTTTCTGATGGCAAAGTATCAGAAATTAAGAAATTTTCTCATTAGACATGTCCATCAATTGAGGAATGGCTGAACAAGTTGTGGTAGGTCATTATGATGGAATACTATATACCATAAGAAATGATGAGCAGGATGCTCTCAGAAAGACCTGGAAAGACTTGCATGGGCTGATGCAAAGTAGCATGTACTGGGTACAGAGTTACAGTAGTATTGTAAGATGGTCAGCTGTGGGGGTGGCCAGGTGGCGCAGTGAGTAAGAACGCCTGTCCCGGCATCGGGAGACCCGGGATTGGTTCCAGACTCAGATAATTGGCATCCTTGCAAAATAACTGGCCGTGTAACCTTGAGCAAGTTACTTAACTCCAATTGCTTAAAAAAAAAAAAAGATGGTCATCTGTGAATGATTTAGGTACTGTCAGCAATACAATGATCCCAGGAAGTTCTGGAGGACTTAATGATAAAAAAATGTTATCTTTTCCTAGAGAAAGAACTAATGCTGTCTGGATACAGATTGAAGCATGCTATTTAAACTTTCCTTATTTTTCTTGAGGTTTTTTTTGTCTCTTTTCTTCCACAAAATGACTAACATAGAAATGTTTTACATGACTACACATGTATAACCTAAAAAAGGAAAGGAAAAAAAAAGAACACAAATATTACCTATGCTTATCTTCTATAGTTTCCCTTTATATCCATTCCCAGTTTCATTTCTCATATTAATCTAAGTGTTTGGTCTTCAGGAAGCCTTGTTAAATACCAGTGGGCTCTATTTTACACAATTATGGGAAAGTTTTCCCTTTATTTCTGGCCAAATTATTTGTAAAGAACAAGTTACATTGTCTACAATTCAAAGCATGTGACCTTGAATCTGGGCTGATGGCTAGTGAATAACCCCGCACTCTTCCTCCTCTAGCTTCCTGTCATTCTTTTCCTTGAATTCCAAAGGATTAGAAACAAATAGGATCACAGTGTTAGGGCTGAAAGGCCCAGAGAGGCATCTAACCTGACCCCCTCATTTTACAGTTGAGGAAACTAAAACTCAGATAAGCTAAGTGACTTACCCAAGGTCATACATGTATTAAATGGCAGAGACAGGCTTTGAATCCAATTCCTCTGTCTCCAAATCCAGCACCATTTTAGATAATGTATGTATATTCATACATGTATAGATAGACATAGATATAAATATCTATAGATGTCCATAGGTAGATTTAGAGATAGATAGACAGACAGACAGACAGACACAGATGTTAAGTACTTATTTTGTTCCAGGCTCTGTGCTCAGAATGAAGATTCAAAGATAAAAAAAACCCATACTCCCTGCCCTCAGGGTTTTACAGGCAGGTTATATCTAACCTATATGCAAATATATCTGCAAAGGAGGGTATGAGGAGAACAAAGGAGAGATCCAAAGATTTGTGGGGAAAGAAAAGGGTGAGGGGAGGGAGAGAATATTAATAATTCATTTTGACTTAAGTCAATTATTTTAATTCCTCAAATATTAAACAGTACTCTGTTTAGGGCACTGTCCTAGGTGCTGAGAATACAAAGACAAAACAGTCCTTATTCTCAAGTAACTTATGTACCCCTGGAGTGTAAGTCATGCACACAGATGAGTAAATAAAAAGTATACACAAAGCCAATACAAAGTTATTTTTAGAAGAGAGACAGGCATGGCAATCCCACAGAGGCAGGCCATCTGTGTAATCATGGAAGCAGGAGGTGTCATGTCCTATCCATGGAACACTTAGCAGGTCATCATGACTGAAAAAGAATGTTGAAGAGGAAAAATGCATTGCAAGTCTAGCAAGCTTTGTAGGAGCCCAAATTGTGTCTGGTTTTAAATGTCAAGAAAATCTTTGAGTAGGTTGTTCCTGAGCTGACCAGAGAAGGGACTGGCAGAAATGAGAAGAGAGTGTGTTCCTGATGTAACAGTCATCTTAGCAAAGATTATGAAGCTGAAAAAAGCCTGGGAATTGTGTTCCTTCCCAATCTGAAGAGAGACTAACAAGAGATAAGACTGGAATGGGGGGGGGGGAATCTTTTTTCCCTGCAGTTGCTTGGAATTTTTGGAAAATCTCAATAGAGACCAGTTTTTAAAAGACATCACTTTGGGAGGAGGAGATGAAAAGAGGGAGATGGTAGGGTCTTCTCCCACCACATGGAGTAGCAACATGACAGCAGTGACTGGTGGTAGCAATATCAGCAGTTCCCTTCATCTAACCAAAGCTTCTAAGTGAGATCATGAAAGGTGAAAGGTAGAGAGGCGAATGGGGGGCACATTGTGGATTTTTATTGTAGGCATTCAGATGGCTGGAATATTGGGAGAAATAAAAGATAGGAAGAACTGACAGTTCTAACCCATTAGTTCAGATGTGTGGGATAGGAACCATTCCTAACCATGTCTTTTTATTCAGTTAAAGACTGCATCTGTCTGATCTGATGTTATTTCCCATGGACATCTATGGTTAACTAAAATGTGTAGTTGTCCCTGTTCTTGAATTTCTTTTGTTCCATTAGTAGTAGTGTGAAGGCATGGGAGCACTCAGGGCAGAGACCCCTTCTGGCACAGGGGCTGGGATCTCAACTGCTAAGCCCATTGCAAGAGTTTTGCTCTCTAACTGGGACACCATCCCAAACCACTTGTGTTCCATAACTACATGGCAAAGGACAGAATTACTATGACCTTGAGCCTTTGGAAAATCTGTATTAAGCAGAGTAAATAGAAATACAGGAGGGAACATTCTTTCAACTCAAGTCATTGACTCTGCCATATGGCAAAACTGGTATGATTTTATCAGTGGAAACGACATTAAAGAAGAGGCAGGACTATTTGATTTGTTGCTGCCTTCTAAGGATCATGTGACTTACAGGTAAAACTTTCCATGTGTTGTCTCCTCTACCAGAATGTGTTTTATAAGAGGTGTGGTGATTATGGTGGTCTTGGGGCATCCTCCGAGTGTGAATGATTCCTCCTGAATAAGGGTAGGCTCCTGAGGGATGGGCCTCTCTACTTTCGGGGGTACTTTCCCTTTTTTTATCATCTACCCTAGCCTTTATTTAAAATGACCATACTTTCCTAATGGTGCAGAAGGGTCTCAGGGTCAAAATAGGATAAAACACGATAAAAACTGTTACTTATTTTGTCCTTCACTTTCTTCAGTCTCAGATTTATGCCAAAGGAGATGCCTTCTTTGCCATAGAACAACCCTGTTCTAGTAGGCACATTGAAACATAGTTTATGTCTACCCTACTCTCCACAGTTAATATTTTTTCCCCTCTTCTTCAGGGCTCCCTCAGCATCCCTCTTCCAGCTGTAGAATTCACCTCATATTTCATTGAAAAGATTGAGGCTGGGGTGGCTAAGTGGCACAGTGAACAGAGCACTGGCCCTGGAGTCAAGAGGACCTGAGTTCAAATCCGGCCTCAGACACAACACAAAACTAGCTGTATGACCTTGAGCAAGTCACTTAACCCCAATTCCCCTACTGAGAATTCCATCTTGTCTTCCACTCTTCTCACATCACTCAGACATCTTTTCCCACTGTCTCTTCCTTCACCCCAGCCTTGCATGAGGAGTTGGTACTCTTCCCTGACAAAGCAAAGTCCTCTACGTGCTCCCTTGATTATAACCTTTCCATCTTCTCAGTGGGATGCCCCCATGACCGTTACCACTCTTACTAATCTTTGACCTCCCTTCACCCCTTCATGACTACTTAGGTTTAGACATTTGCCTGTTTACCATTATTTCTCACACATGACATACTCTTTCATTCCCACGCCTTTGCATTGTTCCTTATGCCTGGAATACTCTTTCCCCTCTGCCTCTTCACTTCCCTTCAAGGTTTAGCTCAAATCCCACATTGGGCGAGAAGCCTTTTCCAGTTCCCCCAGCTGCTAATGCTTAAGCTTGGGCATCACCTTCCATCTACCCTGTTTGTATACTGTATGTGATTTTCATGCATCCCCCATTAGAATGTGAGATTCTGAGGACAAATACTGTTCTTTATATTCCCAGCATTTGGGACAGTGCCTGTTGCACAATAAGTTCTTAATAAATGCTTATTGCCTGACTGAATGGATTTCAGGTGTGAGAGGAGGGAGCTTCCTTTTCCTACTCATCTCACCCCCTTGACCCCACCTCCCCACACTTGTCAATGACAGCTTACAGTATAAGTGCATGGCTTTTGATGACATGTGCTTGTCTGATAAGCCGGAGAGGAATCCTTGGGCCCTTGGTAGCTTTCTGTTACTTGGCTGTTTCCCTCCCAGAGTCCAAGTAATTGATGAGTAATCCTAAGAAGTGAGTATTTCCAGCCTTGGTAGATCCCATGGCATCTCCTTGAAGAGATTCCATTTGAGTCAGCCTATGGAAGATGAGGAGGAATTCACCAGCTAATGAAGGGGAGGGAAAATACTGTAGTTACAGAGAATGGAAAGAACAAAGGCGGGGGCTTGGAACAGGGTAAGAGAGCATGTGGGGGGAAAAGGTGTGTTGGTATATAGTATGGGGATGAACAACATGCCTGTTTCGTTTGTTCATTCATTCATTCAACAAACACGTTGACCATTCACCCTGTGTAAGACACTGTGTATTTCTATGTCATTGAAGTCAGAATGAAAAGAATTTGGCCATTTTTATTTTCCTTAAAAAATACTACATGTTCACTTGGTAAGCTATGACAGAGCCATACTCTAATAGGCTGGGGACGATGCATGGAAAACAAAGTCAATCCTAATTGCCTTGTGCTTCTTTTCCTTTGGTGAGACTGAGCATAGCAACAGTCAGTCAATGGATATGGGAGAAGGAATCCAGCAGGAAGTTCATAGTTGATGGACAAACCAAACCAAACGCCAGCTGCTCTGGAAGTGTTTGGGGTCATACTTTCCACGTTGACTTTTAAGCTCTTTTGAAGATTCTCTTGGCTTCCACACCTTGGTATGTATAGCTCTGAAAGTTAACAAACATGGAAATGATGCTTGTTAAAATTTACATTTTAACAAATGAGGGTAAAGTCAATATTGAGCATAATTTAAAAAAAATCAGCAGTAAATACTCTCTTTTCATTTAGCAGTAGTACCTTCCATAGAAAAGAGAATTTTTTTTCATTTCTTAAGTTTAAATTTCTAAATTTTAAAAAAAACTCTTAAATTTTCATTTTTAAAGATATTTATAGTTTAGAATCAATCAATTTGACATCCCTATAATGTATCACTTCAAAATCCCTTCATTAGGAGAGGAAGAAGGAACGAAGCATTTTAGCACCTACTATGTGCCTCATGCTAAACACACCACATTTATTGTCTCATTCGAGGTAGGTGCTACTATTGTCCTCACTTCAGACTGAAGAAACTGCATCAGGCAGAGGTTAAGTGAGTTGCCCAGGGTCACACAGTTAGTAAGTGTCCTGGGGCCAGACCCAAGGAATGAACAAGGTTTCAGCAGGAATCCTGCATTAACTCATGCTTATTATACGTGAAGCCATCACTTGGTTTGAATGTTGACTGACTTCACTCCTCCTGGGCTTTGTCAGGGTGGGCACTCTTTTCATGAGCACAGATCCCATTAGTTAAGGGTCCTGAAGAGTTGTCACAGCTGAAAAATTCATCCCTTTGCATTTGACTCCAAAATGAAGTTCCCTGAGTCAGTTTGGTTGATCCCCAAATGACTGGCACATAGTCATTGAGAGACCCATATGCAGAGACTTGCCACAGTTGGCATGGCCTGCCTGAGCTTGGCCCTCAAGAGCACAGAGTTACTGTACCCCAATGAGGTATTGGAGAAGGCTTTTCATGACGGTGTAATTGTAAATAATAACCCAGTTCAGGAGGTAGGAGCACTCAGATTTCCCAGCTGTTAAGACTGCTTTATTTTCTCCGGGGTATCAGGATTTTTAAATAACTCACCTGGACCAGCTCACCCCCTACAATTTCTCTGACAGTGTACAGTTCATTTCCATTGTCCACTCGTTTGAATTTGCCAACAAGCTTGTTCCCTTCCATGTTCCAAGACCCCTGCACACAAAACAAAATATATTTGGGACATTTTAGGAAAAGCATCTCGTGTTTATTCCAGAAGTTGATATCTCAGAGAAAGCCATTTAGCATCATCAGTGATACTCATTTTTCATAGTCAATATTCCTATCGATGTTTCAGTAATTATCTTTCCTTCCCCAAGTAAAATAATGGAACGGCAAGTAGAATGGAGAATGAAAGCAGAGTTCTTTTCCCATACTCCTGTAAGATGAGCATACTCTGTGAGTGGGGTGTCCTGGAAAGAACACTGGACTGGAAATCAGGGGACCTGAGTTTGAGTCCCAGCTTGGTCACTCTGTGTCCTTAGACACAGTAAAATAAGGAGGTCAGCCTAGATGACCCTGCCAGGTATAGGAGCTGTAAGGCTCTTTGACAAGATGCAAGCTGATGCTCTCCTCCAAGTCTCTCAATGCTTTCTTTAATGGGTGGGGTTTTCTGAGTGGCATAATTTGATAATGTTCCCAAGAGAAGACACCCAAGAATCCAATTAGCCAAAAGAGAAAATTTACAATAGAAACTAACCATTCTCAGGATTTTGAAATCCATCTCAGTTATTCTTATTTTATAAAACTGCCAAGGAAATTATCTGTAGAGGCAAGGTCATTCAGCCTGAGAAAGGAACTTGTTTCAGCTACGTAGTTCCTAAACAATGAATCTAACTTGCTAAGAAAGTTGCAAAATATTAGAAGGATTTTTAGCAATTGAGAAAGAAAAACATTAAATGAAATTCCTTATGTGAGAAAAAACCTAGTAAATCTTTATTGTTTATTACAGCTCCATAGGAATAAAATCAACATATAATTGGATATAAGTTGTGATTGGTGAAAAATTGCTACTTAAAATAAAAACCATTTAATATTATATTTAATTCACATTTTATTTTTCTTTCTATAGCAAAATTTCTATGATCAGAATAATCTCAATTGTTGCCACTATAAAGATTCAATTACTATACCTTTTTTGATAAAAAACTTTGTTATATTTAAGAATTCTACAATAGTTTCTCAATGAATACTTTGAGAATCTGTTACTTATGTTCCACCAACTTAGTTTAAATGGATCTCACTCTTAAAAGTTTTGTTTTTACTTTTAGGATTTCCAAGACAACTTACAGCTAAGTTATAGTAAAGTAGAACAGATTTTGCTATTTTGATTCCAATGTATAGTCATTCCATGGCCTAGGCAAGAGTTAAAGTAGTGTCTGAACTTATTATAATTAATAGATTCAATTTCTGAAATGTCTCTTTCTTCCAAAGTAAAACATAATCAGAGGATAAACAAGCTTTGTGTGAGAACAATGGAGATCTACTATTCAGTTGTAAAGTTCTAGTCAGGAACTTCTTTTGTCTATCAGCTTCCTGGAAATGCAAGCTAATTAATTGTAATTATATTACTATTAATTCTAATAATGATACAGTTATTAATATTCACTTTACTTCTCATAGAACTACATTAGCTTACTCTTATTTTGATCAAAATGCAAATATTCTATGTAACCATATGTTATAGTTTTCTGCTCCTATGGGCATTCTGACACAATTGAATGCTGTTAATGTTTCTGCCACTAACAAACTTATTTCAATCTTTCTGTGATCATTTTAAAAATAATATTAATTACAGGCATACCCCTTATAATAAAGATATTACAACCTAGTTGCTAAAATAAAAAAGGGGGAGTAATTAGCTGTATTAGCTACTGCTTTATACACCCAAAATACATTAGCTAAATAAAAACATTGCTAAAAATGAGCATACACCGGCAGTAAAACAATGTGAATTGGGGTGAATACTTCCCAAAGTGAAGGTAATGTGGAATTTATTATTGTGGGGGCGAGGCTGTGCTTATATATTTTCCAGAAGCTGGGGAATGACCAGTGAGGGTGCCAGAAAAGAAATGTCAAGGTGTGTACTCCGAATCACCCAGAAAAATGAAAAAGCTCAAGCAGCAGCAGAAGAACTCCCAGAGACAGAGCATGGGAATAAAGAAGAAGAGGTCTAATGCAACCAAAAGCAGATCGAACATTTTTTATATCCACCCAAAGAACTGAAAAACCTGTTACCCCAGGATTTGTGTTTCTTGCTGTGATCCCTCTGCTTTCTATACAAACCGAACTGGTTCCATCCTGATTTATGTTTCAAGACACCTACCCCTGTTGCATCACTTGTTTCATATATAATTGTAATTGTGACTACATGTATTTGACCTCCTCAAGCCTTCCTTACTTCTAGTGTAAATCATTTACAGACGATGTAAGTCAATACTATAATTTATTGGAATATATACCCTGCTTTAACTGTACTCTCAAAAATGTATTAGTGTTTATGATGTCATACTGTTTGCAGAACCAGCCTCTTTCGATTTTGGACTTTGGGGGAACCTGCACAAAAGTGATTTCTGGACTTTTCATCATGGGACTAATTGCAACTGTATCTTCTATTCTCCTTCTCCAATGTACTTATGGATATACCTGTCTAGGTATGACTCCTCTGAATGGAATCTTGTTTGCATTCCTTGTACTCCTGCTCTATGTATGTCTAGAAGGGATATGCACTATTATTTTGTCTGCTATCATCGATCATTTCAACCGCTGTGTCTTTCTATTTAGGTAATAAGTTAAAGCAGAGACTTTCAGCAAACATGAGATGCTTTAAAGGAAACTAGAATTTGTGAAAGACAGCCTTGCAGAACCTGAGCTGTGTTGAAGTGTCATAGATTTCATTCTATTTGTATCACACTCGTGAAATAGAACAGGTCTAATTACGATTGGCAAAAAGTTAAAAATCGTTTGTTAGGGATTTTTAGAAATACCTCTGTAAGAATGGATTTGGAATAATTTGATAAATTGATTTGCCGTATCAGTGAAGCCTCCCTGGATAAAATTATGGCGGCCGATTTGGCACGACAAATTTAGGGTTGATTTCAAGAGTTGAGTCCTTTGCATTGGCTATACATCTTACTTTCACCCCTTCTTCTTCTGGTTATATTGTATCTCCTTGCGATTTGCATTGTGAAGCATGTAGTAGATATTTTTAATTGTCCTTTGTGTCCCTCCTTAAATCCACCCTAACCTCTTTGTACGCTCCCCCCCAACCCCCTTCCGTCAACCCTTCCTTGAAAATCTGTAGGCGCTCTGCGCTAAACAAGAAAGCGGGCATGTTAGGGGGTGTACGTGCAGTTCCCCTGGAGGCACGAGACCCAGAATATGCTGACTTTACAGTGATAAGGGCATGCTGACCTTGCTGTTCAAACACCGTGGAGGAGACTCAGATATCTGTGGGAAACCCTCTGTACCAGGACGAGGGCTCCGTTACCTCCCGACTTGTGTCCTTGGGCTTAGCTCAGACTTGGTGCCGGGGGAACTTCTGCCTCAGGTGAAGGTGGGGCAGAAGGGGGATAAAAGTGGGGAAGCTCAAAGAGGAGTTAGGACGTGATTGCTAAAAGAAGCTGCCTAATAAAGTCTCGCTACTCTTTGACTCTCCTGGCCCGTGACTCCATTCTTGGAGAACGCGGCTGCCTCCCGCCTGCCAACTGCGCAGGGTAAGTACCAGAGAGGGTAAGGCCCGGCCGCCCCTGCCCGTGAGATGGTCGGAACAGTAGTATATAGTCAAAATAAATGCTTTTTACTGAAACAAGTTAAACTTTTAAAAGAGTGAGTGAAAGGGATGTAATAACTAATAGGGCTGGACAGATAGGTGGGGGCTGCTGGTCAGGAGTTTAAAAGGGAAAGCAGAAGGGTTTGTGGGAGTTCCTTTCTGTGGTATAGAAAGAAGGGGGTGTTTTCAGGAACAAACTGCTTACTCTGAGTTCTGTTCCATCAGCCAAGCTGTACGAAAAGTCGACTCCGAACTCGAACACGATATCCACGGTTCGGAAGGAACTGGATTCGTTGACAGTCATCTTATTTCCTGTCTGGGTAATTGTTATCTTCAAGTTGTCATGGGCTCCCAACTTTCTTTTGACCATATTGATGCCTGTGAAATTGAAGACATGACAGCTCCCAAATTAAGATTCCTTGGATGTACATCCTGCAGGATGCCCCTGGGAGGGGAAGTATTCTAAACAGCAGAACAGAGACAGTAACTTCCTGTAAGAAACCTTCTAGGGTGCTTGTGTGTGTGTGTGTGTGTGTGTGTGTGTGTGTGTGTGTGTGTGTGTGTGTGTGTGGAGAGAGGGGGGGAAGGAGGGGGGGGGGGAGAGAGAGAGAGAGAGGGAGCCCGAGAAAGAGAGAGAGAGAAGGAGGGAGGGAGAGAGAGACAGAGACAGAGAGGGAGGAAGGGAGGAGGGAGGGAGGGAGAGAGAAAAAGAAAGAAAGAGAGAGAAAGGAAGGAAGGAAGGAAAAATGGGAGAGGGAGAGAAATATGACTTTGGAATGGAGAGTTGGCTGCTCAGCTGTCATCTCTGTCCCCCACTCCATTCTATAGCTAGGCTCATGTGGTTTTAGCTGGAAAAGACCTTACAAACCATCAAATCCAACGTCCTCATTTTACCATCAAGGAAACTGAGGCACACAAAAATCAAGAGACTTACCCAAGGTCACAGCTAGGAAGTTACTAAACTAGGATTGGAACTTGGATCTTCCTGACTTGAATTTCAGTGCCCAGTTAACTATCAGCTGACAATGTGAAATTAATTCACTTCAGTCTCTGAAATTATTGGGTACCTACTGCATTTCAGGGATCTCTGGATGGCATTGGGAGAGATGAAAAGCTTGACTAAGATGTGGTTTCTATTCTCCTAGCTAAGCGACATAGTGGATAAAGCATGGGGGCCTGGAGTCAGGAAAATCTGAGTTCAAATGTAGCCTCAGACATCTACTGGCTGTGTGATCCTGGACAAGTCACTAAACTTGTTTGCCTCGGTTTTCTCATATGTAAGATAAGGAGAATAATAGCACCTCCCTTTCAGGATTGTTGGGAGAATCATAAGATGATATTTGTAAAGCACTTAGCCCAGTGCCTGGCATATAGGAAGCATTTGATACCTGATTGTTTCCTTCCCTCCCTCTCCCTCCTGGAACTATGCTGGTAGAATAGGACCTCCACCCAGATGACTCTGACATTCCCCTTTAGGTGGTAATTGCCTTTGGCAGCTGCAGAGCAGCTGCTGGGAGAGAGGGGAGGGGGCAGGGCTGAGGCCAATCTGGGGCAAACAGAGACACTCCCTGGAAGAGGAAATGAATGTCTGGGGCACTGGAGGGCAGTGAGGGACACTCCTAGTGTGCCCCAATGTCACAGAATTGAGAAGGCCAAGGAAAGGGAAACACTTATTAAGCACCTACTATGTGCCAGGCCCCAGACTAAGTATGTCTTTGGATCCTCATGACAACTGTGGGAGGTGGGCACTGTTCCTATCCTCATATTACAGATGAGGAAGTGGAGTCAGGCAGAGAGGTGAAATGACTGACACAGCTAGTAAGTATCTGAGGCCAGATTTGACCTCAGGTCTTCCTGACTCAAGACCCAGTGTTCTATCCACTGAGCCGCCAGTTACCCCATTATATATTCAGACGACACAGAGGAGAGTCGGGATTGTCCGCTGCATGTGTGGTGATAGGGTAGATGCAGACAAGGCTGAGAACAGGCACTTAAAACAATGGGACAGTCCTAGAGGCGGTCATTCCCCACCCCCCCTACCCCTCCACCCCCCGTAGGAGAAAGAACATTTTATTCTTCCTAATGTAAGACTGATTGAGGTGCTTCCCTTCCCTCCAATGAGAGATGTAACAAGGACCAAGCTCATGGGCTTTGGTCCAGGGTGCTGAAATCTGGGGGAGAGGCCACATGGCTCAGTCCTGCTCCTTCACCTGGTGCTAGCCAACCAAAGCCAGGTCCCATCACCATGGTGCCCCTCCCTGAAGGGATCACCTTTGTCCTTACACAGTCTCTCTGGATGTTACTGTACTTATTTTTCTAACCTGATTCATCCATAGTCAGAGTCCTCTGATATGCCCCCACCACATCCTATTCAATTTTTTTTTTTTTTTGCCTCAGGTGAAAATAATTCCTAGTAATAGCTCTGCCCTGATAAGTCTCACTCCCTTTTTATCAACAAGAAAGAGTCATCAAAATCAGAGATTTGTGGACAGAGCTAGAAATCCCATCAGTGGGAAAGTAGGAAAGTTTTCTTTTTTGACCTCAGTTTCCTCTTCTGTAAACTGAGTGGCCTGGATGGAATGATCCCTAGGACTCCCTTCAGTTTTAAATTAATAATCCTTTCCTTCCTTCCTCCCTTCCTCCCCGCCTTCCTGCCCTCTTCACCTTCTGCCTCCCTCCCTGCCTCCCTTCCTGCCTCCCTTCCTGCTTCCCTGCCTTCCTGCCTCCCTGCTTTCTTTCCGACAATATTCTCTTCTTCCAACTGTTACCAGAATCTACTAACACCTGTTTCTAAAGAGCTCATGGAATCTGGTAAATTACTGGCACCTTCTTGGAGTCAGGAAGGGTTGGGGCTAACAGGAATCCAGAAAATAAACACCTAGCCAGCAAAATCTACCCTCCTGAAGAAATCAGCTGGGAATTATAGAGATCAAAAGTTGACATCACCCTTAGGTGACTTAGAAGCAAACAATCGCAAACACCCCCAGAATGATTAGCATGAACAGATCACCAGAAAGTTTCTCAACAGTCATCTGACTTCCTAGCTCAGAAAAGGATTTGTTGCTAGAGAATACTCTTACCCATTTTTTCCATGAACTTGTCATAGTTCTCATTGCGGTCCACCTTCCAAGTCCCATCAAATGCCATGTTTCCAACTTTTCTTTCCTCCTTGGCCAGAGATTCAAGACTGGGGTTTGAGGAGCATTTATTCTTCTGCTTATCTAGGAACCAATTTGTACAATGATGTGGCTGTTTAAAGTCCAAGATTTCACTGAGCTTCATCAAGACTAAGCGTTGGGGTGGCGCCTTCTTCCAACACCCCTCCCAAAATGGTTTCCTGAAACGTCACTCATTTGCAACACAGGAGAAAACCAAAATCTGAATGTCCATTTATTTCTGGAATTATTCCCTGTTTGGGGAACATACTGTAAGTGTGTGTGTGTGTGTGTGTGTGTGTGTGTGTGTGTGGTGTGTGGTGTGTGTGTATGGTGTGTGGTGTGTATGTGTGTGTGAGTGCGTATGTGTGAGCTGCTCTCTAGACCCTCTTCCTCCTTTTCCACAGCCTCCACTCCTCAGTGAGGCCAGTAATGTCCAAGGATGATTGGCATCACCTTTTCAGGTTGCCTGGGGCAGATGTTTTGAGACTTGGGAGATACTTTGAGAGAAACTAGTGTTTTATCATTGGCCTTGGAGCCAAGAGGGCCTGGGCTGCAGTCTTGACTCAGACACTTACTAGCTCTGTCAACCCAAGCAATGACTTAGCCTCTTTGGGCCTCTGTTTCCTCTTCTGTCAGAGGGGTGTGTTTGTATAAGTTCCTCTCATTGTTAGTCTGTGCTTCTGTGCTCCATTGAGGCAAGTGTCTGAGGGAAGAAGGACCCTGCCATCTTTAGTCACCACATGTGAAGGTGATGGTGGTGACAGGGTCTCTAGGAGATGGAGGCTGATGGAGATGAACGCCCTCTCATCAGACTTGTGTGAAGCTGTGATCAAGCAAGGTCAGACCCAAAGGAAGAACTTGAAGGGGGTCCTTGGTCTGGTACTGGATTACACCTACTCTGATGGAGGCATGGAGCCCCCCGGAGGCGGTGTTCTTTATTACACCCCCTGGTGCCCCATGCCTTACTGGCAGGCTCCCAGGGAATGGTTATCTTGGGGAGATGGTAATGGAAAGAAGAGGTGCTTGGAGTCAGAGAACCTGGGTTCAAATTTGACCTCTGACATTGATTGCCTTTATAACCATGGAAACATGTTTCCAGTGGTCATGTGTGGCACTGGGCCAGAGCTCACAGTGATTTTCCAAGTAAAATTCTGACTAGGAAACAACAAGCCACTTCTTTAAGACCTAGGTTCCTCATCTGTAAAACAAGGGGGTTGGACAAGGTGGCCCATACAGCTCAAAATCTATGATCTGAGGGTCTCTGGCCAGTCACTTAACTACTCAGAGTCTGATTTTCCTCTTCTGTATAATAAGAGTGTTGGACTAAATGACCCTTGAGGTTCCTTCCAGTCCTAAAGAGGAAGACCCTCTTTGGGTCACAAAATAGCATCTCATGTAAAAGGGATATTTTTCTACTTCCAGCTGTGGCCAACCAAGGTTAGAACCATTCTATGGGAATTGACATGTTTTACAGTATAAATCAGGCAAACTTGGAAAGGAGCCTATCATTGGCCTTTCTATTGTCTCTGCCCCTCCCCATGATAATTAACCTATAAAACAAGCTTTTATTATCCAATGACTGTACAATCAGCAGCCTAGGAAAAGGCAAAGATCCTTGTATTTACTAAATAAAAAGTAATTTGCTCTCATAACTTTTTACTGGCTGGTGACCAGGGCTTTATTGTGCCAACATGCCACTTGGGCAAAGGTTTGAGGGGTGGCATAGCAGTGTGGCATCCCTGCACCTTCTAGGGAGGGGCAAAGGGGACAGGTCACCTACGGGCCAGCAGAGCACGGGCTTTGGGGTTGGGTTTCAAAAGCTAGGGAGTGATTCCTATTTTGGGGAAGCTTCATTAATTTGAGGTGTTTGGGTCAAATATCTTTATTCTGAAAGGAATTCCCAAGGTTTGGAGCCCCCTTCTCTCAAGTTTGCTTCTATACCTGTATGGATTTGTGACTTCACCAACATAGACATGCCCTCCTCCTGGTGCATTTTTCATTCAATCCCATGATCCTCCATGTCTTTTCATAAATATTCCACAGAGGCAGTTTGCTCTAGTGGGAATAGCACTGATCTTGGCATCAGGAGTAACCTAGGAGAAGATATAACCACCAATCTTTAGTAACCATAGGACACATTCTTACCTTCTTTGAAGGGTTACCTAATTGGCCAAAGAGGGGTCCTGGGATCATAGATTTAGAACTTCCAGAGACCCAGAGGGAGAATCCAACCACTTTAGTCTATAGGTGAATATCAGAGAATTTAAGTGACTTACCAAGAGTCATAGAGCTAGAAAGTATCTAAAGTGGGATTTGTACTTGTGTCTTGCAGACATCAAGCCCAGGGCTCTATTCATTGTCCCATACAATCTCTCCTTCTAAACATCACTTAAAAAGTCCCATTTGTGTAAAGAATGATTGAGTCAAACAGCAAGTCATAGAAACAATCAACTTCATGCAAGAGAATGACAATAATGGGACAACATACCAAAACTTATGGGATGTAGCCAAAGAAGTTTGTAGGGGAAATTTTATACCTCTAAATGCTTACATGAATAAAATAGAGACAGAGGAGATCAATGAATGGGGCATATTGATTATGCTAGAAAAAGAACAAATTAAAAATCCCCAATTAAATACCAAATTAGAAATTTTGAAAATCAAGGAAGAAATTAATAAAACTGAAATTAAGAAAGCTACTGAACTATTAATAAACTAAGGACTGGTCTTATGGGGGGAAATAAAACATTGATTTATTTGATTTAAAAAAAAGAAAGAAGAAAACAAAATTATGAGTATCAAAAATCAAAACAGTGATTTCACCAACGAAGAGGAATTAAAACAATAATTAGGAGCTACTTTGCCCAACTGTATGCTAATAAATCTGACAATCTAAGTGAAATGGATGAATATTCACTAAAATAAAAATTGCCCAGGTTAATATAATAAAAAGAAATTTCAGAAAAAGGAATTGAAGAAGTCATCGATGAATTCCCTAAGAAAAAATTGCCAGGGCCAGATGGATTTACAAGTGAATTCTACCAAGCATTCAAAGAATGATTAACTCCAATACTATATGAGGTATTTGAAGAAAATAGGAAAAGAAGGAATCCTTTTTTATGATACAAATATGGTGCTGATACCTAAACCAGAGAGGAGCCAATGCAGAGAAAGAAATTATCCATCAATTTCCCTAATGAATATTGATGCACAAATTTTAACTAAAATAAAAACAAAGAGATTACAACAACTTATCACAAAGATAATACACTAACACCAGGTGAGATTTCTATTAGGAATGTAATACTGGTTCAATATTAGGAAAACAATCAGCATAATTGATCATATCCATAACAAAATTAACAGAAATAATATGATTATCTCAATAGATGAAGAAAAAACTTTTGACAAAACACAGCACCTATTCCTATTAAAAACACTAGAGAGCATAGGAATAAATGGAGTTTTATTCAAAATGTTAAGTAGCATCTATCTAAAACTATCAGCAAGCATTATATGTAATGGGGATAAGCTAGAAGAATTCCTAATAAGACCAAGGATGAAACAAGGATGCCCATTTTCACCACTGTTAATCAATATTGTACTAGAAATGTTAGCTTTAGCAATGAGAAGAAAAAGAAATTGGAGGAATTAGAATAGACAATGAAGAAACGAAGCTATCATTTTTTTTTGGCCTTTTGGAGGGCAGAAAGCAGGGCAATTGGGGTTAAGTAACTTGCCCAAGGTCACTCAGCTAGTGTCTGAGGTCAGATTTGAACTCGGGTCCTCCTGACTCCAGGGCCAGTGCTCTATAAACTGCGCCACCTAGACACCCCAAAAGTTATCATTCTTTTTTTTTTTTTAAAGCAATAGGGGTTAAGTAACTTGCTCAAGGTTACATGGTCAGTTATTTCTGGGTGTGGTGCTAAGTATCTGAGCCCGGATTTGAACCCCAGGTCATCCCCACACTGGAGCCAGTGATCTTACTTGCTGAGCCACCTGGCCATCCCTATGCAATTGGGGTTAAGTAACTTGCTCAAGGTTACACGGCCAGGTGTTTCTGGGTGGGTGCTAAGTGTCTGAACTCGTATTCGATACACAAGTCATCCCGACAGTGGAGCCGGTGTGCTCTTACTCGCTGTGCTACCTGGCCGTCCCTTAAATTATCATTCTTTGTAGATGATATGATGGCATACTTAGATAACCGTAGAGAATCAAGTAAAAAACTACTTGAAATATTTAACAACTTTAGCAAAGTTGTGGGATATAAGAGAAACCTACACAAATTATCAGCATTTCTATATATTACTAACAAAGCCCAACAGCAAGAAGTAGAAAGAAAAATTCCATTTAAATTTACTATAGACAATATAAAATATTTGGGAGCCTACTTGCCAAGATAAACCCAGGAATTATATGAATATAATTACAAAACACTTTTCACACAAATAAAGTCAGATTTAATAATTGGAAAAATATCAGTTGCCCATGGGTAGGTTGAGCTAATGCAATAAAAATGACAATTCTGCCTAAATTGATTTACATCAGTGCCATACCTTCCAAACTACCAAAAATTATTTTATAGAGCTAGAAAAAATAATAACAAAATTTATCTGGAAGAATAAAAGGTCCAGAATATCAAGGGAAATAATGAAAAGAAAAGGGAAGGTGACCTAGCAGTATGAGATCTAAAACTGTATTATACAGCAGAAATCATCAAAATGATTTGGCACTGGCTAAGAAATGGGGTGCTGGATCAGTGGAATAGGTTAGGTACACAAGACACAGTAGTCAATGACTATAGTGGTATACTTTTTGATAAACCTAAAGACTCCAGCTTCAGGGATAAGAATGCACTATCTGACAAAAACTGCTGGGAAACCCGGAAAATAGTATGGCAGAAACTATGGAATAGACCAACATCTTACACTATATACCAAGATAAGGTCAAAATGGGTACATGATTTCAACATAAAGGTGAAACAATGTGCAAATTAGGAGAGCAAGGAATAGTTTACCTATCGGATCTATAGAGAAGGGAAGAATTTATGACCAAATAAGAGGTAGAGAACATTATGAAATGCAAAATGGATAATTTTGATTACATTAAATTAAAAAGATTTTGCACAAACAAAGCTAATGCAACCAAGATTAGAAGGGAAGCAGAAATCTGGGAAACAATTTTTACAGCCAGTGTCTCTGATAAAGGCCTCATTTCTCAAATATGTAGATAACTGAGTCTAATTTATAAGAATCCAAGTCATGCCCCAATTGATTAATGGTCAATTTTTCAGATGAAAAAGTTAAAGCTATCTCTAATCATGAAAAGATACTCTAAATCACTATGATTAGATAAATGAAAAATTAAAACATCTTTGAGGTACCACAACATGCCTGTCAGATTGGCTAACATGACAAAACAGGAAAATGATAAATGTTGTAGATGTGGGAAAATTGGGACACTAATGCATTGTTGTTGGAGTTGTAAACTGATCCAATCATTATGGAGAGGAATTTGAAACTATGCCCAAAGGGTAACCAAACTGTACATATCCTTTGATTCAGCAATACCACTATTAGGTCTGTTTCCCAGAGAGATCATAAAGAAGGGAAAAAGATTCACAAATACAAAAATATCTATAGTAGCTCTTTCTGTGGTGGCAAAGAATTGGAAATTGAGAGGATGCCCATCCATTGGGGAATGGCTGAAAAAGTTGTGGTATATGAATGTAATGGAATACCATTGTTCTATAAGAAATGAACAGGTGCATTTCAGAAAAACCTGAAAAGACTTACATGAACTGATGCTGAGTGAAGTGAGCAGAACCAGAACATTGTACATAGTAACAGCAACATTGTGCAATGATCAACTTTAATAGACTTAGCTCTTCTCAGCAATAAAATAATCTAAAACAATCCCAAAAGACTCATGATGGAAAATACTATACACATCCAGAGCAAGAACTATAGAGTCTGAATGCAGATTGAAGTATACTCTCTCTCTCTCTCTCTGTCTCTCTCTCTGTCTCTCTCTCTGTCTCTCTCTCTCTCTCTCTCTCTCTCTCTCTCTCTCTCTCTCTGTCTCTGTCTCTCTCCTCTCTGTCTCTCTCTCTCCCCCCCTCCTCTCTCTGTCTCTAACTCTGTCTCTCTCCTCTCCCTCTGTCTCTCTCTCTGTCTCTCTCTCTCCTCTCTGTCTGTCTGTCTGTCTGTCTGTCTCTGTCTCTCCTCTCTCTCTGTCTCTGTCTCTTCTCTCTGTCTCTCTCTCCTCTCTCTCTGTCTCTCTTTCCTCTCTCTCTCTCTCTCTCTCTCTCTCTCTCTCTCTC
>NW_027186458.1:6238952-6269716 GCF_028583685.1 Petaurus breviceps papuanus | reverse complement strand
TCTCTCTCTGTCTCTCTCTGTCTCTCTCTCTCTGTCTCTCTCTGTCTCTCTGTCTCTCTCTCTCTGTCTCTGTCTCTCTCTCTCTCTCTCTCTCTCTCTCTCTCTCTCTCTCTGTCTCTCTCTCTGTCTCTCTCATTTTTTCTTTCTTGTAGTTCCCCCTTTTGTTCTGATTCTTTTTTCACAACATGACTAATGTGGAAATGTTTTTTTTTTTTTTTTAAGAAGCCCTGTTTCGAGCCAGTAGCGTTTTTTACAAGTCTTGACTCAGTCTGGACTTTGGTTTGCTGACAAAATAGTTAAAGGAAGCTGGACTTGGAATGACTACATTGGTTTCAATTCTTGACTCTGAGAGGCATAATGGTATAATGGTAGGACAGTGGACCTGGCATCAGAAAGAGCAGGGCTCAAATCCCACCTCAGATACATAAAAGCTGTGTGACCCTGGACAAATCACTTCTCTGAGCCTGTTTCTTCTTTGGTAAAATGAGGGTGTCTGATTTGGTGACCTCTAAGTTCCCTTCCAGCTCTAGACCTATGAACCCTCCCTATTTAATAGATATGGAAACTGAGTCTGAGTGACTTATCTCAGGTCATACAAGGAGTAAGTTTCAAAAACAGGATCCAAACTCAGGTACCGGGACTTCAGCTTCAGCACTCTCTCCACCATACCAAGCAGCTGATGAAGCTGATGAAGCTCTCTAATACAAGCCTCACATGAGGTAAGGCATGTGAAGTACTTTGTAACCTTGGGCAGTTATACTCTATCCAACAGACTGAAGGGCTTCCTCCAGATCTCTTAATGTTTCTGTGGAGATCAGAACAGCTCCTCAACCCTGTAGGAGTTAGTAAAGGGAAAGAACTGAACTTGGAGTCTATGAGGACTGGGGCTGCAATCTCCCCTTGGCTATTTACTGCCTTTGCAACCTTGGAGAAGTCACTATGTTCTGAGGCCTCAGTGCCTCCTTTGTCACAGCAGGGGGTTAAGCTTGATGGCCTCTTTCCATTCTAGATCTAGAATCCTGTGATTCAGTCTTTATGTGTGTATAACCAGGAGTTCAAGCTCATTTACATAAGGTGCTCCTCCTTGGTGGAAATTGAAAGCTGAGTGCTCCATGTTTGCCTGCATGAAGAATGGAGTTGGTAAGACCCTGAAAGAAGAAAGATTCTTATTCTTCTGGCTTCCATCTTCAAGAGAGTAGACACAAGGTTTGAGATTCTCATTAGGGAGGGATCCCTGAAGGGGGAGAAAGACTCTGGGAAGAAGCAAACATCTTCATAAGATAAAGGTCAAGTTCCACCAGAAAATAAATTTTCTTCACACTCTATCATCTCCAGATACTCTCAAGCTATAACTCTTTATTTTAAACTAAATTATATTTTATTTTCAGTTCTTAATTCTCTCCTTTCTACCTCTCTTTGTCTTGTTTTTACCTCTCTATGTCTTTGTCAGAGACATAGGTTGTAAAGATTCTTTCCCAATTTCCCACCTCCCTCTTAATCTTGGTCACATTGGCTTTGTTTGTACAGAAGCTTTCCAATTTCATGTAGTCAAAATTATCCATTTTACATTTTATAGTGTTTTCTAATTCTTTTTTAGTCATAAAGTCTTTCCCTCTCCACATGTCTGACAGGTAAACTATTCCTTGTTTTACGAGACTGCTTACCGTATGAACCTTTATGCCTAGATCACGCACCCATTCAGACCTGATTTTGGTATGTGGTCTAAGTTCTGTTCAATTTCAGAAGTGATGATTTTATCCAAGAAAACCTGCCAAACATTGACCATAAAGGAAGAGCAGGATAGGACCTTATCTGGGGCCATTTGGATCTGCGCTCCATCAAATGTCCAATGAGAAGAAGAACAAATAAGAGCTCTTGTTCATTGAGTGCTTAAGGACTGCCCCTGAGGTCCTGTCTCTTTGGCTCATTTTCCTCTCACCCAGAAGCTGCTCCGGGAACTCTCCCAAGATCTTGCCTACAGCCTGTGCCTTTGCTTTTGTAGAAGCAGGTAAGAGGCTCCCCAGCAGCCATGCAATCAGCCACACAGTTAGGAGACAATTTAGGACATCACCTTATTGGCTCCCTACCCTTCTTTGCTAACAGGGTTTTCTGCCGCTTTCCCACCCGAGAAACCAACCTGCCCACTTGACACTGAGCAGCTCAACCCGGCACCATGGCAATGTGCTGACTTGTTTTGTAATTGCCACTTTGCCGACTCAGCTCGGCAGCAGATAACTTGAAGGCTTTGCAGCAATGTTCAGAGCTGGCCCAGAGACAGAAAGGTGCAGTGCTTGCTTGCTGAAGAGATAATTCTGTCTTAGAAATGGTGACCTTTGAAAGACAGTCCAAGTTCCTGAGTTGAATGTGTCCTTTAGACAATGATATTTGCTCCTGAGTAACCTCTCTTTCCTACACAGCAGAGCACTGGCGCCCTATTAGGAAAAGGACCCAGGAACTTCAGCTCAGATGGAAAGAATGGTTTCTCCAACAACCCAGAGCAGTAGGGGATTAATTGATATTGACATAAGAGCTTGAAGAGGATGGTGATTCCTTTTTTAGGATTTTGTATGTTATTGATTAGGAATAAAATCGATATCTCTGACACTTGTGGGTTGGTCCTACCCACTGGGGCTGGGGCTGGCTTATAAAAGGGGGGTGGTCCCTTGTGCTCCTTTTACCCTTCACCACAAAGGTCCTGAGAGGCCTGCTGAGACGCATTCACATAGGCTTCCCTGAACTCCCAGGAGCCGCTAAAGATTGTCCTGGAGAAATCCACATGGGATCTGCATATTGCCTTTAGCCATGAGATCTGAGAACAGAATTTCAGAGACCCAAGTTCTGGGATTCAGCCTTCTAGGGACAGAAGGAAAGCTAATCTAGAGAGAAGTAGTGCCTACCTGTTGGAGAGGAAGGATAGTCCCATAGCCCAGCATGCTAGCTCATAACATGGACAGTGCTCACCTTTTGGCAGACTTCTGACAACTCAGACAAGACTTGTGAAAAACAGAGATGAGGAAGGCATGTAATGGAAGGAGAGAGATGGCTTTGACATCATGTGTTGCATGGCAAGCAGTTTGCTGTGCACAGGACCTAGGACACGTGAAGGGGAGCTGAATAGAGGCAGCATGGGATGTGGGAAGAGCTCTGAACTGGGAACCAGAAAATCAGATTTCAAATTCTGACTCTGCCCTTTACTACTTGGGCAACCTTGGTCAAGTTGCATCACCACTTTGGGTAAGCTTCATTTCCTCCTGGGGAAAATGAGGGAATCGGACTGACTGCCTTCAGAGGTCCATTCTAAATCTATGAGTGCACAATCCCAAGACACGAATCTGGAAAGGCACATGAGGGGACACAGCTTGTAGAGGATCCCAAATGCCAGCCTGACTTAAAACATCAAAAGTCAATTATTAACAAGCTGAATTGTCTAATTGCCCCATCACTGATAGAGGCTACTACTCTACCTACCAAGCTGTGCCAAGGAAATAATGTTCCAGAGATTGCACAGGAATCTCTGGACTGCAAGAAATGCCTTTAATTCATAAAAGGCAACTCAGCATTTTTCTGTATGAGGTGGGAGACACCACAGACTCACAAGGTCCTTGGCACAAGGTTGGAAGGGGTATCTAGTCCAATCTTCTTCTTTTACAGAGGAGAAAACAGGCCCAGAAAGGTCCAGAGTCACACAGAGCCAAGATCAAATCCAGGTTCTCTGGCTCCATCAGGTCTGCTTCTGCAAATGTCAAAATTAGTCTCTCTCTGAAAGGGACAGAGACTGCACTGGTGAAGGCCAGCTGTGGAAAATTAATCTGCTCTTCCTTTTGTCTCCAATGGATCTCTTCAGGGGGCAAATCTTTAAGATGTGGAAGTAACAGATTGAGAAATGAGATCCATTGGGAACTTAAGTTTTGTGTTTTTTTTTTTTGCTTTCTTTGGAGGGGGAAGACAGGGCAATTGGGGTTAAGTGGCTTGCCCAAGGTTACACAGATAGCAAGTGTTAAGTGTCTGAGGCCAGATTTGAACTCAGGTCCTCCTGACTCCAGGGCTGGCGCCCTGTGCCACCTAGCCCCCCCATTAAGTGTTGTTTCTAATTCTTTGTCCTTTGATTCATGGGAGACAATTCAGTTTTAGATGCACAGGGTCTGTACCCACCTGAGTACCCATGGGCAAGCCATTTCTCCTCTGAGCCTTAGTTTCTTCAACTGTAAAGTAGGTTCTATTGCACTTATAAGCAGTATTTGGAGAAAATTCATGAAGTTCTCTAAAAATGTGAACTAGTATTAACTGAACACCCATGGGCAGGATTCGAATGGTCCTCCTCCCACCTGTGGGATCTCTCAGTCTCCTTTGCCTACAAACACACCCAGATCTCCCCAGTGCTCACAAACACCTTACTGGATCTACCCACCAGACGTGACTGTCTTCTAGATAAGCCTTCCCAGGGTGAGCGTGGGAGGAAAGACCTTGCATCAGGATAATTTGGGTCTTAGCATTCTCAGGTGACAAGGTCCAAAGGATCTCCCAGGAGCCTTTCTCCCATTTAAATACCTATAGGGCTTTTACCAGACAGATCTCTAGGCAAGGGCAAAGGAAAAAGGAGAGCAGAAACACAAGGAAGCAAGACTGTGACAGAGAACAAAAGCCAGAAATCCTAGGCCTCCCCTGACTCCTGCTGAACACCCTAACCCTAACCCTTTTCTGGCTCGTGTGGCGGTTGATGTCGACTCTTTGCAGTTCACTGTGGGTCTCCTAATACAAAGCCAGGATGATGATCAGAAGAGCTCTAGGACCCTCCAGGACACTTCTGGGACAATCAACAATTCTTCATCTTGAATCAGGGTCTTCTGGAGTAAAGAGGCTGAGGTTATAAACCTCTTCCATGACACCTGACCCAGGATCTAGGTGGATCCTGAGACCCTCTGTGTACTTCCACCCACTCAGCATTCCCTGGCCCACCTGCCCAAACTCCTCCCTCCCTAAGAGCTCCATCAGGGAATGATAAAATCATTGCCCTCTTAGATATCTCTGTGGAGAGCTCTCCACCCCACCCCCTTCCTCCATACTGGCTAAATAAAGCCTCTTCCTCACCCTCTTCTAGGAACTCACAATTTCTACCAAGTAAACTAATAGATCCACTTTCTTCCAGGTAAATCCCCACCCATCATAATTATAGACTGCCAGTTTTACCTTTCTCATGTTATTAGAAAGCAAGACACATCCCTACAATATCACCCCTGGGTCCCCCAAGCCCTTTCTGGGAACGGGTTGCCTAAACCATGGCAGAAAAAGGAAGTTTGTCAATTCAGGGGGATCTGAGTTATTTCTCCAGGGCACATGGAGCCCTCTGAAGAAGCAAGATCTTTGAGGCCCTGGCAATGGGGTATCACCATCCCAATGTCTAAACCAATATGGACCATTCCCCAGCCTCTACTGGTCTTGCAATGATTCCAATCTATTCTTTTGGCATATGTCTTTGATGGGTGCTGACAAACTCCACGAATGACTGTATGCAGTGGGACGCAATGACAATAATCTTTCATTGGTACTGACCTCACAAGGAAGGCTCTGTGTCCTCTTCTGGGCCCTCCAGGCTCCAGACCCATTGGCCAAACTCATGGCCAGTGCCCAAGAATGGAAGAGATGACAATCTCTGCTCTATGCCTTAAGGCTTCTCACATACCAGCCACAGATGCTGGAGAGACTTGCCAGGACCTCTACTCCCCTCTTGCTGCCTGTGTGGCTCGTGAAGTAGATGGAGCCATTGGCAAACCAGACAAAATTGTTTTCCTCAATTGCTATGTCCTTAGAGCCAGATTGGGAATCACGAGGCCAGAGGAGGGAGGCAAATTTCCAGGACATGGACTAGAGGTTTCAATCTCTGGCACCATTGCCACCTTTTAGTGAAGGGAATTAACACCCGAGGAACCTGGCTAAGCATGATATCTTTCTTTCTTTTTTCACTAGTGGAAAAAGGTGAGTTTTTTTCAATTAATAAAAATTTAAGCTTAAATATAAAAGAAAAAAAGAAAAAAAGAAAAAAGAAACATCATCGTGTACACAGCAGATCACAAGAGAGGATTTAAGATAAAATAATACATTTTTGTTTCAAGAAAACCTATATAATAAATACAACACATTGTTTTCAAAGCTGCCTAACTTTGTTTACTTATTAGTTTTCTTTTGTTCTCTTCTGCATATTTTATATTTTCTTTTTTTTCCCCTTTACCTCCCTCCAACATCCTAAAGAAAGCTGCTGCAATTAAGCATGGATATATACATATCCATAGATATCTATAAACATATACATATATACACTCATACATAAGGCCGTAATATGCTTATTTCCTCCTACCATATCTGAAGGTGGATAACATCTTCCTTCATAAGTTCAAATCTTTCCATGCTTTCTTTTTTTTTTTTTAAATCAACCAGCTCATCATTTCCTATACCAGAGCAATATCCCACTCATCACATCCTTTCTGATAGACTGGCTATGAGCGTTTTCTTAGTTTTCCGCATTCCTTCTATTCTTGGCTACTTATGTTTTATTTATACAAGATAATTTTAATTTAAAATATCAAATTATCCTTTTTATACTCTCACTTTATAATATAGTTTAAGGTCTGTCTGGTACTGTTGAATTGGCTTCCTTTCCATCTTTTCCCCCCTGGTTTCTTTAAAGTTCTTGAGCTTTCATTTTTCTAAATGAACTTTGTTATTATTTTTTTCTAATTCAGTAAAATAATTTTTAGTAATTTAATTGGGGGACATTGAATACATTAGTTAGGTAAATTTGTCATTTCAAAAATTATATTGGCCTTTCCTACCCATGACTGCTAAATAATACGTTAATTATTCAAATCTGAGTTTATTTATATAAAAATGTGCTTTATGTTTATGTTAATATAGTTCCTGTGTCTGCTCTTATAGGTATACACTCAGGTATTTTATGCTGTTTAGGTATTTTAAATGGTCTAAGATAATATTGAATAATATTGCTGACACATAGTATAATTTCTCTATTTTTCACGTTTGGTTAAACCTATTTTAACTATTAACTTTGAGATCATGATTACTATTCCTGCTCTTTTTTACATACTAAATTCTACTTCTACCTTTTATTTTATCTTTCTTTCTATCTCTCATTCTTATAATGTTTCCTAAAAGCAACATCTTCTTGGATTCAAAATTTTAATCTACTCTCCATTTCTGTTTTATGGGTAAATTCAACTCATTCATATTCTAAGCTACTATTAGCAGTTGTATATTTTCCAGCTTCTTAATTTGTCTCACTATTCTTCTCACCCTATTTACCCTATCCCTCCTTACTCTTCTGCTTTATTTATGCTATTTTGGCATCCTATTCCTTAATCTACCCACCCCTCTAAGAGACCTTCCCTTATCCTCTCCCCCATCCTATTTTCTTTCTAAATTTAAAAGAGTACATATGTGTGTGTTGTTTCCTCTTTAACCTATTCCTGATGACAAGTTTTCAGTACTACCCACACTTTCTCCTACTAGCTTCTTGTTTATCAATTTTTCCCTTTTTTTGTCTCATTTGTATGAGATAATTGCCCCTTTTTATCTTTCCCTCTACAGCTTTTTTTTTACACATCCCCCTGTCATACTTAGCTCAGCCTAAGTCTTTCTTTCCAACTACTCAAATAAAAGTGGCAATCACAAAAGAACTAATCGGTAGGGGCAGCGCATGGAGGCAGACTTGGTGCCAAGTTGATCCACCAACTGCAACAGCCATACCCATGCCTATCACTGTAGGAGTGTGGATCTATCAGAGCTGGGTAAGAGACAAATGTGGGGCCCATGGCAGTTGTAGCAGCTACTCCTGGGACTACTAATCCACAGCCTGGAAATTTATAAAGAACCTCCCTGAACTTTCAGGGACCAGGATGGCAGAGTGAACCCCAGCTGCTCTAATTCCCCCTTCTGACCCTGAAAACACAGAGATTATTGCCCCAGAGCAAAATTCTAAAATAGTGAAGGCTTGGGAGTCTAAAAGGAAGGGTGTGGCCAAGGCCCTGCCTCAAAATGGGTAAAAACAGATTGCAAAGACAAAGACTCTAAAATCCTATTATTGGGAGTGTGAAGAACCAAATTCAGAAGGAGACAGCATTGACTCTACACCAACAGCTGGAGCCTCAACAGGGAATATGAACTGGTCTCAAGCCCAGAAAGCATTCTTAGAAGAGCTCAAGAAGGACTTTAAAAACCAAATTAGAGAGGTAGAAGATAAATCGACTAATACTTTTAAAATTAAAATTGTGAAAATAGAAAAACATTTCACTGAAGAAAGCAGCTCCATAAAAAGAAAAATGTGTGAAATGGAAAAAGAGGCTCAAAATCTAACTGGAGAAAATAAATTCCTAAAAATGAAATCTGAACATATGGAAAAGGAATTTCAAAAACTGAGGAAAATAATTTGTTAAAAATTAGAATCAACCAAATTGAAGCTAATGACTCTATGAGGCACCAAAAATCAGTCAAACAAAACCTCAAGAATGAAAAATTGGAAAAAGAGGTAAAATATCTCAATGGGAAATATAACTGACCTGGAGAACAGGTCCAGGAGAGATCATCTTAAGAATTATTGGTCTACTGGAAAATCATTATGAAAAAAAGAGGCTGGACAGCATCTTCCAATAACTCATCAAGAAAAACTGCCCTGAGATCCTAGAACAAGAAGGTAAAATAGATATTGAAAGAATCCACCAGATACCTCCTGAAAGAGATCCCAAATTGAAAAGTCCAAGAAATGTTGTAGCCAAATTCCAGAACTCTCAGGTAAAGGAGAAAATGATGCAAGCAGTCAGAAAGAAACAATCCAAGTATTGCAGAACTACAGTGAAGATCGCACAAGATCTAGCAGCTTCTACATTGAAAGACTGAAGGGATTGGAATATGGTGTTTCATAAGGCAAAAAAAGAGCTTGGGAATCAGCTATCTAGTGAAACAGAGCATAATCTTTCAGGCAAGGAGATGGTCATTCAATGAAATAAGGGACTTCCAGACCTTCCTGATGAAAAAGCCAGAGCTCAATGGAAAATTCTATCTCCAAATACAAGATTCAAGAGACACATGGAAAGGTAAACAGGGAAAACACATACACACACAACTTGTTATTTAGTAAGAGGAAACTATTTACATCCCTATATGGGAAGCTGATACCTGTTAATATTGAGAACTGTATACTTAAAAGGGATATAGATAAATAGATAATTTCATACTTTTCTCAGAATGAGAATAGTTGAAGAGAATAGAAATGTGTGTGTGTATATATATATATATACATATATGTATATGTATACATACATATATGTCTATACAGGAGGGTATATGGATGTATGAATACATATGTGACTGTGAGTATATATGTGTACAAGTATACATAGACAGAGGGCACAGGACCCATTGAATAGGAAGGGATGATACTTAAAAGGTGAAATTAAGAGGTGAGAGAGGAATATAATGAGAGGAGATGGGGAAAGAAAGAATGGGGTAAATTATCTCATATAAAAGAAGCAAGGGGAAACTGTTACAATAGAGGGGAAGAACAGGAAAGCAAAAGGGAATGAACCAACCTAAATCTCATTGAATTTGGCTTAGGGAGGGATTGATATACACACTAAATAGGGTGTCTCACCCTACAGGAAAGTAGGGGGGAAGAGGATGACAGGGGGGATGATGGAAGGGAGGGCAGGCTGGGGGGGAGGGAAGTTGGAAGCCCACACTTTTAAAAAGGGACAGAATCAAAGTAGAGAATAGAACTAGTGGGGGATTGGAGAAGATGGAGGGAAATATAGTCAGTCTTTCACAATATATGTACTATGGAAATGTTTTGCATAGCTACACATGTACAACCTATATGGAATTGCTTATCTTCCCAGTAAGGGTGGATGATGAGGGAGGAAGGGAAAGAATCTGGAATTCAAATAGATAGATAGATAGATAGATAGATAGATAGATAGATAGATAGTTAGATAGATAGATAAATAGATATTGAAAGAATCCACTAGATACCTCCTGAAAGAGATCCCAAATTTATATATATACATATGATTATTATTATTTTACATGCAACTGGGAAATAAGATATACAGGCACTGGGGCATAGAGATCCATCATGTCCTACTGGAAAGTCAGATGGGGGATGGGGGAAGATATAGGAGAGAGCAGATTGGGGGAGGGGATATTCAGTGGGATTGCTGTTTTGGGGTGGTAGGTAGGGGAAAAATGGGGAGAAGTTTTGTACCTCAAAATCTTGTGGAAATGAATGATGTAAACTAAAAATAAACATAAAACTTAATTAAAAAAAACCAATGAGTGGGTCAAATAAGAAATTATCTAAACTATCAATATCTTCATTCAAGAGAATGACAATAATAAGACAACATACCAAAACTTGTGGGAGGCAGCAAAAGCAGTTGTTAGGGGAAATTTTATGTCCCTGAATACACACATGAATAAAATAGAGAAAATGGAGGTCAATAAATTGGGCATGCAACTGAAAAAGCTAAAAAAAGAACAAATTGAAAATCCCCAATTAAATACTGAATTAGAAATAATGAAAACCAAAGGAGAGATTAATAAAATTGAATTTAAGAAAACTCTTGATTTAATAAATAAAACTAAGAGCTAGTTTTAAGAAAAAAAAACAATAAACTCAATAGACTTTTAGTTAATATGATAAAAAAAAAGAAAGAAGAAAACCAAATTATGAGTATCAAAAATAAAAAGGGTGAATCTACCTTCAATGAAGAGGAAATTAAAACAATAATTAGGAATTATTTTGCCCAATTGTATGTGCATAAATTTGACAATCTTAGTGAAATGGATGAATATTTACAAACATATAAATTGCCAAGATTAACTGAAGAGGAAGCAAACTACTTAAATAACCCCATCTCAGAATAAGAAATCGAACAAGCCATCAGTGAACTCCCTAGGAAAAAATCTCCAGGGCCAGATGGATTTACTAGCAAACTCTATCAAACATTTAAATAACAATTGATGCCAATACTTTACAAACTCTGGGAAAATTGGAGAAGAAGGAGTCCTACCAAATTCATTTTATGACACAAATATCATACTAATACCTAAATTGGGAAGAGAAAAAATGAAGAAAATTATAGACTAATTTACCTCTTAAATATAGATGCAAATATTTTAAATAAAATATTAGCAAAAAAACTACAGCAACTTATCACAAGAATAATACACTTTGATCAGGTAGGATTTATTCCAGGAATGCAAGGATGGTTCAATATTTGGAAAACTATCAATATAATCGATCACACCAACAACAAAACTAGCAGAAACCATATGATTATCTCAATAGATGCAGAAAAGGCTTTTGACAAAATACAACACCCATTTCTATTAAAAATACTAGAAAGTATAGGAATAAATGGAGCCTTCCTTAAAACAATGAGTATCATCTATCTAAAACCATTGACAAGTATTATATGTAATGGGGATAAGCTAGAGCATTTCCAGTAAGATCAGGGGTGAAACAAGGAGGTCCACTATCATCCTTCTTATTCAATCTGGTACTAGAAATGTTAGCAGTAGCGAAAAGAAAAGAAAAAGAAATAGAAGGAATCAAATTACGCAAAGAAGAGACTAAGCTATTACTCTTTGCAGATCTTATGATGATATACTTAAAGAATCCTGGAGAATCAAGTGAATAAACTACTTGAGATAATAAATAAATTTGGCAAGTTGCAGGATATAAAATAAATGCACATAAGTCCTTGGCATTCCTATATATCTGTAACAAAATCCAACAGCAAGAGATAGAAAGAGAAATTCCATTTAAAGTTACTGTAGACATTATAAAATATTTGGGAATCTACCTGCCGAAACAAACCCAGGACCTATATAAACACAGTTACAAAACACCTTTTTTTAAGCACTTGGGGTTAAGTAACTTGCCCAAGGTTACATGGCCAGTTTTTTTTTTTTTTTGTGGGTGTTAAGTATATGAGGCCAGAACCAAACCTGGGTCCTCCCGACTCCAGGGCCAGTGCTCTTACTCACTGCACCACCTACCCACCCCAAAACACTTTTTTTTAAATTTAATTTTTAAATTAAATTAAATTTTATTATTTTAGTTTACATCATTCATTTCCACAAGATTTTGAGTTACAAATTTTCTCCCCATTTTCCCCCTACTCACCACCCCAAAAAAGCAATCCTACCGAATATCCCCTCCCCCAATCTTCTCTTTCCTATGTCTTCCTCCATCCCCCCTCCAACTTTCCAGTAGGGCATGGTGGATCTCTATGCCCCAGTGCCTGTATATCTTATTTCCCAGTTACATGTAAAATAATAATAATAATAATTTCATATATATATATATATATATTAAACATTTGATTTCAAACCTTTAAATTCCAGATTCCTTCCCTACCTCCCTTGTCACCCATCCTTTCTGGGAAGACAAGCAGTTCAACATAGGCTGTACATGTGTTGCCATGCAAAACATTTCCCAAGTGGATATATTGTGAAAGACTGACTATATTTCCTTCCATCCCATCCCAGCCCCTACTTGTTCTATTTTCTGCTTTGATCCCATCCCTTTTCAAAGTGGGTGCTTCCAACTTCCCTCTCCCCCAGCCTGCCCTCCCTTCCATCATACCCCTTTCATCCCCTTACCCCCTACTCTCCTGTAGAGTGAAATACCCTATTTAGTGTGTATGTGATTCCTTGCCTAAGCCAAATTCATTGAGAATAGGGTTGACTCATTCCCTTTTGCCTTCCTGTTCTTTCCCTCTATTGTAACAGTTTTCCCTTGCCTCTTCTATATGAGATAAATTTACCCCATTCTATCCCTCACCATCTCCTCTCATTATATTCCTCTCTCACCTCTTAATTTCACCTTTTAAGTATCATCCCTTCCTATTCAATGGGTCCTGTGCCCTCTGTTCTATGTATACCTATACACATATATACACCTTCTCACATAGGCATTCATGTGCCCACATATCCTCTTATATAGACACACACACATATGTATGTATGCATATATATATATATATATGTATGCATATACATTTCTATTCCCTTCATCTATTCTCATACTGAGAAAAGTTTCATAAGTTACAATGATCATTTTTCCATGTATGAATGTAAGTAGTTCAACTTTGATAAGTTCCTTATGATTTCTTTTCCCTGTTTACCTTTTCATTATTCTCTTGCTTCTTGTAATTGAATGTCAAACTTTCTATTCAACTCTGGTTTTTTTCATCAAGAATGCTTGAAAGTCCTCTATTCCATTGAATGACCATATTTTCCCCTGAAACATGATAGTCAGTTTTGCTGGGTAGGTGATTCTTTGTTTTAATCCCAGCTCCTTTGACCTCTAGAATATCATATTCCAAGCCCTTTGATCCCTCAGTGTAGAAGCTGCCAGATCCTGTGTTATCCTGTTTGTGTTTCCACAATATTCAAATTGTTTCTTCCTGGCTGCTTGTAATATTTTCTCCTTGATCTGGGAACTCCAGAACCTGGCTATAATATTCCTAGGAGTTTTCTTTTTGGTATCGTTTTTCAGGAGGTGCCTGATGGATTCTTTCAACCTCTATTTTTCCCTCTGGTTCTAAAACATCAGGGAAATTTTTCTTGAGAATTTCTTGGAGGATGATTTATAAGTTCTTTTTTTTTTATCATGGCTTTCAGGTAGTACTATAATTTTTAAATTATCTCTCCTGGATCTATTCTCCAGGTCAGTGGTTTTTCCCATGAGATATTTCATATTGCCTTCTGTTTTTTCATTTGTCTGAATCTGTTTAATAGTATTTTGATTTCTCATAAAGGCATTTGCTTCCATTTGCTCCAATTTGATTCTGAAGGAATGATTCTTTTCAGTGAGCTTTTGAGATTCTTTTTCCATCTGGCAAATTTGGCTTTTTAAGGCATTCTTCTCCTCATTGTCTTTTTGAGCCTCTTTTGCCATTTGAGTTAGTCTATTTTTTAAGATATTATTTTCTTCAGTCAGGTTGTTGACTCTCATTTCATAAATTTCTTGCATGGTTCTCATTTCTCTTCCCAATTTTTCCTCCACTTCTCTTATTTGGTTTTCAAAATCCTTCTTAAACTCCTCTATGGCCTGTAGCCAATTCATATTTTTCTTGGAACCTTTTGGTGCAGGAGTTCTGACTTCATTGTCTTCCTCCTGTTCCATGCTTTGATCCTTTTTGTCCCCAAAAAAGGAGTCCAAAGTTGTATTACTGCACTTGCCTTGCTTCCCTCTTTTGCTCATGTTGCCACTCAATTACTTGACTTCTGAGGTTTTTGCCACAGTAGAACTCTGCTACCAGAGGGCAGAGCTTTGTCCCAATCACTGGGGTTTTCTCAGCTGCTGGAGCTATTAGTTGGGTGCCTTCTCTGAAGCCTCCCCATGCTCTGGCAAATTGGTCATGCACCCTGGGACCTCCACCCTAGATGGAAATCCAGACCCAAGCAGGTTAAAGCAAGAGCAATTACCCCTAAGACTTGTCATTTGGTTTCCCTGCAATCTGTAGGTCAGGAGCTCTGAAGCAGCCACTTGACAGCAGCTGAACGGCCACAGCACCTCAGCCTCTTCTCACCCTGGGGCAAAGGCCGACACCACTCCAGAATTCCCAGTTCCCAAAATCCACACTGCACTGACCTCTCACATTGTCCTTAGTATCTATGGGTTGTTAATTCTGCAAGCTGCCACAGCTACTTGTGATCTTAAGTCCCTCCAGCTGGTGACTAGTTGTGGCTTTCCTGAGGCTAAAACTTCTGGCTCATGTGGGACTTGGCTTGGCTCCCAGAGTGCTGTACTGGGCCCTTCCTGCCAGCCTGCTGGACTGTCTTCCATGGGAGGTTAGCTTCTCTCTGTCATTTTGTAGTTTCTGTAGCCAGCTCTGTCCAGTCCCAGCCCTTCAGTGATAGGCCTAGCAATGGCCCTTGTGATTGGTGGGTCAACTTTCTACCATGTTGATCAGGCCTCATCTGGGCCTCTGTGTTGGCCCCCGTTGTCTTCTGGGCCTCTGCCTACAAAATACTTTTTACACAAATAAGGTCAAATCTAACTAATTGGAAAAACATCAGTTGCTTATGGCTGGGTTGAGCTAATGTAATAAAAATGACAATTTTACCTAAATTAAATTACATATTTAGTGCCATACCAATCAATCTACTGAAAAATTACTTTACAGAGCTAGAAAAAAATACTAACAAAATTCATTTGGAAGAATAACTGGTCCAGAATATCAAGGGAATTAATGAAAAGAAATGCTAGGGAAGGTAGACTAGCTATACCACATTTCAATCTGTACTATAAAGCAGCAGTCATCAAAACTGCTTGGTACTGGCTGAGGAATAGAGGAGTGGATCAATGGAATAGATTAGGCACATGAGATTCAGAAGTCAACGACTATATAGTAATCTATTGTTTGATAAACCCCAAGACCCTAGTTTTTGGAATAAGAACTCACTATTTGATGAAAACTGCTGGGAAAACTGGAATATAGTGTGGCAGAAACTGGGCATAGACCATTATCTAACACCATATACCAAAATCAAGTCTAAATGAGTGCATGATCTAGGTATAAAGACTGATACTCTAAGCAGTCTTGGAAAGCAAAGAATAGTTTACCTGTAAGATTTATGGAGAGGGGAAGACTTTATGACCAAACAAGAGTTAGAGAGCATTATAAAATGCAAAATGGATAATTTTGATTACACTAAATTGAAAAGTTTCTGTACAAATAAAGCCAATGTAACCAAGATTAAGAGGGAAGTGGAAAATTGAGAAAGAATTTTTACAACCAGTGTCTTTGATAAAGGCCTCATTTCTAAAATATACAGAGAATTGAGTCAAATCTGTAAGAATACAAGCCACTCCCCAACTGATAAATGGGCAAAGGATATGAACAGGCAGTTCTCAGAAGATGAAATTAAAGATATCTATAAGCATATGAAAAAATGCTCTAAATCACTATTGACTATTGAAATGCAAATCAAAACAACTCTGAGGTACCACATCTCACTGGCCAGATTGGCTAAGGTGGCAAAACAGGAAAATGATAAATGCTGGAGAGGATGTGGGCAAATTGGAACACTAATGCATTTCTGGTGGAGTTGTGAACTGATCCAACCTTTCTGGAGAGCAATCTGGAACTATGCCCAAAGGTCTATAAATAAGTGCATACCCTTTGACCCAGCAATACCACTTCTAGGGTTATATCCCAAAGAGATTATAGAAGTGGGAGGAGGACCCATATGTACAAAAATATTTATAGCAGCTCTTTTTGTGATGGCAAAGAATTGGAAATCAAGGGGATGACGATCAATTGGGGAACAGCTGAACAAGTTGTGGTATATGAATGTGATGGAATACTATTGCACCATAAGAAATGAGGAGCAGATGGACTTCATAATAACCTGGAGAGATTTATATAAACTGATGCTGAGTGAGAAGAGCAGAACCAGGAGAAATCTGTACACAATTACAGATACAATGTATGTGTGATGACTAACTTTGATAGACTGGACTCCTCTTAGCAGCATAGTAAGGTTATAAGACAACTCCAAAAGACTCATGATGGAAAGAGATCTCCACATCCAGAGAAAGAGCTGCAGAGTCTGAAGGCAGATGGAAGAGAACTACTTGACCTCTTTCTCTTTCTTCTTTTGTTTTCTTTCCTCTTTCCCACTGACCATTCCAGAAGTTATAATCCTTCTTTACAACCTGTCTAGTGTTTAATGTATTTGTAGATCCTATATTTGGCTTCATGTCACCATGGGGGGAGGAGAGAGAGGGGGAGAAAATTGGAAATGGACTGAACTTCCAACTGAAAATTGGAAAATGTGGAACTGAATATTGTAAACGAAAAGTAAATAAACACATTAATTAAAAACAACTAAAAACACAAAAGAACTGATAATCACATATAATAAGCATATAATTTGACCTTATTGAGTCCTATGTAATTGATTCTTAATGTTTACTTTCTCCTGGATGTTATATGTCAAATTTTCCTTTAACTTCTTGCTGTTTTTGTCACAAATACCTAAAAGTCTTTCAGTTCATTAAATGTCCATTCCCATCCCGCTTCCTCTCCCCTCCAATCAGGATAATACTTAACTTCAATGTGTAAGTTACCCTTGGTAGTAACCCCAACTCTTTTGCTTTACAAAATATAGTATTCTAAGACTTCTAATGAGACCTCTGACATTCAAAGACCTTCATAACCTTCCCCCTCCCACCTTATACCTCCCTCCTAACATACTCTGAGGCAGCGTGGCACTGGTCTCCTTACTATGCCTCACACAAGACAATTTCCTAATTTGGTGAAGCCTTCACCTAAAAGAAAACAAGTCTCCTGGTTTTTGACATTTACACTGTCTGTCCATTTTTCCTGAAATACTCTTTATCCTCCTCTCTGCTTCCTGGCTTCCTTCAAATTCCAGTTAATATCCCACCTTCTGTAAGAAGCCTTTCCTGATCCCCCTTAATACTAGCATCTTTCTTCAATTGATAATTTCCAATTTATCTTCGATGTAGTTTGCATATAATCTTTTGCATGCATCTACCCCATTAAAATGTGAGCTCCTTGAGAGCAGCGACTGTCTTTTACCATTCTTTCTATCCCTGAGGCTAAGTCAGAGCGTCTATCCACTTTTTCTTATTGGAAGAGAGGCCCCATGATGTTGGGGAAGACTAGCCACTACCCTGTCTAGGGGGTGTCAGATGGTCATAGAAGGAACATGAGAAGTCATCTGACCCAACTCCTTATTTTACAGATGAAGAACTGAAGCCAGGAGAGGTTAAGTGATTAATCCAGGGTCACATCGCCAGTAAGTGTCTGAGGTAGGATTTCAACCCAGGTCTTCCAGACTCTAAGACCAGCCATTTTGTCTCTATTGGTAAAGAAGCACCAGACTGAGAGGCAAAAGTAGAGTTGGGAGAAGCAAGGAAGTTGTCAACCTAGGTTGGATTTGCATTATGAATACTTTCCCCCTATCATTTTCTTAACCAAAGACAGCCAACAAAACTATACATCAAATCCTGATTTGTAGTTTGCTTATTTCTGAGGTGTAGATGCTCACACTCAGAATTTAATAGCAGGCTCTTGGTCTGATCAGACTCCAGGCCCATCCCCCACCCCCATGAAATTATTGCCAGGCAGATCAGGATCCATAATGAAAACAGACACCAAACCCTTTCTTATCTTGCCCTGCCCTGCATGGAGGATTAACTTGGGGGTTTATTAGCAAACAGAAAACACTTCCAAGATGGTGGGTTGGCCCAATGCCTCCCCTTTGCCCTTCTTAGCTCACACTCCAGCAGATTCAGTTTGCCTTTTTTCAGTTGTTGCCAACACTTATTTCTTCCCACAGGTCACTGACCTTCTGGAATGGGCTGGAACTGATTGAAAGGATGATTATAACAGTTGATGGCTTTTGAATCCGCTGAAATCTTTCCAGATAAGAAGAGAAACAAACCATCCATGAGATAGCGATCATCCTTCTGCTAGCAGATACAAAGTGTAATCTAAATAAGCTCTCTTTAGTTCCTAGTTTATCTCTCTCCCATTGCCATCTCCCTGGGCCGTGTCCTGATGGATATCTGGCCACTGGATCCAGATAGCCCTGGAGGAGAAGTCTAGGCGGATGACCTTGCACAGCCCTCCCTCACTCAAATCAAAGTCTATTGCAAGTCATGTTATCATCTCCCCGATGTCATGGTCCTCTTCGAGAATGAAGGACAAACCACACACAATCCAACCATTTATTCACATTCAAACAATGTCTCAGTGCCTCTTACATGGACTCTCAGGACAATAACCTCTCACCTGACCTGCCTGTTTGAATGTCTGTCCCCCTTCTAATCCATCCTCCTGTTTTGAGTGTCCCCCCTTGACAAAGCTGCAAAATTGACATTCCTAAAAGAAGAATTTATTGTTGCTCAGTTGTGCCCAACTCTTCATGACCTTGTTTGGGGTTTTCTTAGCAAAGATACTGGAATGGTTTGCCATTTCCTCCTCCAGCTCATTTTACAGTTGAGGAAGCTGAGGCAAACAAGATTCAGTGACTTGTACAGGGTCACATAGCTAGTGAGTGTCTGAAATCAGATTTGAATTCAGGTCTTCCTGACTCCAGACCTGACACTCTATTCACCGCACCATGGTTCTGCTATCCCCCTGTTCAAAACTCTTCCATTGCTCCCTATTACCTGTGGGAGAAAATATATCTTCAGCCTTTCACTTGAAGCCCTCTACAGAGGTCAGTTAAGAATCATTAGACTCAAAAAACATTCCAATTATCAGAAAAATAACAACTTAGAAAAAAGTGTAGACAACCTTACTCAAATGAAGCTTTGAGGAGGAAAACACCCTGAAGGTCAGCTTGAAGGATCTGTTGCACAAGGGTTCTCATCCTTACTTGAATCAAATTCATAAAAATAAGAACCATTCCCCAATTGATAAATGATCAAAATATATGAACAGTTTTCAGATGAAGTAATCAAAGCTGTCTATAGCCATATGAAAAAATGCTCTAATTAACTATTGATTGGAGAAATGCAAATTAAAACACTTCTGAGGAACGTCATATCTATTAGATTGTCTAATAGGACAGAAAAGGAAAACAACAAATGTTGTAGGGGAGGTGGGAAAAATAATACATTAATGCACTGTTGGTGGAGTTGTGAATTGATTCAACCATTCTGTAGAGCTATTTGGAACTATGCCCAAAGGGCTGTGAAAGCCTGCATACCCTTTGACCTAGCAATACCACCATTAGGTCTGTATCCTCCAAAAGATAAAAAAAAACACACACACAAAAGAAAAGTACCTATATGTACAAAAATATTTATAACAGCTCTTTTCTAATGGAAAGGAATTGGAAATTGAAGGGATACCCATCAACTGGGGAACGGATGAACAAAATGTGGTATGTGATTGTGATGGACTATTATTGTTCTATAAGAAATGATGGCAAGATACCCTCAGGAAAACACAGAAAGACTTACATGAGCTGATGCAAAGTCAAATGTAGTGTACAAAGTGACAGCAATATTGTAAGATTATCAGCTATGAATTATTTTCATCAGCAATACAATGATCCAAGACAACTCTAAAGGACCTAGGATGAAGAATGCCATCCATCCCCAGAGAAAGAACTGATGGAGTCTGGATGCAGATTGAAGCATACTTTTTTTAAACTTTCTTTATTTTTCTTGCATATTTTTGGACTGTTTTGTTTCCCAACATGACTAATATGGAAATGTTTTGCATGACTACATATGTATCACCAAAAAAAAAAAAAAAAAGAACAAGACTGCCTATGTTCATCTTCTATGGTTGCCCTTTATATCCATTCTCAATTTCCTTTTTCATGTTAGTCTAAGTGCTTGGCCTTCAGAAAGCCTTAACAAATAACAGTGGGCTCTATTTTAAACAATTATGGGGGAAATTTCCCTTTTTTTCTGGCCAAATTATTTGGAAAAAAGTTATAGTCTACAATTAAGAGCATGCCACCTTGAATATGGGCTGATGGCTAGTGACTAAGCCCCGCACTCTTCCTCCTCTAGCTTCCTGTCATTCTTTTCCTTCAGTTCTCAATGATGAATAACAAATAGGATCACAGTGTTAGGGCTGGAAGGGGCCAGAGAGGCCATCTAACCTGCACCCCTCCTTTTACAGTTGAGGAAGCTGAAACTCAGATAAGCTAAGTGACCTATCCAAGGTAATATATATATATATTAAATGGCAGAGACAGGGTTTGAAATCAGTTTCTGTCTCCAAATTCAGCACCTTTTTAGATACATATGTAATAAATAAATGCACACAGATACACACAGTACACAAACATAGAAGAGACTAATTCTACAAGCAAAGTCTCAAAGAAAAACACAGCTTGGGCACAAGTCCAAAGAGAATTTCTGGAAGAGATAAAAATTAGATTTTTTTTAAAGCTAAAAATTATTTTAAAAATCAAATGAGAACACTAGGGGGGAAATGTAAATAAATGAGAGTTATGGAAAAGAGATTTGGAAAGATTATTAACCTGGAGCAAGAGGAACAAAACTTTACCCGAGGGGGGAAAACCCCTAAAATTAGAATTGATTAAATAAAAGCTAATGACTCCATTAGACAAGAAATTTTATTTTTTTTCTTTAAAATAAAGTAAAAGTACTATAAAGTAGAAGAAAATATAAGATTAGCAAAAACAGACAAGAAAACAAATCAAGGAGAGATAAACAGAAAAAGGCAAGTAAAAGAAATCAAGGAGAGATAATTTAAGAATCATTGGATTACTTGAGAGTCATGACCAGCTATAGAATCTAGATATAATATTTTTTTAAAAAATCATAAAACTGCTCAGATCTCTTAAAACCAGTGAACAAAGTAGAAATGGAAGCAATCCAACAGTTACCTCCTGATGGAAACTTCAAAATGAAAACTCCCAGGAATGTTATAGCAAAAATCCAAAGGTTCCAAGTTAAAAAAAATACAGGGGGTGTCCAGGTAACACAGTGAGTAAGAGCACCAGCCCCAGCATTGGGATGACCTGGGGATTGAATCCGGGCTCAGATACTTAGAACCACACCCAGAAATAACTTGTCGTGTAACCTTGAGCAAGTTATTTAACCCCAATTAAAAAAATACAGCAAGCATCTAGAAAGAAAGAATTAAAATACCAAGGGGTCATAGTCAGGATCACACACATTTTAGGGGCACCATTTTAAAGAAGAGGAAAAGAGTACAACATTCTAGAAGGCAAACGATCTAGGTTTACAACTAAGAATAAATTACCCAACAATACTGAATATAGTCCTGCAGGGAAATAGTGGACTTCCAAGTATTTCTTATGAAAAAACCAACTAGATATACACATAAATCTTGGAATAAAAACACAGGAGTCAAGAGAAATTAAAAAAAATAAACATAAGCAAAGAATCATAAGAGGCTAACCAACATCCCTCCCAACCTCCCCCTCCTGTTCTCTGACATTACCTGCCCTCTGGTACAGGACTATTTTATGCCTGGACTATTGCAATAACTTCTGGGGCAGGGGGACTGCCCGTGTCAAGTCTCTCCCCACTCTAGTCCAGCATCCATTAGCCAACAAAATGGTTTTTCTAAGACACAGGTTCAATCATGGCACCTCCCCAACCCCAATCAATAAACTCCAGTGACTCCCCTGTCCAGCGCCTCCATGATCCAATACATTATGCTGTGTTTACCATTCAAAGCCCTTCTTAACCTGGCCCCCTCCTATCTTACACCAACGTTCATTCTTTGGGCTAGTGACACTGGCCTCCTGACTGTTCCTCTGTCTCTTGGCTCTGGGCATTCTTTCTGGATTTCCTCCATACCTGGAGTGCTCTCCCTCCCCTGCTCTAGAGACTGATCTTTCTGGCTTCCTTGAAGTTCCAACCCAAACCCTACCTTCTACAGGAGGTTTTCTCCAACTCCTCTTAATTCCAGTGCCTGCTTTTTGTTAATTATTTTCTATTCCGTATCAAATTTGCTTTGTATGTATTCATTTGTATGCTGTAGGCCCTTAATAAATGTCTATTCATTGACTTTTCAAGCTTTGTAAGGCATTTCCAATAGAGATTATGTTGTTTGGCCAGGAGATGGCACTCCTGCACAACAATTCTAAGAGGAAAAAACTCCAGTTTGAGACAGCAGAGGGCTCTAGATAAAACTGTGAAATTGGTGTTGGTTTCCAGAATCCACATAATATACACACGGAACAAGATTGAGAAGAGGGAAAGACCCCAGAAGCTAGCTAGTCGTACCCTCTCATTGTACGGGGATGACAGTGAGGCTCTCGAACTTGAAAGGACTAGTCCAGCCTCCTCTTTTTACAGATGAGAAAACTGAGTCCCAGGGAGGCTAGATGACTGGTGCAGGGACACAGAGATAGTGTCAGAGGCAGGTTATGAAGCCATTTCCTCTGAATCCAGTCAGTGTTTGGGGAGCTTTCCTAGGTAACTCCCTCTGGTTGTTTTGAAACGACTTAAAAGGAAGGAATGAATTGCTAAAGGAGAAGTTTCTGATAACAGATTCATTGAGACGCAAAAACTCTCTCTGGAGAAGTCAGTCAATGAACAGTGAACGAACATTTATTATACACCTACTAAGTTCCAGTCACTGCTGAACGCTGGGGATACAAAGAGTTGAAACTCATTCTCTGCCCTCCAGGAGCTTCTAATCTAATGGAGCAGACAACATGCAAGCACATATAGGAGAGCTAGGAGACAGTTAGCTGAGGGGAGTCACTGGTATTAAGAGGGACCAGGGAAGGCTTTCTAGAGACAGTGGGATTTTATCTGGGACTTAGAGGAAGTCAGAGAGGCCAGAAGACAGAGGTGAAGAGAGAATGTTCCAGGCATGGGAGACAGCCAGAGAAGACTCCTGCAGCTGCGAGATGGAGGGTCTTATTCATGGAACAGTCATGTCCTTAATGTTCACCTTACACTATAACACCTATCAACTGAATGGAGCCAGACTCTAACCTGTAGAGAGCTGGAGCCAAACAGAGCATGCTAGAGACAGGAGAGTCAGGAATCAAACAGAAATTTAATTTCAGGAGGGAGATTAGCTGCATGTGTTGTGGCCCTGCCCCTAGTGTGAGGAAATCTCAATATTTATACCAATGGCTGAAGTTAGCCCTGACAATGAGGGGTAACAGCAATGATGTGACAAGCTGGATTCATAGCAGGGCTTCACAACCAGAACATGTACGTAGCAGATGCTTTTCTGAGCTCAGAGAACACCTGGTGCTGGTACAAGCAATACAGTAATTACAGGAAACAATTCTGGGATTTTGCTGTGGCTGAGATCTTCCAGAGGGTGAATGTAAAGGATTGTCATAATGCCAAACACAGGGCATAGCTTGCTTGCCGGACCTTAGCTCTGTAAAATAGTCTCCTAATATCTTGACATTTACTCCTTTTGGACAAAGGGAGGGGGTTGGAATGAACCCCTTGTCTTCTGACCAACAAAGGAGAGGCAGGTATAAGCCATGAGGCCAGCTGGTTCAAGATATGTTACCCAGAGGGTTAGTTCCTTGAGGGGACCTATTGGGAAGTATATATCATTGCTAGCCATTGTTTGCTTATGAGCAGAAGAGAGAGGGGGGCCAAGAATGTAGAGGGAGACAATACCAACATCCCCTTGAATCAGGGCATTGGTGCTTGGGCACACAACAAAAGAAAAGAAGAGAAAAAACAAGGACCTATACTCAGCCCTTGTCTGGAATCTTGGGACAGCTGTCTTATTGGGTTGTCAGCTGCTTCTGGGTCTATACTCAACCAGCACTTCTTAAACTGCAGATCTCAACCCCATATGGCTGAATGTAGGGGTTATGAAAAATTTCGCAGCAGTAAAATGTTTCTGAACATGCTACAATGAAAAATTAATTCAAAATCAAACATGTAATGAATCTGAGGTGATTCTGGCAGTACTTGCCCTGTGGTACATTGCACAGCTTTGCTGCAGCCCTGGTTCTGAATGCACAACATGCACACTTGGCACCATGCATGCCATCATGCCACGTAATACCAATGAAGGCTGCCAGAAACACTTCCACTCAGATTCAACACTATTGTATGTTATGAATTGAAGTAATTTTACTCTACATACAAAATCATTAAATGAATTCTGGCTTGGGATCAGGACAGATTTCCAAGAATTTCTGAAATGACCCTAAGCATACCTCTGTCATTTTGTGCTATGTATTTATGCAAAGTGGCATTCATTGACAATTATAAAGTCAAAATATCGATCAACTCTGAAAAATGTTGAAGATGCTTTACATCCTGCAGTATCAAATACTCTGCCAAGATTTAATTCGTTATGTAAAAATAAATAAGCACATCCATCTCATTAGTATACACATTTGCTTTTGTATTTAATAAATAGTAAAATTATATGTATACCAAAGAATTGTTCTCAAATAATTTTCTTTATGATTTATTATTAATAAATGTTTGATTTATATTACTATTTTATATACATATATGCCCAGGGTCATGTAAAAATTTCTCAGGTGAAAAGGGGTCGTGAATGGAAAATGTTTAAGAAGTCTTGTAGATGAACCCTGAGGTTTGCAGAGGGTTCTGCTCAGGAACAGGGTCCATCTTCAGATGACCCAGGAGTCCACACCCACAAGTTTGACAGCTGTGAGAGTAGGCAGAAGGACCTGGTAGGGGCCCTTAGAAGATATATGAGTTGAAAATTGTGAGAAAACTCCTTGAATCAGTTTTTGGATCTGAGTATCTGGTCATCATAGCATTCTTGGTTAAGGATCTCTAAACAGCACACAGAGATGGTCCAGTTTCCCAGCCATGCAGGCTAGCTGCAAATGATGCAATAAAGTTTTCTCATAATCATAATTAGGTTAAGTCAGGTCACATTAATGTCACGTTACAAATCAAACTACTTAGAGGCTCACTGGACTAGTTTGAGAAGAACTAAAACAAAAGACCAAAGCTATACAATGGTTATTACCAATATTAGGTAACATCAAGTCTCCTTGTATCCTAGGGAGCCATTGTCAATGTCCATTTAACCAACACATTTTGAATCCCGGGTGTCTTGTGTAGTTATCTTGTCCCTGTATATTAAAAACTTATGAGGGCCCAACCATAAAATGAACTCTTCTGCCCTTTAAAATGATCAGACCGATACTTATAATGGGAAAATGATTTCACTTTCTTTCATTAGCCATGCAATTTTTATGTGACTTCCTTAATACTCAATTAATAAACCTTCAATCCAGTTTTGAGAACTTATTACTAAAAAACTAAAATTCAAAGCCTGAATTTCCATGATAGATAAATTTGGAAGCCAACCATATAATCTGTATGTAGTTCTTAGAGAAAAGAGTCTAATCCTGTTGCTTTTCTCAAAATTCAATATTCTATTTAATTAGAAAACTTTTACATTGCATCTTTGTCTTATTTGTTTGATCTTTCCCCCCTTAGGAAGATATTATTCCTATATTATAATTTGATCACAAGTATAGGTTAAAATTGCAAGATGTTCATGCTTGATTCCTATTATAGCAACTCAGATGTTCTTTATCAATCTATTATCTAATAGATTTAGTATTGTAATTAGAAAATTTCTTGATCATAGAAATTCACTATAAAAGGAAACAGGAGGGACATGGTTGTAACAATATAACAGGGCAGAAAAACTCCCTTAGCTCTGTTTGACTCCAGACATGAGTCATATTTGACAGCCACCCATGTAGTTACAATATATCAAAAGCAAGGCTGAGGATTAGGTAGGTGGGAAAGTTCCAACTTTGTGTCACAGGGAAGGACAAGGGACAGAAGCTGCCTACTTAGTGGCCTTCTTTGAACTTTCTTGGAACATGATTCTCAGGAAAGATTGTGAGATGCTTGAAGCTCGAACTTCTCCACAAAGGGGCAATGGGGACCAATTAAACCACCCCTTTCCTATGGCTTTGGCCCCAGTCCCTCCTCCCTCAGCAACTCCTGCTCAGGTCACTGAGGCAGCTCCCCCAGCCCCTTCTGCTGCACCCCAACCCTTCCTGCCTTGGTTTTCCTTTCCTTTTCCTCTAGTTCAACACCCCTCATTTCCTGCCTCATACACCATCCATATGTCCTACCCTGCATCTCCCAGCATGGCCCTTCTCCCCTCAGGGACCCCTGCTCAGGTCCCAGAAACTGGTCTTGCTGAGGTGCCTCCCTCTGTGGCCCTTCCCCCTGAGGAAAAACCCACTCAGGCCTCAGGCCCTAGGCAGTCATAGAGGTATCTCCTCTTCTGACCCCTTCCCTTCCTCATGTGCCTTTTGACCTTCTCCCTTGCCCCCTTGCAGTCTGATCACTCTCTCACAGGAAGTGGAACTTCCACTCTCCCTTCCCAAGCCCCTGTCCCCACACTGCCTTCAGGGCTTTTTCTCTTAAGGGAAGCAGCTCTCTTGTCAGGTGGGACAACTAGAGTACATGTCCCGTTCTCCATTTCAGATCTCAATCAAATTAAAGAAAAGTTGCGTAAGTTCTCTGAAAACCTAACAAAGTTTACTGAAGGCTTTCGGGACTTATCCCTGCAATGTGAGCTTTCTTGGGGTGATTCGCATATCCTCTTCTCTACCTGTTGTTCCACTGAGGAGAAGAGAAGAATCTGGGAACAAGCCCCCAAATTTGGGGATTGTTTGGCTAGCAATGACCCCAGAAAATACCTCCCAGGAACAGCTGCTGTTCCCACTAGTGACCCAGGATGGAATTATCATATCCAGGAGGAGAGAGAAAAGAGAGACCATAGGTACTTTGCCTGATAGAAGGCCTAAGAACTGCATTTCCAAAGCAAGTAAATTATCAGAAATTTAGAGAAACTTCTCAGACAAATCAAGAAAAGCCCACTTTTTTTTCCCTAGATAGACTTGTAGAAGCTATTAAAAGGTATTTAATTAGTTACTCTGGCCCTACTCACCCCTCAACCTGTCAGGTCATGGGCATAGAAGGGAAAACTAATGTATGTTGTGAGACATATCCCCTCCCCTGCCTATTTGAGGATCTGTTGTTTGAACACTCCTTCCTTATTATCTCCTCTTGCCCTGCCCCCTTGTTGGGAAGGGACCTGATGGTGAAATTGGAGAGTCAATTTTCTCTAGTTAAACCTCCCATCTTCCTTTTCTCTCTGTTCACCAGGCCTCTCTCCATGTGCCCCAGAAGTGTGGGAGACAGTTGAGACAATTGTCTGGGATCAGAGAATTCCTGCGACAGCTACTCATGTCACCCCAGTTACTGTTCACCTTCAAGATCCTAATGTGTTCCCCCATCACTATCCATATCCAAGCAAGCCTGAGGCCTGGGAAGGACTATAACCATTAATTGAAAAATTCCTAGAATATAAAATCCTTGTCCCTTGCCAATCTCCATGTAACACCCCAATTCTTCCTGTGAAAAAGCCTAATGGAGAACACCACATGGTTCAAGATCTCAGGGCTGTTAACAAAGCTGTCATCCCTATACACCTCATAGTCCCCAATCTACATACAATACTTATTCAGCTCCCTGGGGGCACCCAATGGTTTTCCACCCTAGATCTCAAAGATGCCTTTTTCTGTATACCTCTGCACATAGACTCACAATTTATTTTTGCATTTGAATGGATACTTCCTGGAGAAACAAGTCCATGTCAGCTAACATGGACAGTCTTGCCCCAAGGGTGTTGGGATAGCCCACATTTATTTGGCCAAGCTTTGGGAAGGGATATAAGGGATCTGAAATTAACTGATAGTGGCTTAATCCAGTATGTGGATGATATCCTTATTTGTAGCCCCACCCAGGAGGCCTCTTTGGCTGCTGCTGCAGAAGCCCTTAATTTCTTGGGTAGTTGAGGTTAAAGTCCAGATAGCACGCCAGTCTGTAAAGTATCTGGGCCATGAACTAACTCCTATCTCTCCTTCCTTAACCTCTTAGAGGAAAAGGACAATCTTGTCTATATATACCTATGACAGCCACTAAAAAACAACTTCCAACTTTTCTAGGTTTGGATGGGTTTTGTGGGATCTGGATCCCAAATTCCGGCCTTATTGCTGAGCTGCTCTATTTCTCTACTCAGGGCCCTGACTCATTCCCTCTAGAGTGGGGTCCTGATCAGACTAAAGCTTTTGAGACTCTGAAAGCTAAACTGACCACCACGCCAGCATTAGCCCTACCTGATCTAGGAAAACCTTTCACTCTGTATGTAGACGAAAGGAGAGGACAGGCTCTGGGGATCCTAACACAGTCCTTAGGACCTGACTCCAGGCCAGTTTCCTATTTTTCAAAACAATTAGACTCTGGCTGCAGGATGGCCTGCATGGCTCTGGGAAGTAGCTGCTATGGCCATTATAACTGAGGAAGCCTCTAAACTTACACTTGGTCAGCCCCTGGAAGTTCCAACTCCCTACCGAGTTCAGAACATCCTGGAAGCAAAGGGCCACCAGTATCTGGCTAGTAGCAGGCTCACTAAATATCAAGCCTTGCTCCTGACCTAAGGGATGTCACACACTTAACCCAGCAACTGTCCTCCCAGACAGTGCCCACTCAGATGTCCTGGTTCATGATTGTGAGGAGACCTTGGACTGTGTTTATGCCAGTTGAGCTGATTTGAAAGATTCTCCTCTCCTGAACCCCGAAGCAGTCTGGTACACAGATGGTTCAAGCTTTATTGAACAAGGGGTCAGGAAAAGTAGATATTCAGTGGTCAGCCTCTACCAAACCATAGAGGCCAAACCCCTGCCCCCTGGGACCTCTGCCCAGAAGGCAGAATTGATAGCACTCACCAGAGCCCTAGAGCTAGAGGAAAATAAATGAGTAAACATTTTAACTGACTCAAAATATACTTCCCATGTTCTACATGCCCATGGAGCAATTTGGAAAGAAAGGGGATATCTGACAGCAAAAAATTCCCTTATTAAACATGCACAAGAGATTTCACATCTCCTCCAAGCTGTTCAGAAGCCCTCTGAGGTAGCTGTTATCTTTTGCAAAGTTCACCAGAAAGGGGGAGCTGATCAGGCTGTGGGAAATCACCTGGAAGACACTGCAGCAAAGAATGCTGCCCACCACTTGACTATACTGGCCTCTCTACTCCCACAGCTCCCAGATTCCTTTACACCTTCATACAGCCCTTGGGAACAGGCCCTTGCTAAGGAAAGGTGATACTCTTTTTCCTCCTCTGGGTGGTTTCAAACACCCCCAGGACAACTTCTTATCCCAGAGGAAAGTCAGTTGAAGCTTCTTTTTGGCTTACACCAGGCCACACACCTAGGGAAGAATGCCCTCCAGTCTCTGAAAAAGCCCATTTTTACTGGCAGTAAGTCAGGATAAACCATCAGATAAGTCTGTCGGACCTGCCCAATTCTTACCCTTTCCTGTCAGGTAAATCCTGCAGGAGCAGTCAAAACTTCTCCCCTTTTAAAACCTGTTGAGAGGAGGGGTACCTACCCAGGTGAAGGTGGGCAGATAGACTTTACACATATGCCCCCATGTAGGGGTTTCAAATTTCTTTTGGTTTTTGTTGACACATTTACTAATTGGGTAGAAGCTTCCCCTTGCAGAACTGAAAAGGCTCAGGAGGGATTAAAGTTCCTATTAAAGGAAATTATAACTTGTTTTGACTTACCTGGCTCCTTACAGAGTGACAGTGGCCCAGCTTTTATTTCATAGATAACCCAGGCAGTGAGTGGCAAAGACACTTAAAATCACTTACCACCTCCACTCTTCTTGGAATCCAAAATCTTCTTTTAAAGTACAGAAAATGAATCATGCCCTTAAGTGGGTCCTTACTAAGCTATGCATAGAAACCTGAGAATATTGGGTTAAGAATCTCCCCATTGGGCTGCTCAGAGTCTGAATTACACCTCAGGAAAATATCAAGCGTAGTCCCTTTGAACTCATGTATGGGAGGCCCTTCTTAACCTCTGACATCCTGGTGGACCCAGAACAGCATTTAATTACCCAATTTGCAACTCAGTTAGGAGCTGTCAGGAATGCTCTGACTGAATATGCCAATAAGTATCTCCCAAAGCTCTTGGTAATGAAAAGGAGTGTGCTGCTACAGTACAAGCTGGGTCTACTTAAAGTCATGGAAAACCCAGAAGGGAGAACAGTTAGAAGTCAAATGGAATGCACCCTACCAAGTCATACTCACCACTCCAAGAGCAGTAAAACTCGAAGGTCTCCCCAGCTGGACTCATAATTCTAGGATTAAACCAGTACCACCTCTTGCTCCCCC
>NW_027186458.1:6201622-6238852 GCF_028583685.1 Petaurus breviceps papuanus | reverse complement strand
CCCCCGCCGAAGACTCTAGAATATGTCTGTGAGCCATTGGAGGACCTCAAGCTACTGTTTAGAAAGGCCCCAGCCCCCTCCAGTAAGAAGGATAAAAAGAGAGTGAAAAAGCCTGTGCTTTTCCTTTTGGCCTTGCCACAGTCACCTTTAATTCCAACCAGGAAAATTGTCTTTTGTGCTAGCGAAATTGTCTTTTCTCTATTTTTTGGTGCCTGTTTGGTCTTTGTTTACTTAACCTTCTTGCCAGGTTTGTCTCCTCCAGGGTTCAAGCCATCAGCCTCTGGATGACCACTAAGGCTATGCAAATCTCCAACTGAATCTAGTTCTCCAGCCCACTGGGCCTGGCATCATCCAAGTTCCAGAGTCGTCTGACCCCTTGAACAGGACCCAGACAGGCAGGGACAGCTCTACACCCCCTCGTCAGCAGGAAGCACTTTCAGAAGATGAGACTTTTGCCCTTTACCCCAGAGGAATTTGGGTCCCATTTGTTTGAGGAGGGAATGATGAGATGCTGGCTCTGTGAATCCCCTTGAGCTCTCCTTGACTCTTTGAGGTATAGGCTCTGGGAACCCTCCTTGAACTCTGATTAAATCATCCCATTTGATGAGGCATTTGCATGATGCCATAAGCCTTACATTGTGGCTGAGCCCAGACCTCTGTTACTAGCCTAGCCCTTCACTCTTCATCTACTTCCCACCCTTGAGCTTATCAAAATATCAATCCATCCTTGAACTGGCCTTGACCACCATTGTCTGTCAGCTCTAGGCAGCCTCCAGCAACTTCATCACTCATTGACCTCATCTGACTTCTCCTGAAGACCCTCCCCAAACTCCTCTAGACCACCCCTAGATTCCTCCCACAACCTTCTGTATATAAGATCCCATCTCCCCTCCACGTGGGGTGAGAGAACCTTAGAATGCCCTAGCACAGACTTACTCTGTGTCTAATACAAAAGAACTTTTAGTAAACTTTGCTTTTCTTTAGCTGAGAAGGCTTGAGTCTAATTCATTCGGCAGGACCCGGTGTGTTGGTATTTTGGGGTCTCCAGAGAAACCCTAACCCTCTTTATGGGCAACCCCTTCAAGAGGAGGGAACTTCCTCTTCCCACTCCTCTCACCCCCTTGACCCCACCTCCCCACAGTTGTCAATGACAGCTTGCAGTATAAGCACCTGGCGGCTGGTGACATGTGCTTGTCTGATAAGCCTGAGAGGAATCCTCGGGCCTTTGGCAGCCTTCGGTTACTTGGCTGTTTCCCTCCCAGAGTCCAGGTAATTGATGTGTAATCCTAAGAAATGAGTATTTCCAGCCTTGGTAGATCCCTTGTGATCTCCTGGAAGAGATGCCATTTGAATCAAACTGTGGAGGATAAGTAGGGATTCAACAGGTAAAGAAGAAGAGGAAAAATATTGTAGTTACACAGAATGGAATGAGCAAAGGTGAAGGGTTGGAAGCAGGAAAGGGAGCATTTCAGGGGAGGTGTGTCGGTTTATAGTATGAGGATGAACAACATGCCCATTTCATTTCTTCATTCATTCAACAAACATGTTGACCATTTGCCCTGTGTAAGACACTGTATTTCTATGTCACTGAGGTCAGTATGAAAGGAATTGGGCAATCTTTATTTTCCTTAAAAAATACTACATGTTCACTTGGTAAGCTATGAGGGTGCCACACTCTAATGGGTTTGGGAGGCTGCATGGAAAACAAAGTCAGTCCTAATTGCCTTTTGCATCTTTTCCTTTGGTGAGACTGAGCATAGCAACAGTCAGTCAACGGATATGGGAGAAGGAATCCAGCAGGAAGTTTATAATTGATGGGCAAACAAAACCAAACCAAAAACCAGCTGCTTTGGAAGTGTTTGGGGTCATTCTCCCCAGAATGACTTTCAAGATTTTTCTGACAATTATCTTAACTTCCGTCTCTTTGTATACATATGTCTGAAAGTTAACAAACATGGAAATTGATGAGGTACAGGCTCTGGGAACCCCTTTGAGCTCTCCTTGAATCTTCCCACATGAGGCATTTGCCTGAGGCCTTAAGCCTTTCATTGTGGCTCTGCCCAAACCTTTGTTACTAGCTTAGTCCTCCTTTGTCCAGCAACTTCCCTCCCTTGGTCCTCCAAAAATATCTGTACCCAAATCTGTTACACCCTTGAACTGGCCTAGCACACCATTGTCTGTCTTCTCCAGGTAGACTCCAGCAACTTCCCACTCATTACTGGAGTCTGACCTCATTGACTCCTCCTGAAGACCCTCCCCAAACTCCTCCTCTAGACCATCCCTAAAATCCTCCCACAACCTTTCTGTATCTAAGACCCCATCTTGCCTCCATGAGGTGAGAGCACCTGAGAATTATCTAGTGGAGATTCAGTCTGTGTCATATGATTCTGGCCCATTTGTCTAGTGCAAGCAACACAGATACTGAGGCTCCTTAACAGTCTACCCATTATGGTGAGTCTTTAATAAACTTTGCTTTTCTTTGGCTGAGAGAAGACTTGAATCGAATTCATTTGGCAGGACCTGGTGTGTTGCTATTTTGGGGTCTGGAGCATCCCTAACCCTACACCTAATCATTTTATGGAACCCTGATCTCATCATTTTTATGGCTCTCTGACAATGGGGAACAAAGCTAATCTCAAGTTCTTCTCCAGCCAGGACTGGAAGGTACATAAGCCTCTCTCTCTCCCTATTCCCTTCTTGCTCTCCAAGTACTTTGGAGGGGTTTTTCTGTTTTGTTTTGGGGCCTGACCTTTCAGGTACCATTAGGTCAGAAAGCTAGGAGGCTGTCTCCTACTCAGCCTGACCCTCTTAGGTTCTCAGTCCAGTTTGGTTATGTTGGAGGCCACAGCTTCTGAAGAAGGACAGATGGCCCATCGGGAAGTGGAAGCCAGATTCTTTCACTTCTCTTGGTGCTAGAGAATTGGGGAAACTTCAGGTGCCTTTTTGTGAGTTTTTTTTGTCTCGCTTTGTTTTGTTTGTTTTTGAGGCTTACTCCCAAATCTTCCTTTATGGAGGAAGGGACTTCCAGCTCCATGCCAGTATTGGGTCGATCCTTTTTTGTTCCCAAAAGTTTTTGCCTTTGGATTAGAGCTCAAGGGGGTTCCCAGAGCCTATATCTCATCAACAGAAGGAAACTAGAATCTGAAGGTCCATTTATTTCTGGAATTATCCCCTGTTTGGAGAACATACTATGAGTGTGTGTGCGTGTGTGTGTATATGTATGTATGTGCAGTATATGTAGTGTGTGTGTGTGTGTGTGTGTGTGAGCTGCTCTCTAGACCCTCTTCCTCCTTTTCCACAGCCTCCACTCCTCAGTGAGGCCAGTAATGTCCAAGGATGATTGGCATCACCTTTTCAGGTTTCCTGGGGCAGATGTTTTGAGACTTGGGAGATACTTTGAGAGAAACTAGTGTTTTATCATTGGCCTTGGAGCCAAGAGGGCCTGGGCTGCAGTCCTGCCTCAGACACTTACTAGCTCTGTCAACCCAAGCAATGACTTATCCTCTTTGAACCTCAGTTTCTTCCTCTGTCAAAGGGGTGTGTTGGTGTAAGTTCCTCTCATCACTCAATCTGTGCTTCTGTGCTCCATTGAGGTAAGTGTCTGAGGGAAGAAGGACACTGCCATCTTTAGTCACCACATGTGAAGGTGATGGTGGTGACAGGGTCTCTAGGAGATGGAAGCTGATGGAGGAGATGAACGCCCTCTCATCAGACTTGTGTGAAGCTGTGGTCAAGCAAGGTCAGACCCAAAGGAAGAACTTGAAGGGGGTCCTTGGTCTGGTACTGGATTACACCTACTCTGATGGAGGCATGGAGCCCCCCGGAGGCGGTGTTCTTTATTACACCCCCTGGTGCCTCGTGCCTTACTGGCAGGCTCCCAGGGGATGGTTATCTTGGGGAGATGGTAATGGAAAGAAGAGGTTCTTGGAGTCAGAGAACCTGGGTTCACATTTGACTTCTGACATTGATTGCCTTTATAACCATGGAAACATGTTTCCAGTGGTCATGTGTGGCACTGGGCCAGAGCTCACAGTGATTTTCCAAGTAAAATTCTGACTAGAAAACAACAACAAGCCACTTCTTTAAGACCTAGGTTCCTCATCTGTAAAACAAGGGGGTTGGACAAGGTGGCCCATACAGCTCAAAATCTATGATCTGAGGGTCTCTGGCCAGTCACTTAACTACTCAGAGTCTGATTTTCCTCTTCTGTAAAATAAGAGTGTTGGACTAAATGACCCTTGAGGTTCCTTCCAGTCCTAAAGAGGAAGACCCTCTTTGGGTCACAAAATAGCATCTCATGTAAAAGGGATATTTTTCTACTTCCAGCTGTGGCCAACCAAGGTTAGAACCATTCTATGGGAATTGACATGTTTTACAGTATAAATCAGGCAAACTTGGAAAGGAGCCTATCATTGGCCTTTCTATTGTCTCTGCCCCTCCCCATGATAATTAACCTATAAAACAAGCTTTTATTATCCAATGACTGTACAATCAGCAGCCTAGGAAAAGGTAAAGATCTTTGAATTTACTAAATGAAAGTCATTTGCTTTCATTATTTGCTACTGACTGGTGACCAGGGCATTATTGTGCCACGTGTCACTTGGACAAATGTTTGAGACTGTGGCATTCCTGTACCCTGTCTCAGCCTCTAGGGAAGGGAAAAAAGGGCGGGTTGCCTGTGGGCTAGCAGAGCACAGGCTTTCGGGTGGGGTTCAAAAGTGGGGGAGCAATTCTTGCTTTGGGAGAGTTTCATTAATTTGAGATGTTTGGATCAAATGTCTTTATTCTGAAGAGAATTCCCTAGGTTTGGAACCCTATTTCTATCAAGCTTGCTTCTATACCTGTATGGATTCATGATTTCACCAATATACCATGTTTCCCCGATAATAAGACACTGTCTTATTAATTTTTTTGGAAAGAAAAACACCAGAGGGCTTATTTTCAGGGGAGGGCTTATGTTGTCCTGCCTCAGCTCTCCTCCGCGGCACTGCTCTCAATGGCGCCAGCAAGCAAATCACTGGGGAAGAACAGGATGATGCGCTCACTCCTGCAGCTCTGATTGGATGCAGCTTGGCGTGCGTTTCACCCGGGAAGAGGGGGGGACGGTGCATACAGAGGGTACTGTAATGTAGCGTGTAGTGCAGGGGATCACCTTCACTACAGTAGCAATCTCAATAGGGCTTGTTTTTGGGGGAGAGCTTATTTTAGAGGAATCTTACACAGTTAGGGGAGGGCTTATTTTCGGGATAGGTCTTATTGTCGGGGAAACATGGTAGCACACCCTTCTCCTCGTGCATTTTGTACTCTACCTCCTGAGTCTTCTCAGCCCCTGTGATTCCTGTCCAAGTCTTCACAAATGTCCCACAGAGGCAGGGTGCTCTAGTGGGAATAGTGCTGATCTTGGCATCAGGAGTAACCTAGGAGCAGATATAACCACCAGCCCTTAGTAACCATAGGACACATCCTTACTCTCTTTGAAAGGTTACCTAATTGGTCAAAGAGGGGTCCTGGGATCACAGATTTAGCTCTTCCAGAGCTCCAGAGGTCAGCAAGTACAACTGCTTCTGTCTACAGGTAAAGTTATCAAGAGTCACAAAGCTAGGAAGTATCTGAAGTGGGATTTGTACATATGTCTTGCAGATTTCAAGCCCAGGGCTCCATTCATTATCCCATACAGTCTTTTTTTTTTAAATCATCAATTAAGAAGTTCCATTTTCATCTAGTAGCATTATTCTGAAGCCTTGGCTCCTTCTGAACTTTGATTTGCTGACAAAATGGTTAAAGGAAGATGGACTTGGAATGAATAGATTGGTTTCAATTCTTGACTCTGAGAGGCTGTGTGGTATAATGGTAGGGCAGTGGACCTGGCATAAGAAAGAGCAGGGCTCAAATCCTATCTCAGTTACTTAAAAGCTGTGTGATCCTGGACAAATCACTTCTTTGAGCCCAAGTTTCTTCCTTGGTAAAATGAGGGGGGTCTGATTTAATGACCTCTAAGTTCCCTTCCAGCTCTAGACCTATGATGCCTCCCTACTTTACAGATTTGGAAACTGAGTTTGAGTGACTTATCTCAGGTCATACAAGGAGTATGTTTCAAAAACAGGATCCAAACTTAGACCCCCGAGCTTCAGTGCTCTCTCCACCATACCAAGAAGCTGATGATGTCTCTAATACATGCCTGGTAATGTATTAGAGGCAATGCATGTGAAGTACTTTGTAACCTTGGGCAGTTATACAAAATGTCAGTTATGTCTAAAGAATGGCTATAGCCAACAGACTGAAGGGCTTCCTCCAGGTCTTTTAATGTCTGTGGAGATCAGAACAGCTCCTCAACCCTTTAGGAGTCAGTGAAGGGAAAGAACTGAACTTGGAGTCTCTGAGGACCTGGGCTGTAATCTCCCCTTGGCCATTAACTGCCTTTGCAGCCTTGGAGAAGTCACTATGTCCTGAGGCCTCAATGCCTCCTTTGTCACACCAGGGGGTTGAGCTTGATGGCCTCTTTCCATTCTAGATCTAGAATCCTGTGATCTCAGTCTTTATGTAACCAGGAGCTCAAACTCAAATTGCATGAAGGATGAAGTTGCTGAGACCTTGAAAGAAGAAAATTCTTATTCTTCTGGCTTCCAGCTTCAAGGCAGAAGACACAAGGTTTGAGATTCTCATTAGGGAGGGATCCCTGAAGGGGGAGAAAGACTCTGGGAAGAAGCCACCATGTAGAAAGGCCCAGAAATGGAGCATGGAGCAATCAGTCTCCATCAATGAGGAATATTATACAAATGAACTTGAGCCCCTGGGAACACAGAGTTAGACAATTACCTTTCTCTGAGCCCATGTGCTTTTATTTTGGTTTTCACACCACTTCCACCAACCAAAAATGTTTACGTGCCTGCTATGTGCCTAGCACAGTGCCAAACCCTGGGGATACAGAGACAACATTGAACCATCAATGCTGCCAAGAAATTTACATTCTCCTGGAACTGTGTGGGTGGTAGATATGTCAAGTATACAGATAATTATGATCCAAGGTGGAACATGATGGAGGAGGGGAGAGAGCCAAACCAAGTGCACTTAAGGATATTTGAGGAGGGACAACTTGCTCTCAACTGGGAGGATCTGGGACAGCTTCCTAGAAGAGGCAGCCCCTGAGCTGAGGTTTGAATCTTCATTTAAGGATCCCGGAGGGCTGAACTGAAGGGAGTATATCTGATGACTCATGCAACTGCACAGAGGAAGTCTGTGGAACAACCAGAAATCTGGTTTGTCTGGAATATTAAGTGTGTGAAGAGAGAGTTTAATATGAAATAAAGCTGGAAAAGTAGACTGGGGCCATGTGATGGAGAGCTTCAAATACTAGGCCACTTTGTATTTTTATCTTTAGTTCAATATTTAGTTCAACACATTTCCAGTTTGGTGGAACGGAGAGAGCTGGTCTTAATGTTGGTCAGTCAACAGTCAGCCAACAAGTATTAACCATGTGACAGACACTGTTGTAAGCACTGAGGATACAAAAGGAAAGGTAAATACTTGTCCCTTACTTCAAGGAGCTGCCATGTTCACAGAGGAGACCAGTAAGACCTGGGACAAGGTCCCGCCTCTTGCACCCTTGGGCTATGTGAGCCTGGGCAAATTTCCTTAATCTCCCAGTGTTCTAGGCATCTCCCAGAGAAGGAGATGACCTGTGTGTGATGGAGCAGGTAGGATCCTGGATTGGGGAAAAGTGGTTGTGAGAGAGGGAGATGGTCTTTGTTTCCCAGAAACCTTGAATCACAAAGTAGTGAGAAAAGGGCGACTGGTTTTCACTTGTTACCTCGTTTACCATGACTGTTCTGTCTGGAAGGAAATCTGGAGAGCCTGGAAATTTCTGACTTACTCTTCCATCTTCCCAGAATGCTTAATTCAGGGATTCTTTATGGACTCATCTGGGCCCTTCACCTTATCTCCTTTCCCTGCCTCCTGGGCTGTGAATAGGAAACTTCTCACTGCCCCTCCCTGCCTGGAGTACCTTTAGGGTCATAAAATCATTGTCAGTTTAGAACTGGAGGAATCTGGTCCAGTGTTTTCATTTATAGAGGAAAATAGGGTAGTAGGAATAACTTTCATAAGTTTACACAGCTAATCTTTGGCAGAGAAAGAATTTGAACTTCTCCTATGACTATAAGAAGCAGTGTTCTTTCCTCATCTCACAGTAATAATATTAAGAATAATGACAGTAGCCTCTTCACAGTCTGACCCATCATCCATGTTGCAGTAATGGATAGGATGGGGGCAAACAACAAAGTAGGAGATTGCTGTATCAGCTGGAATGAACCAGCCCCTTGTGGATGGCCAGAGCTGAACAAAGCAGGCTAGAGACAGGAGAGTCAGGAATCAAACTGAAGTTTAATTTCAAAGTGAGGGAAATGGCTTGCAAACAAGGACACATGTGTTGGGGCCCTACCCTTAATGGGGGTAATAATAGGACAAGTTTGATTCATAACAGGGCTTCATGACCAGAACTTGTCTGAGCTCAGAGAACACCTGATGCTATAAAAACAATACAATAATTATGTGATTTTTCCAGAGGGGGAGATGATCCACAGGGTGGATGCAAACAATTGTTATGCCAAGCTCAGGGCACAGCTTTCTTGCTGAGCCTTACCTCTGGAAAACAGGGTATCTCCTAATATCTTTATATTTTCCCCTTTTGACCAAAGAGAGGGTGTCTGAAAGGACAGGGAACTATAAGCCAAGATCCCATGAGGGGCCAGTTGGGCCAGAACTAGCATTTTTATCCCAGGAGGCCAGTACCTGGAGGGAACCTATTGGGGAAGTGTGTCCTAGGTATCATTATTAGCTATTGTTTGCTTTCAAGCAGAAAAGAGAGGGAGGCCAAGAATGTAGAGGGAGAAAATGCCAATGTGCCCTTGAGTTGGGACCTTGGTGGTTGGGCACACAAAAAAGAGAAGAGACCAAAAAACCCCTTACAAAAACCTAGGACAGTATATTCAGTCCTTATCTAGAATCTTGGGACAGCTGTGTCATCTGAATGTAGGCTTCTTCTGTTTCCATACTAAATGAACCTTAAGGTCCCCAGAGGGTTCTGTCATTCACTTAGGAGCGGGGGCTTCCTTCAGATGATCTAGGAGTCCACACCCACAAGTTTGGCAGCTGTGGGATAGCCAGAAGGACCTGGTAGGGGCCCTTAGAAGACATATGGGTTGACAATTGTGAGAAAACTCCCTGCATCCATCTTTGAATCTGAGTTGGGTCAGCATAACATAGGTCCTTAGTCAAGAATCTGTAAACAACACATAGAGATGAGCCAGTTTCCTGGACACACAGGGATATCAAACAATGCAATAAAGCATTTTTCCCATAATTATATAATTAGATTAAGTCAGGTACAGATCAAAGTACTCAGAAGTCTCACAGTGGACTAGTTCCGAGAAAGGAGATATACATGTCACCAAGGTAACCAAGAAAACATAAACATAACTAAAATCAAGTTTCCTTTTATTCTAGTGACTCATTCCCAATATCCATTTAACCAGCACCTTCTGAGGCCCAGATGTCTCATGTAGTCATCTGGTCTCTTATATATGTTTTCTTGGACAATATGATTATTCTCAGGACAGCTCTGAAAGGGGCTCTGCTTCTCTGGTTCCAAATTTAGAGGTTCCTAGATAATTTGGCTAGGAATATCATTTAAATTTTCTTCTCCAATTCTGAAACTTCAGAGAATTTCAGTTCACATACCATTTGTTGTTTCTGTCCTTACCTAAATCCTGGACCTGATATAAGAATCTTTTAAAAATACCTGTAATCAAAGCTCAGAACAATAGTAAATTATAGTTCCATGAATTTTAACCTCAAATAGCAAATTCTCACTAACCACAATTTAGGACTTGAATATCCTTCCTGATGTTTTTAGAAGTACAATAATAACACAAACAATAAACTTCAGATGATATCAATTGTATTTCCAAATTATCACATGAAAAAAATCATTGATTTTATTACCTTTGACATTTTGTAGCCACTTTAGAATTATCAGGTATGGAACAATTACATTCAATTAAAGAAATAGTAATAATATAGTGCTTAGGTTATGCTCATCACTGTGTTAAGCCCTTTACAATCATTATATTATTTTGATCTTCAAACAATCCTCGGAGGGGGTACCATTATTATTTTTCTCTTTACAGATCAGGAAATTGGAGCAAACAGATAAGATAAATTGCTTAAGATTATGCAGCTAATAAATTTCTGCAAATGAAATGCAATTTAAGTTTCCCTATTTTTTCAAGCATTTTTTTCAAGACCTGTATTTGGGAATCTGATCTGGGATGAGAAGAATTAATAGAATAAGAGAGAGAATCTTAGACTAAGAGAGGGTTAACAAGAGGTGTCTATAACGTGCAAACTTTTATCTATTTTTTTCTTTCTTCATTCTGGAATTACTTCCAAATTACTTCCCTTCCTTCATTGTTCTAGAACACTGAGGCCATTAATCTTGCCATTTACTTTTAAAAGCTTTTACAAGATCTAATTCTTATTTTTCCTTAACAAAATTCTACAGAGTGGTACCCCAAAACTTACTAAGAAATTTCAGAAGGGAGTTATTTCCTGAAATTGCCCCAAAGTCTCAGGAGTTATCCACTGTAGTTTTAAACATCACAAATATTCAAATCTCCAAAATATGTTAAGATCTTTTTAGCAGCTCTACAAACTTTGATTATCTGACTGTTTCTTTCTTTTTTTTTTAATTCCAGTATAACCCAAACTGAAATGACAGGAAAAAAATGTCTTGCAGGATTTTTTTTTCTTTTTCTTATAACCTAATCTCCCATGGAAAGCCTAAAGTGGGAGATAGTCATGTTTACTGGGACAATTGCTTCAAGTATGAAAGTTTGTTAATCTTTCCCAATGTTCTAAACTCTTTGGCTACAATTCCTAGAAGTTTTTCTGACTGGCTGCATTTTAAATCTTTCCAGGTAACAATTTAGCTCACAACACAAACAAGACACAGATATTTTACATTTTACAAAGACATAGACACAGACAAAATAACAATATAGATATGATCAAACACAGAATGTTTTAACAAGGTGTGCAATTACAATTCTAGTTTTACCGAGGCAAGCAGTTACCAAAGTATGCAGTTTAAAAACAGCAGAGGCTTGTAAGCAGTCCAATAACAGCGTATGCAGTTTAAGAAAGGATATCTTTATCAGATGATACAAGATGAGCCATGTCACTCGAGGGACCCTAGAGTTTTCCACACAAAGAATGTCAAGTTCAATCAAGGTAAGATCTTGGAGGACTGGAGGAGGGACAAGGGCTGAAGATTCACCAGATGAGGGGCATCAGACTCCAGAGAAATAAATCCCTGGTGGTGCCTTGTCCATTCCTGTTGGTTCTGGGTAGTACAATGGCCTGGTTCTGTGTCTAATGCCATTTCTAACACCAATTAATGTCAACCAGACTGAACCATCTTCTAACCTGGAGTTGAGCAGGCTAGAGATAAAAGAGTCAGGAACCAAACAAGTTTAATTTCAAAGTGAGGGAAATAGCTTGCAAGTAAGGAGGGATCTAGACACATGTGCCAGGGGTTCATGTCAGGGTATGGTGACTCATGGCCTTAGGCACTCATCAAGTCTCAGATGCCCAGAACACATAGGTAGGGCTTTTTATGTCTCCTAGATGTCTAGGAAGTTTCACCAGGGAAGCTGAGGTCAGTCAGGTCCTGGGCACAGCTTTGTTCTCTTTTAGGTGAAGTCTCTCTATGTTGTGGGTGGTAGAAAAGTTGCATCAGGGAGTATACATTGCTAATCTTATCACACTATTTCACCAAAACTGTTCTCTTTAAAGTTATCAGTGATTTCTTAATTGCCAAATCAAATGGCTTTTCCTTAGTTCTCATCCTTCTTGATCTCTCTGTGGTCTCTGATATTGTTGATCACCTGTGCCTTAATACTCTTTTCTCTAGGTTTTCATGACATTACCTTCTCCTTGTTATCTTCTTATTTGTCTAACCCCTCTTTCTCAGTCTTTTGTGATGGAATTTCATCCAGGATATGCCTGCTAATATTGGGTGTCCCATAAGACTCTTTCCTGGGTCCTCTTCTCTTCTCCTTCTTTACTATTTCACTTGGGGATCACATCAGCTTTTATAGATTCAATTATCATCTCTATCCTAATGATTCTCAAATCTACTTCTCCAACCCTAACTTCTCTGCTGATATCCATACTGGCATCTCTAACTATACCATGGTAAACTCTGCTTCCAGAATGGAGAGAGCTTTGTCCCAAATTGCTGGGGTTTTAGTAGCTGCTGGAGCTATTGGGAGGGTGTCTTCTCTACATCCCCCAAAAGCTCTGACACACTGGCCACACACCCCAAGACCACACTCAAGACCATGATCCAGATCCAAGCAGGTTAAAGCAAGAGTGATAAACACCTAAAGCAAGATCTTGGTCCTCCTACGATCTGCAAGCCAGGAGCTGTGGAGGCAGCCAAGTGGCAGAAGCTGCAGCCACCACACCTATGCCACTTCTTGCCCTGGGAGTAGGGGCCAGCCTACACTCTTCCATCCCCCTGTTCCAACAGAGTTCCACATTGACCTTTTACTTTGTCTTTGGAGTTTATGGGTTGAGAAATCTGGAAATTGCCACAGCTACTGGTGATTCACTCTCCTGAAGTCTGCTCTGGCCACTGCTGGTCAGGGCCACCCCAGGGTCAAAACCACATGGCTCATGTGGGACTTCCTTTGGCTCCCAGTTTGGTGTGATAGACCCTTCCTGTTAGCCTACCAGTCTGCTTTCAGTGGGATATTTGTTTCTCTCTGTCACTTTGTGGGTTCCGTAGTTCTAAAATTTGTTTAGAGTCATTTTTTCCATGTATTGGAAGCGATTGGAGCAGGAGCTATCATCAAGTTCATTCTTCTACTCCACCATCTTGGCTCTACCCCCTCAACATGTTCTTATTGGAAGAGAGGCTCCATGATGTTGGGGAAGCCTAGCCACTACCCTGTCTAGGAAGTGTCAGATGGTCATAGAATCATAGATTTGGGTGGGGAAGGAACATAAGAAGTCACCTAGCTGTAATGCGAATGTAAATTTTAAAGATCTTCCCTGCCCCTGGGCTGAGGTGCACCTGGAGCCTGGGGTGGGAGGCTTGTTTTTCAGTAGGTATTTTTTGATTGGCCAGTGGGTCAATAAGGTTGTTACATTCTCTGATCCAGGAGAAGGCTATATAAGCCCTGATGTGAGGCTTTGTTTTGGGGGCTCACTTTGAGAAGTGTTCTGTGATTTGATATGGATTCTGGGAAGCCATTGTCCTGAGCCCCCCCGGCTTTGAAAAAACCCAGATGTTGAAACCCAGATGTTGACTGGGTATGGATGTAATGGTTGGACAGTTTGAAATCTGTCTACTAGATCTGTTTCTGTCTTGATAATTCTGTCTGTGTACTTTGAAGTTCGGTGCTGACCTTTTCCCCTGAACAAGGTAAACGATATATGTCTGACTGATTAAAGTAAGCTTGTAAACCCATTTTGAGTTGCTTTCCTTTATCAAAGCAGATCCAAGAACCTGTGGTGGAAGCAATCCTGAGGACGCTTGGGGTGCTTGCTGCTACACTAGCTCAACTCCTTCTTTTACACATGAAGAACTGAAGCTAGAAGAAGTTAAGTGATTAACCCAGGATCACATAGCCAATAAGAATCTGAGGTAGGATTTCAACCCAGGTCTTCCAGAGTCTAAGACCAGCCATTTTGTCTCTCTTGGTAAAGAGGAACCAGACTGAGAGGCAAAGGTAGAGTCAGGGGAGAAGCAAAGAAGTTGGCAAACTAGGCTGGAATTGCATTATGAACATTTTCCCTTGTCACTTTCTTAACCCAAGACAACCATCAAAACTATACATCCAACCCTGATTTGTAGTTTGTTGATTTCTGAGGTGTAGATGCTCACACTAAGAATTTACCAATGGGCTCTTGGTCAGATCTGGCTCCAGCACCCCTGCAATTATAACCAGGCAGATCAGCATCCATAATGAAAACAGACACCAAGCTCTTTCCCATCCTGCCCTGCCCTACATCAAGGATTAACTTGGGGGGATTATTAGCAAACAGAAAACACTTCAAAGATGGTGGGTTGTCCCATTGCCTTGCCTTTGCCCTTCTTAGCCCACACTCCAGCAGATTCAGTTTGCCTTTTCCAACTGCTGCCAATACATTTCTTCCTACAGGGCACTGACTTCCTGAGATGGGAAGGGTGAGAAGGATGATTATAAAAGTTGATGGCTCTTGAATCTGCCAATGCCCTTCCTGGCAAGAAAGAGAAATAAAAAGAGAAACAAACCCCCCATGAGATAGAGATCACCCTTCTCCTAGCAGATTACAAAATGCCATCTAAATCAACTCTAATTCTAAGTTTATCCAACCATTTACTCACATTCAAGCAGCTCCTTGGGGCCTCTTACATGGACTATTTAGACAATAAGGACCTACCTGTCCTCCTGGCTTGAGTCTATTTTGAGTCATCCCCTCCCCCCCTTGACAGAACTGCCAAATTGACATTCCTAAACCACAAATTTGTTGTTGTTGTTCAGTTGTGTCCAGCTTTTCATGATCATATTTGGGGTTTTCTTGGCAAAAATACTGAAGTGGTTTGTCATTTCTTTCTCCAGCTCATTTTATAGATGAGCAAACTGAGGTAAATAGGGTTAAGTGACTTGGCCAGGGTCACACAGCTAGTAAGTATCTGAGGCCAGATTTGAACTCAGATCTTCTTGACTCCAGGCCTGGCACTCTATCCACTGTGCCATGGTCCAGCTCTTCCCCTACTCAAAACTGTAGCTCCCTGTTGACTCTGGGAGAAAATACATCATCAGCCTTTCACTTAAAGTCTTCTGCAGAGGTCAGTTAAGAATCATTAGACTCAAAAACATTCCAAATGATCAGAAAAGTAACAGCTTAGATCACAAAATAGACAAACTTACTCCAATGAGGCTTTGAGAGGGAAGAGACATTGAGTAAAATAATATTTTGGAACTAATAACACTCAGTAATTCAATGGAGCAATAAGAGGAAATATGAGAACAGCCAAAAGATTGAAAAATGAAAGGGACAAGCGAGATCTTGACTACAAAAAAAATTGACCTGGAAAACAAGATGAGTAGCAACGATTTAAGGATCATGAAATTTCTTGAAAACCAAGGCCAAACCAAAAACCTGGAAATAATAAAAGAAAATCACCTGGATCCACTGGAAAAAGAGGACAATATGGGAGGGAAGAGAAGGAATGAACAGGTCACTACTTGCATGAAAATCCCAAGTCAGAAAAACCCAGGCATATCATAATCCAAATCCAGGATTCCTCGGTCAAAGGGAAAAAAGAAGCAACATAAGTAGTTACACAGATGGAATTGAAGTATTAGGGAGTAAACTGCACATGAAGGTTTAGGGGCAAGCCCCCCCCCCAACTTTGCTCCACACCCATACCTGTGAGTTACAATAATATGTTCAGTCATTCAGCTGCATCCAAACCTGTGACCCAGTGGACCAACTCTCCAGGAGGTTTTCCTGGAAAAGATACTGGAATGGTTTGTCATTGTCTTCCCTAGCACAGTAACATACCAAGAAACAGAATAAATGGATGAACAATCCAAAGTAACTTTTTTCTGTAAAAAATAAGGACAATCCTATAGAGGAAAAAATAATCTTTAATAGAATAAAGAACTTTCAAGCATTCCTGATAAAAGGATTAGAAGTGTGTCGTCTTTGAGGCACAAATATAGGAGATAAGAGAAACCTAGAAAGGGATATATGTCTGGAAGGGGCTAAGTAATAATCACATGTTTACATCCTAATGGAGAGATGAGTATTGCTTCAGGATCCCAGTGTTTTAGGGATTATATTGTTAATATAATTCTTTGTTTTGAAGAGAGCCAATGACATCATGAGGTGATGTCTTGACTCTTGTGTGAATTAGACTTAAGTGAGGGAGAGTTGTACTAAATCACCAGTCTCCCCCTCTCTTCTAGAGCCATCCAAGTCCTGTGGCAAGACAAAGGTCAGGATAAGTGGCTATGACTCGGGATGCAGCGGATGAAGCTGATGTCTTAGATGTCTGACCGAAGGCTCAGTGATCCACAGCACCTATATTAGTCACTTTCATGGCTGTTGGAACAAACTGTGGTCATCCATCCAGCCCCTGGGGGAAGTCTTCACATGCTTGAGATAGATACCCCTCTACCTCACAGATGGGATTGTGGCCTCTTGGTTACCTTCAACCTGCTTTAGCCCATCTGCCAAGATGGCTTTATTGGGTTGTGGCCGCTGTACATTCTACAGCTTCTTGGAGCCACAAGTGAGAGTTGGGTGAATTAGGTGGACTCTGAAGGTGGATGAGCAGCCCTGAAAAGGCCTTGGCAAGCACCAGAGGAGCTAGTCCTTCCTGAATACAAGGAGTTAAGAAAGATGGAAAGATTCATATAGATTCAACATAAAGATTCAGCGTAATATAACACGTTAAAAAAGAAAACTATAAATCACAAAGTTATACTGATAGATGCAGAAAAGTATTTTGACAAAATACAATACCCATTTGTGTTACTAACACTGAAAAGAAAAAGAGGAAATGGACTTTTCTTTAATATGATAAGCAGAAAGTATCTGAAACAAAACACTAGTGTTATCTGAGAGACAGAGAGATGCTACAGACCTTTCCAATAAGATCAGGGATAAAGCAAGGAGGGATATTGTTACCTCTAATACTTGATATAGTCCCAGAAATGTTAGCTATTGCAATAAGACAAGATAAAGAAATTGAGGGAACAAACATAGACAAAGAAGGAACAGCATTATTGCTTTTTGTAAATGATATGATCATTTACTTAGGGAACACATCAGAAGAGACAGAAAAAGAAAGCCCATTCAACTTCAGTGTATAAAGTATCTGAGAATTCACCTACCAAGATACCTTCACAATTCAACTTCAAAATGCTCTTTACAGAAATAATGGAAGGCAGATAATTGGTGAAATATTAATGGCTTATGCTGTTATTTAATAAAAGGACAACACAGTTGACATTGATTTATAGATTTAGTGCTGTAACAAACCACTTTATACTCAGGTATGGTGATACATGCCTATGATCCTTGTTCCTAGGAAAGGTGAAGCTGGTGGATAGCTTGAGCTCAGGAGTCCTGAAGTATAGTAGGGCTACATTATATAATCATATTGTATAATTAACACAACTTATTATAATCATTAATATATGGTCATATACAGAACATATAATTACATTATATAATTAATAATCTATTTTATTTATTTTTATTTTATTTTATTTTAAAATCTCCAGTTTCCTGCAAACTTCTGCTCAAATATCTCCTCTCCCATAAAATCTTGGATTCCCTCCAGCAGCTAGTGCCTCATCCCCAAATTCCCCAGCTTCTGTTGTACATGCCACTGTATGTATTTGTTCTTCTCCCCTCACTTGATTATAAAACTAAGATTCATTTCAGTTCCCTATACCTACCCCTTCTTCCCTGGTACTTCCCTTTGCAATTATCTTCCATCTTCTTTGTATGTACACACATTCCCTTATACGTATATTCTTATTTATATGTTGTGCAGTCAAATGGAATGTGAAGTTCTTAGGGTAAGGGCTATTTTTTACTTGCTTTGTACATCCAGCACATAATAGGATGCCCAGCTAAGTACTTGATAAATGTTTATTGACTGGCTGACTTTTGTCTTGTTATCCCCAGGATCTAGGACAGTGCCTTGCACACAGTAGGGACCGAATTAATGTTTGTTGATTGACTGCTAGAGGAATTGCAGATGTGCTTGAAAAAAATTTTTTTTATTTGTGAAATCCCCAGGTAAATGCCACTGAACACAGCCTAAAAGGGCAAGGAAAGGAGATTTGGAGATTCCAGTCCTTTGTTTTCTAATCTGTAAAACAAAGGCCTTGAATTAGATGACTCCTAAGGGCCCTTCTGACCCTAAATCCTAAGATATGGATTTATTTCTCATACTCTGTTTTGGTTGAAATTTTTGACTGATTTCTCATTTATTTTAACCTCTTATATGCGTTTCCACATTTTGCCTAGTCATTTGCATTTGCCAGACACCCCCTTTCTTTCCAGTTTTTGGCTACCAGGAGCAGTATTTCTATTACTGTTTGGACATGTTTAGGCTGTTCTATTTTTGGTCTACTTGTATATGCTCTGGGTCAAAGGGTTTGAGCAATTTAGCAAATTTTCTTGAATAACTCCAAATAGCTATTTTCCCAAATTGCTTTTTGGGGGTAATTCGCATCTTCAACAACAGGGTTTTTGTGTGTATCTTTACAAAGCCCCAACAGCAATGACCACTTTGAGCATTTGTCATCTTTACCAATCTGATAGAAGAAGCAAAGCTCTAAAGTTGTATTAATTTGCGTCCCTTAATGATTTTAGATCACTTTTTCATATGGTTTTGATAGTTTCCCCTTCCTCCCTCCCTTCCTTCCTTTGACAACTTATCTGTTGGCTCTTGGTCTTAATTATTGGTGCCATTTTCAAATATATCTTGGATGTCAGAGATATTTGCTGCAAAAGTTTTTTTGTTTTGTTTTTGCAACAAATATTATGTATTTGTGCAATGGGCCAGAAGGCAAATTGTCATACCTGATGAAGGCCCTCACGCCCTCTGGTTGGCAATCTTAGCTCTTCAGCAGTGACGTTTCTATTTTTTTTTTTTAATATGGAAACCCTTTGTGACCTTATAGAGTAGAATAAGAAGACAGAAAAAGACCTTGAAGATTGTAGGAAGCCAATATTTCGAACTAAATGAGACCTTAGAGGTCATTTAAATCCATCTCTGTATTTTATAAATGAGGAAACCAAACTTGAGAGTACTTAATAAGGATATCCCATGATGAAGGTGAGGTTTGCACTCAGGTCTTTTGAATCCAAGAGTAGTGTACTATGGCTGCCTCTTCATGACCTGGTACTTGGTCCAGATTGTGAAAGTAGCGCAACTAAGATCCAAGTTTCCAACCTGAATTCTACCCTTTGGCAGAATTAGTAACATTCAAATGTGTGGTTCTTAAGGCTTATTATGTGAAGGTTCTGATGATGTCACTTAAAACACTCAGAGTATCAATTTCCTAATCTGTGAAATGGGTATAATGTTTGCAAGATCTACTTTACATAGTGTTGAGTGGACAGGACTTTTTAAACCTTCAAGTACTAAAGGAAAATGAAGGATCCCTGCTGTTTCCTGTGGCATCATTGAAGAGAGGGTATTCATTGAAGTCATCCACGCTGGGCAACCCTAGCTTCTGAAATGTTTTCCAAGTATATTTAATTTGAGTGTCCTCTTTGTCCCAATATGGACTGTGGTGTCATGCATGTGCACACAAGTCTGAGTATGTTGGAACACATTTTGCATTAAAACCTATGAGTAGAGATTGGGGTGACAAGGACAACTGATCCCATCTGAAAGTGGAAGCACATTCATCAAAGGTATGAAAATCACTACATTTTCAACTTGATATCAAACAAGACTGTTCAACTGGGAGTCACAAGGCCTTGGAAGGCAGGAAGGAAGAACTGAGCTAGAATTTCACCTCAGACTCCTCACTGGGATGGATTCACCTAAGCTCTCAGCCTCATTCTGCCCCTATAAAACAGGAATGTTAACAGCACCTACCTTCCAGGGCTGTTGTGCGGATCAACTGAGATAATCTATGGAAAGTCTTTGCAAATGTTCACGTGTCATATGTTAGCCTTCATAACTACTAGTCATTGCTCAAATTTGTGCAAGTTTCTTGGTCTCTTGGTCTTCTGTGAAGTAGGTTCTATGGACTAGGTGATTCCATAGGCTCCTTTTAGCTTGAAAACCTAGAATCCTTATTGAAAATAATGCCAGTGTCCTGGACCATCATCTTCTCTCTGAGGGAGATAAATTTACCCTCCCAGCTGCCAAGTCAGTTGCAGCAGTCATAATGATCACACAAAAGTGAAATTTTAATTGTTCCTCACCTTTCTTTATTTTTCATAGAATGAAAAACAGTAGAAATAACACAACAAGGAGGTAAGTGGTAAGTGGTAAGTGAACAGCCCAGGCTTCCGTGGAAAACTCCCCTAGAGCTTTTTATTTCACCAGCTGGTTGGAGGACAGTCTAACCCAACTGGTCCTTACACTTAGGTCTGTCATGTAAGAAGATTGTCGGAAACAGGGAGTGGGGAATGACAGTGGGGGATGGGGAAACGACATTGACATTCAAAACCTTTCAAACCACTTGAAAGTTAAACATAATATACACAGTACCCTCCCATGCCCATCCTAGTACAAAAATAGTGTCCAGAAACTATATATTTGTTCCAATACTTTGAAAAAGTATAAGAATACAAAGAAATACTAACAGTGGCTAGTGATGGTTCTTTGTGATTTTAAAAAATTAAACTATTATGTAATTTATTTTTAAAAAGTATTTACACTTTCAGCTACATTCATTAAAACACGTATACACAGGCTTTTGGTAGGTGTAGGGAGGGGGAAGGTGAGCCCAATGCTTTCTTCCTTCTCTCTATATGGCAGAGCAAAAGGGGTCTGGGAAGGTGCTTACTTCATACAAGCCAAATATTTAACATCCTGGGACAATGATTTTGACTTCCAAGTATCTCAACTTTATCTCATCTTTATCCTTAGGGGCCATAATCTAGTTTGTATAGAGGAAAAAAAACAACCCAAACTCTGCATAGTGGGATGTTGGACAGACTTCCCTGACTTAGCTGCCTTTGACCCCAGAGGACGGTGGGGGTGATGATCCAGTGTCCCATTTCTAGCCTCATCCTGAGTTCTATATCAAAAAAGTTCTCATGAAACCTCATAGCATGCCCTTAGTAAATGCTGGAAGTAGTGGTGGGGGAACAGAAAGAACATTTTCTGTCCTAGATTCCATTGAAAGTCATGAAAGTTGGGAACTGAGGATTCTCCTGAGGGTCATTTGTCCACCAGAAAGTGCTCATGCCCTGGAAGCCATTCAGAGCATTTGGTCAGTCGCAGAAGAGGGCAGCCATCCCATCACTTCAGCTTCCTATGTCAGTCATCCAGGAAAAAAACAGAAACAAAACCAATCCAACCACAACATTGCTGGCAAATATTACAGCAGTTCATATGTCAAGAGCTAGCAGGGGGCAAAGCAGGGTAAAGGTGGAGAAACCAAATCTGGTGAAAAGAATAGAGCTGTGAACAAAGAGAGAAGAAGTCCAAGCCCTCTGGCGCCTGTGTTACCCTTCAAGTGCGCAGTGGGGCAGATGGCGCACAATTAGAATGATCTCCTCCTCTCCGTCTCCCCCACCCCTCATCCTTGCTCAGGATTTACTATTTTCTGTACTTGCCTTTGGCTCACTTCATAGGGGAGATCATGGTGGTGACCGCATCATCATTATATCCTTAAGAGTTTTTAAAAGTCTTGTCCTTAACAAATATCTACAAGTGAAGAATGGGAAAGGTGTTCTCACCTTTGCAAAGGACAGAAGGAAGGTTGCATTAGACCAATGTCCCGGATCCACTTTCTCACACTGGAAGTCTTGAGGGAGAACATGGCAGCCTTCCGCCATGCTGCTGTCTTCAAAGACATCAGGGATATGGCTTTCCAAGCACCCCTAGTTCTATATACAGATTTCCCGAGTTCCCTCAGGCACAGAGTGATTCAGTGATCTGCACAAATCCCCACAAGAAGGAGAACACCAATTCTATGAAGAATCCTATGAAAAGGCCAGGCTACTTTGCCAGATAGTAATGGCACATTACTCTCAGCTTTTTCATTCGTTACTCTTGCTACCACATAGCAGAAACATTTAGAATGTGTGCTTTATTTCATTTTTAGGAAAAACATTGAGGTCAAGACTCTATAGAAGGGGCAAGAGAAAACCTGAACAAGAATTGTGGAGGTTGAGAAGGTGGGAGAGGAGTGGTCGACCGCGGTAGCAGGAGCACACACGTTGATGAAATCACAGAGATTTAAGGATCAAAGTAGGAAAAAACAAAAATGAACTTTTGTTGTCTATGCTGGGAAGACAATAGGAAATGGGCATTTGCATTAGCAGCTAAAATTCTGATGATTTATTTGTGCCCACTTCTCGGACTGCTTGAGTCTGCTGATGAATGTTGTTTAAGGGGTCAACTTAGCTAAGGTCAACACTGGCATCCCTTCAATTATAAACAAGCTGAGCTCTGCTTCAGGATTTGGCTTGTCTGCACTGAAGAAATAAGAGATCCTTAATATAACAAAGAGCATGGCCATGGAATCAACAAGACCTGGATTAGAATTCTACCTCAGACACACACTAGCTGTGTGACCCTGTGCAAGTCACTTCAACTTTCTGGGTCTCAGTTTCCTTATCCATTAAGTAAGGTGTTGGACTGAATAATCTCTGAGGTCCCTTACCGCTCTTATCCTAGGGTACTAAATAACCCAGCCATATGGTCCCTATTTTGAACAACAGCAAAGCTTGTTAACTTCAAAATTTGCTGAGCACATGAATCACTTCAGTGGAAAGGAGTGAAGTGAGCACTTTCAAGTTCTGCATGAACCATGGTCTCCAATAGAAAAACATCCACTATTAAGCACATCTCCTAACTTCTGGGTCTCAAAAGTGGGAAAATGGCACTAGACAGCATCCAAATATAAGCTAAACTTATCTTCATTCCACCAATAATTACCTGTCTACAAGGCATTCTTTCAAAAATCATCTTTGTTTAGGTGGGATGGGTCTAAACCAATGGAAAAAGCCAATAATTCAAGTTATTGACATGGGAGTGGGTGCAGATCCTGAAGGCTGTCCTAGGATAGGGCATACGATGTGGCTTTTTCCTAAGGTCATGTGAGCCTCGAAGGGATCAGAGGTCATCTAGTTCAACTCCCTCATTTTATAGAGGAGGACACTGAGGTTCAGGATGCAATGTCACACAGAAATAAAGCATCAGAGATGATGGCCATTTCCGGAGAGATGAGCCAGCAGACCTAGGTAACTAACTCTGAGCGGCAGTCAGAGCAAGTCATATGATGATATGTTCCATTGTTGAGGGGCAAGGGTCACAATTCTTTTCTCTGCAAAATTCCATAAAGATTAGACAAAACTTCATCATACTGCAGCCACAGCAAGCACACTGGTGAGCATCTGGAAGCTTATCAGGGTATTTAATACCCTGACAGAGAGACCATCGTGATTATTGAGGGGGCACCTTTAGGAAACATGAGCTTTTGCCCAAGTCATGAGAGCTTTGTACCTATACATAATTTACACACAAGATCACAGTACCCAAAGTATTTCAAAGATCAAGTTCCATCTTGAGCTTAATGCAAACGCCCACGTGAAATAACCATGAGAGGCATTTGTAGGGAATGGTCATCTTGTTTTGTCATTATGATGGTGATGTGGCAAGGTGGGCTGCCAAGGGCCAGATGTGAAGTCCAGAAGAGACCTGTCTTTGACATGTCCTGGCTGCATGACTCTAGACAAGTCACTTGACTTAGAAGTCCTCCCAGGCCTAAGGAGTAAGTTATAGGTGAATTGGCAATCTACCTTGGGAGAGGGAGTGGAAATTCTCTATGTGGAAGGACTGGACTAGAAAAAAAAAAACAACCCAGTTGTCCTGAGCCTTTCTGACTAAGGGGGGATGGGAACTGTGAGCAAACACATTGAAATGGTTGCCTGGCAAGCTCCAGGACTCCTCTCCTTCATTGCACATCTGCTTTCCCAAGGCACTTGAGCTCATTCCAAGGGGCTCAAGGGCATGCATATGGAATGGGATCTGCCTCTGATCCCACCCGGGCAGTTTATTTATACATGTGAAGTACTGTGGGAGAAAGATGGCAGCTGAGTCACATGGTCTGAAGAAGTATGAAGAAGCAGGTCACTTCTGGGGGGCAGGGCTGGGCCTGGCCAATCTGGGCCACTGATCACAGTGACCGAAGCAACTTGCTTCTGTGTAGCTCGGGGTTCTGTTCGTGGCTACGCGACTCAGATGGCCCATTCTGCTATTTCCCTTTGATCCCCAATAGCATCACGATATGGGCAGTGAAAGGAGATCGGGACCGCCTTTCAATCCTTATCAAAGTGCAAGGACTGCTGTGTTCTCTTAGCTGCACTGATGATGAAAGCCCTGTCTTAAAGCACCCCCGTGGGACTCCTTTCTATGTGAAAAGGGAAGGGATGGTTGCCATTCTACCCTACCTGTGACTGCCCTTCACTCAGGCAATGTTGGATTTGTTACCTTGAATTCACTTTCATTTTAAGACTTACATTACTGAAATTTAATTTGATACAAGCTGTAAGAATATTTTTAAAGAGGAAAAGGTGACAGGTGGAAGTCCCTAGTGGAAGGAGGGGACTTCTGAAGTTTATTCAAAGATTCCTCCTCTTTCAGACATCTACAATGCAACCTTTCTCATCAAAGAACCGACTTGCTGTGTGACCCTGGGTAAGTCACCTGCTCCACACCTTGATTTCCTTATCTGTAAAATGAAAGGGTTGGCTATACCAAATGCCCTCTAAGGGCCCTGGATCCATGGACTCATGGACAGGTTTGAATTCCTCTTCTGATGCTTACTCCCTGTGTGACCTTGGGAAAATCACTTACTTAGCTTCCTTGGGCCCCACTTACCTTATCTGTAAAATAGGAGAGTTGGTTCCTGAGGTCCCTTCATTCTCTACAAATATGGCCCTATGGATGTAGGCCCAAATCTTCCCTCTGATATGTTCACATTGTGTCACCCTGGACAAGTCATTTAGCTTTGGGGGCCCATCAGTGCAGAGGGCTGGATTAGATGACCTCAGAGATGCCATCCAGCTCCAAGACTATGATCATAATACGTGCCTTCCGTGCTGACCTTCACTCTAAATTACCTGGTATGTCACAGACTTCCCAATAGTCTAGAATTCAGAAAGTTGTTGATCAAGACACACTTGTCATCTGCAAAGGCATTGGTGATAAACATGCCTCCCACATCCCTACAGCCTGGCCCATCCAGAGTCAGGCCTGAACAACAGCCTTCTCTCCTCTGGATTCTCAAGCTCAGAGGAACGGGCTGTTGATCCTGGCTCCCCTAGGAAGAGGGAGAAGCTGCCAAGCATTCTTGAAGAATTGGTCATTCAGCCACAGCAAAAACAACCAGGGACCCAGATGGCCAAGCCCAGGCCAGAGGCTTCCCAGACCTCCCTCTGCAGAGCCGACACTAGCTTTCTGCCAACTGTAGCTCTGGGGGGCAAAGCGACCACCTCTTGTCAGTGGTATAAAGACATATCCAGATGATATACACCAGTCCCCTAAAAGCACATCACACCATGCCCTTCAAAGTTGTGCAAAAATAAAACCAAACGTTAAAAAAAATACAGCAGTGGCAAAATATATACCCAACTCATACAGTGTCTATGAAAACGACATGTCACAAAATAGGACATCTTCTGTGTAAACGGAAACTCTGCGTGCTCAGTCTGTCGAAGGCCCCTCAGTTCAGCTTGGGCTGGCCGCTCTCCCCATTAACCAGGTTCTGCTCCTGCTGCTCTGCCAGGGCCTGCCATTTCTGCCTGTTCTTCCTACAGCCATCTAGCAGAGGGAAGCAGGCCTCTGAGACGTGGACCAGGGCCTGAGGAGAGAAGGACAGATCAGACCACTGGAAGGAGGGGGCCAGAGGAGAAAGCTCTCGCCCCCAAGCCTTGAGGTCAAGGGCTGTAGCCCCAACCCAGTGATTTGGGAGGAGGACTGCTGATGGGCTCAACAGAAGCTGTGTGCACACATATGGATGCCGGCAAGCTTGGTGACAGCCTGGGAAGCAGCCTGCATCGGGGGTGGGAAACTGGACTTTGAGTCAGGAAGATGCAACATGCTGCCGCAGAGGTGATTAGCTGTAGGACCCCAGACAAGTGATTTAACCTGTCCTTGTTTGTCAATGAGAGTGCTCAGTGTCCTCTAAGGGTTCTCCCTGGTACAAACGTATGATTCTAGGACAAAAAATGACTTGTCCATTGAAAAAAACATGAAGAATCTCTCTGTGTGTCTGTCTCACATGTGCATGTGCGCATGCGCACACACACACACACACACACACACACACCCTGATGCTGATAAAGAAACAGTAGCTCTGCTCTTCCTGGGCTCCCCTGTGATCCTCCTGGCACTGGAGTTCAGCCCAGCACAAATTTGAACAGGTCCTGCTGAGCTAAAAGGTTTCAAGGGGGTGGAGGGTGAGGGGTGGGAGGTATTGACCACGGGCCTCCCTGAGATGAGCAGGGCTAGGCTCTGCGGGGTTCATCCTCCAGCTGGTCCCAGGGAAGCCCCAGGGAAACAGGAGCCTGCAATTCCAGGATGGGGGACATTCAGCTGCTTCTGGGCCGGTGCTTGGAGGTAGAAAAAGAGCCCGGGGCCTAGGAGGAAGACTGAACTCAGGTATTCCTTAACTCCACGTCCAATACCCTCTCCATTATGCCTCCTAGATGCCCCAGGTTAATGAATAGGCTAAAAACCTCTTTCCTAGGAGCAGCATTATTAACATGAGAGATAGGGTGTCCTAGTGGAGAGTGGGCTGGGCTTGGAGTCAGAAGATGTGGTTTTGAATCCTGCCTCCTACATCTGCTGGTATGGTGAGCCAGGGGGAATTGCTTAACCTTTCTAGGCCTCTATTTTTGTATCTGTAAGATAGGTGGCCAGCACTGTAGTACTGACCTCACAGGGGTTCAAATGGGAGGCTCAAATGAGATTACATATATATATATATATATATATATATATATATATATATATACATACACACATATATATATACACAGAAATATAAATTTGTCAGGCATAATAGCAATAATAATATCAACAATTATTACAATATATAACATTAATATAATATTATGTACAATACACTGCATAACAAGAGATACGTATTATAACATGATATTAAATAATAATAATGACAGCATGATGAGAACTGCCCTGCTTTCCCACATGTACCTCATAGAGCTGCAAGCATATGGCATCTATGAATCCAACTTGCATGCTTGGGATTTTATTCTTTTTCTCTCTGTTCATCAGGTCCTGAAAAGAAACCAAGACAAATCTGCCTTTACTTAAAGGACATTATGAGAAAGGGGATCATGGAAGTTGAGTGGGTGAGCTGAGGAGGACCAGTCCTGACTACATAAGGAATCAAGCTTTGGCTTTCGTTTCTGTCAAATCCCATCAAGAACTAACCCTGTTCTGTACCTGACAAATAGGGTGGTCCAGGAACACCAGGGATGATGAAAAAAATGGAAAGTATTTATTAAGCGCTTGCTATGTGCTAAGTGGTGAGGATACAAATGCAAAAACAAGACAGTCCCTGTTCTCAAGGTGCTTACATTCCAATGGGGGAGAAAATGTTGATACTGATTCACAGTCAGGCTTGGCTATAACCCAGCAAGGGGCCTCCCTACTTACTGTGGGCTCGATGTTCAACTCCTTTCGCTCTCTGTCTCCTTGGTCAAAAAATTCCGCAGCTACCAGTTCTGCTATCTGAAATAGAGATCAGAGATCCCAAAGAGACTTATTGGGCTAGAATGTGTTTTAAAGAATCATTCAACATCCAATCCATTTGAGTTTACCATTTGCAATGGTAAAATGCAAACTAAGCAGTAATAAGCAATAAAATGACAGCTACTCAATTATCAAGTGAGGCCGTGTGGCCTAGGGGATAGAGTACTGCATTTGGAGCAAGGAATACCCTAGTTCAAATCCTGTCTCAGGTATTCGCTAGCTATGCGACCTTGGACAGGTCACTTAGCCACTCTGTGTCCCAGTTCTCTCATCTGTAAAGTGAGAATGATAAAAGTGCCCACCAGGCCTGCTGTGAGGACAACGTGAGAGAATCTATAAAGAGTGGTCTATAAGGGTTAGCTATGCATATTGCTATTATCATCAAAGTAGCCACAATAGTATGGGAGTGTGCTTCCCCACCAGCCATACCGAGACCTTGAGACCAGTGAGACATGGGCTTCTTTGCTTTCATGGGCCATACAGTGATAAGCCAGAGTGGGGACATGACCTTGAGTCTCAACAGAGAATGTTAACTACCTTAAGTAAGTGTTCACAGGAAAAGAAGTCCCAACTATCCCATGGGAAAACTTGCATGTTCCCCTGGGCCGTCCTCAGCTTTCTTCATTCTGTTTCTACATAATACCTGGCCTGGCCTAGGTGCAGGGATCCATGATATTACTTTGTCCTGCTGTCACTCAGGATCACTGGCCTCTTTGTGAGCAAACTCCCCCAATTAACCTAATTAACTCTAATAAAACCTATTAATAAGCAAGCTGGTATGAGGCCCTATTTCTTTGGTATCTCAGTGTCTGCTCCCTGATGATTGGCATAATCAGGGCAGAACAGAACTGCCCCCTCGCATTGGGCATAGTGGGCAGGAGAGTCAGCCCCCTTACATAGGCTTTCCATGGAATTTAGCATGAGGCAGCACAGGATTTTTAAATTGGGAAATATGGTGCACAGCCAACTATTCTTCATAAATACTATTAAAAATAGCCAGCCAGATCTTCCTCAAAGACCTCAGCCAGCTCTGAAATAGAACACATTGTTAGGACTGCTGTCTAATCTGTTATGTTTGTACAAATCTGTGACATACCTGCTGTTGAACAGGCCATGGCTTGGTTATCGCGGAGAGATCACAGGCCGTCATCAGCATCGCTCTAGAGAGGTGGAAAGACAAAGAAACACCAAAGTCCTTTTGGTTACTCCTCAAGGAAGGCAGTCCTCACTAAAGCCCTCCTCTGACACCTTGTCTTGGCACAGAGATGACCCTGCTGGCCAGGTGCAGGCCCTCATCATGCTGGAAAAGCCCAGTCAGAGTCAGGGGACCTGCAGCTGTTTGCTACCCGAGGGACTCTGGGTAAGTCCTAACTTGGGAAGACACTAACTGGGCCTCAGCTGCAGGCCTAAACGGCCTCTGAAGTTCCTTCAGCTTTGGAGCTGGGATCCTATGCTTTCAATGGCCAGCCCTACATGTACTTTTATTTGATGACCCGGCTAGCCAAGGTTAGGGAGGTTGGGTTGGCCATGGTGAAATGAATTTTTCAACCCAAGTAACAGTCAAAGACTCTACCAAGTCACTGAAGGATTCTGGTCTTTGCCCATGGAAGGCAACACCCTCCCAGTATGTCTTTCTCTACTTCAATTCCTTGCAAATTTATGATTTCTTCAGGTAGGCATATCCTCCATGGATGGACACAGTCTCATGAACTCCTGGGGATTAAAACCCTAATGACCTGGGGGCCTGTGGATAAGCCTCTTTAAAGTTAGCTGGGGTGGTGCTTACATAATATGGGGGGGGGGGCTTCTTACTGGATTGAATGGGACCTACCAGGTAAAGCTTTGAGAACCCAAGGTGCCTCCATACCATGATGGAGCATTGTAAGGATTTAGAGGAAGGAATTAGACATATTACAGACCAGGGTTTAGTCTAGTAGGGTCTTAGTGAACATTTACTGACTGACAGTTATCAATATCAAGAGAGGGAGAGCAGAGGGTAGTACTTAAAGTACTGCTCTTCAAGTTAAGAACTGGTTCGAGCCTTGCCTCAGGCACTAGGTGTGGGTACTGTGGCCAAACAGGAAAGGATCAAAAGTCAGGCCCCCTTCCTTCACCCTTTTCTCCTCCCCCTAAAATAACAGATGTAAATGGCCAGGTTGCACAATGGCTAGCATGCTGACCTTGGAGTCACAGAGCCCTGAGTGTGGATCCTGCCATGTGATCTCAGGTGAGTCAACAGCCCTCTCTGGGCCTTTGTTTCCTCATCTATAAAAAGACGGGGTTGGGCTTGAAGGTCTTCAAAGACCCTTCCAGTTTTAGACCTATGATCACACTATTCAAATGAAGCCAACAAGAATTCAGACTTGAGTAATAGCCAACTTTATATAGCGCTTGAGTTTGCAAAGCACTGTACAAATGCTAGAGTGAAGAAAATCTTTGATATCACCACCCTGGAAGCAGGAAGAATAAAGCCCATTTGGCCTTTTTTTTTGGTTAATAGTCTGGCTCAGCTCTTACCTGCTAAGGAAAGAAAACACTTTTTGGTCCTAAACTAAAATGGAGTGCCTGCTTCTTTAGACTCAGCTCTAGAGCAGAAAAGCCGTTCTGGTTATTAGAGACTATGCAATCATCAGACAATGGTTCCTGGAAGAAAGATGTCTCACTTCTCATGTGAGGTCTGTCTGGCTCTGGGCTTCATTCATCATCCTCCTGAAAACTGTCATCTTCAGAGCTACCAATGAGCCCCTCACAGGCAGATCTGATGGTCTCTCCTCAGTCCTGCCCCTTCTTGAATGGGTCCCCTCTCCTGATTCTGTCGCACCTCGTACAGCAGACTTCACTCTCCTCCTGGATGCCCTCCCTTCTTCAGGTTGTTGTGAGACCTCGTGTTTGGGGTCTGTTGCTGTTTGACAACCTCAGCTGCCTCTGCTGGTTCATCATCCAGACCACAAGACCCTCCTCAGTTAGCCCATTCTACCCACTCTGTCATAATGTCTCTGTCCCAGTTCATCTCTTGCTATTATATATGTATATTATATGTACACATATGTATTTTATAATATAATATGTGAATTACATTATAAATGTATGTGCACACATCCATATCATATGCATCCATATAAAATATATTATGTATTATATGTACATATGTATGGAGAGAGAGGAAGTATATTGTACATAATATAAAAGTGCCTTTGAAATTTGGAAAAGTAGTGCCTTAGGCCTTTCTGCCCTAAAGTTCTGTTGTATATAAACTGAAATCCTCTTTTCTGCCTCTTTGTACCTAACGTTTGAGAACAGAACTTTTAGTATTTATAACATATGACATAAATGTACATGTGTCATATCTTATCCATACATTTTGACATGTTGTTTACCTTGTTAGACTACAAGTTCCTTTAGGTGTAAAATTTCTGTGTTTATAATACATTATATACATGTAGACACACGCACACGTGTGTGTGTGTGTGTGTGTATCTGTCTATCTCACTTATATGTACTTTTTTTTTTTGGTGCGCTCTCTGCCTTGTTAGAATTCAAGCTCCTTTTGGGCAGGGACTGCATTTTTGCCTTTCTCTGTATCTCCACTCTCAGTACAGTGCCTACCATAAGGTAAATGGTTGTGTTTTTGACTGACTGACCGACCTTCCAGCCTCCCAGGTTTGCAATCTCAGCAAATATCAGGCTTGAAGAATTCTGGTACGTCAAATTGTCCCACATCCCAACCGCCATAAATATCGCCTACTTTGGGGAAGCTCTAATTATTAGGATGTTTTATTGTATGAAAGATTGAAATCCACCTCTCTGCCTCTTTGTATCTGAAATTTTAGATGGAAATTTTCGGTACTTCCTTTCCTAAGGAGGAGGAGACCGGCCAGCCAGCCAGGCCCAGGGCACCACTTCTCCACTTCTCCACATGTAAAAAAAAGGCACTTCTAAAATGAAAAGCCAGTGTGTTGACAGAGCTCCTGAAGCCCTTTCACAGACCCAAGGGTCCTAACTTTTGATTTCTGACCAGACTGGAGGGCTGGAGTCACCGAGTGGTACTAGGCATCACTTCAACAACACGAGACAGCAGATGCTAATTGTTGGGGCAAGCTCATACTTTCAAGAATGCTACAGTGACTTACAAAAATAACTCTTTGTGTTGGGGATCTTCAAAGTTGAATTGTTTCTTTCGTATAAGTTCAAAAAATTCTCCTCTTCTCCTACAAAATAAAAGAACACATTTGATTGGTTATGAGATTTTCCTAGCCTATACTCCCCTTTGTTTAGAAAGATTCATTTAATAAAATAAAGAAAATTTATTTAATAAAATAAAATGTAATAAAATAAAGAAAATTTATTTAATAAAATGAAAATAAATAAAATAAAATTCAATAACATGAGGAAAACAGGTAATTGAAATCTCATATTCTTAAAGCCAGTTGTAATTAATTGATCATTAAGCATGCATCTAAAGTTAGGGAAATGGCCGGAGATAGGAAAACAAATATTTTCAAGGAGAATGTTTCCCAAGGGATAGTACCTTCATAGTGTCATAGGTTAATATATTAGAGCAGGAAAGGATCAGAAGACCCCTAAACACATACAAGGCTCTCTGGAACCATCCAAGAGAGCATCTCCTTCTTGTCATACACCTGAGTTTACAGCACCAGAGATCTGGAACAGAAAGAGGCTGTCCAGTCCACACCCCTCCCTTCACAGATGAGGAACCTGAAACCCAAGGTCAGGCAGATAGTTGGTGTTAAGAAGCAGGATTCGATTTCAGGTCCTCTGATGCCATGGTTCCTCTACCCTTGTGGTCTTGGTGTTAAAATAAAATACAAGACCCTATGTAATTGAGAGTTGATAATGGGCAATTTATGTCATTAATGTCTTATTGCCAGCTAAGAAAAGCACACATTTGATTTGTATGCCTAAATGCCAGGATTCCACAAGCATGAATGCAGAAAGCAGAAAGTAGACTAGAAAGAATGAGAGGTCTGCAGTTACAGGCCCTTGTGATAGTAATGGCAATTAAAGATTCCCCTGTATTGGCTTGGTTTTCAAATTGATTGTATTAAAACCCAGAGTTTGTTAATCCCACCTGTGGGATGGGCTTGTTGATGTGAAAAGAAAGTCCTGAAGTGGGGGGAGCTGGTGATGTAGATTTGGAGAGACAAGAGAGAGGCGGAAGTTCTTTTTGGAAGCAGCACCTCGTGGAGAGAGACTAAGGGAATTGCTGGTGGCCGCTTTGAATTGCCCTGGACTTTTGAGACCTGCCCCCTGAGCTGCCAAGGACTGAGGAGACATGGCTGTTTTGCTGGTACTTTGTCTGTCTGTTTTGATGTTATTTTGCCAGATTTGTCCACTGGTGAAAGACTGTCCTGTTGAAGAAGTCCTGGAACCTGGCATTTGGTTAAGAAGGCCTGAGACTGTCCTGCAGACAGAGAATGAATACTGTCCACTGGTGAGGGACAGTACTGAGAGTGAATACTGTCCACTGGTGAGGTGTTGTTGCAGGGGTCTGGAGACTGTCCGGCAGACAGAATGAATACTGTCCACTGGTGAAGGACAGTGCTGTTGTTGCAGGGGTCTGGGAGCCTTTCTGTTGGTTCAGAAGCCCTGAAGAAGGATTTTCTTGTTGTATGTTTACAGAAATCCTGGGAGAGGGCTTTGCTAATGTGTTCAGGGGTTCTAGGACTGTTCTACAGACAGAGGATAAATTCATGAAGGGACTGGCAATGTATCTTATGGCCTTGCTAAGCCTTGTCTCTCCAGGAACTAAGATTGCTGAGAACTTGCCTCGTGTCAAGATGAAGAAAAGACCTCCATTTGGGTATTAAGTGCTGTGTTTAAACTTGATGTAACTCTGGGGTAGATTCAATTGTGATCCAGGGGTGGGGAACTTTTGACCTTTTTGTGTTCTATGGTTGAGCAAATGAATGTATTTTACTTATGTTTGGAAACTAATCTCCATTTGAGAAGAGGGGCTTTGTGGTGGACTTAATTAAGGTATAGCCTAGGGGTGGAGAAGTATTTGGAACAGAGACTTTGTAATTGATTGAATGATTGGAAAGTCCTGGGGTGGGGTAGGCCTTGGAGATGATTTAATCACACTTAGTAAATGCTGTATTTTGAATGATGTCATGTTTTGATCTTCTCTGTTCTGGGTTTGTTACTGAATAAAATAGAGAGCACCTATGCTGGTATTTTGAACCTGGGAAGTTGCCTTTGCTTGGTATTACATTACAGCCCTGGGTATGAATCTTGACTCAGTTGTTTATTGTCTGTGTGACTATGAATAAGACCCTTCGTCTCTCTGGGCCTCAGTTTCCTCATTTGTAAAAAAAGAAAGGATTAGGTAGAGTGACCTCTGATGTTCATTTTCTTATGATCTGTAAGGTATCTTTCTGTTCTAAATCCTATGAGCCTGGAGAGAAGTGGTTTGAGGCAGTTTTATGGAGAGGACATGGTTTTATTGTTAAAATTATGTAAAATAGTGAAAAAATTAAAAAAAATTATATGGTATTTCTCAGTAAACCCAAATATTCAATTAACCAGAAGACGCTATTCTCCAGTGTTTTAGATAAAGAGGAAAGTTTCCTGAGTAACCACAGATATGTTCCAAGCCCTACATTTGGCAGCTGCTTTCTGGTATGAGGGGGCGGACAACCACATAAAGCAGTGTCTTAATTCACAAGAGATAGGGGATGAAACCTGGGATTTCTTTGGCATAGGAAATCCCAAGATGAGAAAACTCCTGTCACAGCAGGCTGATCCCTTCTCTGTGGCCTTGAGCCTTAGAGCGCTGTCCAGAGTACTGGGAGGGAAAGTGATGCTCAAAGTCACACAGCCACTAGGTGCCAGGGTTGGGATTTGAACACAGCTCTCCCTGGTCTCAAAACTTGCTCTCTATCCACTATATGAAGCTTCCTATTTTATAAGACATACCAGAATAAAGCACTCTTTATTCCCTAAAGAAACAAATGCTAAGAGAATGGGTTCCATTCCCTGTAATGGACTGCTAGGGAGAGCTTCAGTGTTTAGAACTTGGAGTCAGGAAGACTTATGAGTTCAAATCTGGCCTCAGCACTTACTAGCTGTGTGACTCTGGGCAAGTCACTTCACCCTGATTGCCTCAGTTTCCTCATCTGTAAAATGAGCTGGGGAGGGAAATGGCAAACCACTCCAGTGCCTGCCAAGAAAGCCCCAAATAGAGTCACGAAGAGTTGTACACAACTGAACAAGGACTGAATGGCAACAAATGTCCAGTAAGCACTGTATAAACTAGAAAGCTGCTGGAGTTTGCGACCCTCTCCCCTTCCCAAAGGCACAAGCATATATCCTAAGAGACAGAGAATTCTGGAATGCCAGTCTTCACTGTCGTCAGAGATGAGTGTGAGGGTGACAGACAAAGCCCAGGTCTCATCAGCCCAGACAAAGTCCCAGCAGCTTCCACCGTTTTCTCTTCCCAATGTTCCCCAGGGCTCATGACCAGAAGCCACTGATTTCCAGATGGTTTTGAGAGAGGGTTTCAATAAACAGTAAGATCATCAGATTCTGAGAAAGACACCTTGAGCCTCAGCAGGTCTCTGATTCCAAGCCTGGGGCTTTGTCTATCGAATGCAAAAGTGAGAAACTGACTATCCACTTTATACTTAGGGCCAGAAGGGTAATGAATGATAGGGACAGGGGCTGCCTTTGGGATTAGATCTATGATTCATGGGTTTAAGGAAATCCCAGGATAGTACGCATTCTCTACCCGTGCAGGCAGCATCTCTGTAACTTGCAGTTACTTTCCCAGTATAGGCCAGGGGAAGAACTTGAATCCAGCTCTCTAGGCACTGTGCCGTGCTGCCTTTCATAATGGATAAACATCCAAAATACACACGCACTGCACTGTCATCCTTAGTTCTAAGTAAAGCCAAGGAAGGAAGCTTTATTGTTCTCCCAAATTAGACCACTCCATATGCTGTTAAACCCCTCTCCTAAGATTCCCTGGTTTGTTCTAAAAACTCCCAAGATGAGGCTCTGTGCATGCAATCCCAGACACTCCCAGGGAATGCCCTTAGTCCTTGGGAATGCCCTTTTCACTTACTTGATGTACAATGCCAAGTCAGTGGCTAAAATCGCCTGCTTGATCATTTTCAGTGTGGACTTGTATTCATCAATGGACAGGCCACTGAGAATCTGGTTGCCCTTGACAAAGAGAAACATGGGGTTAAGATTTGATCTGGAGTCATAGGGAAGGAACATTAGTAACTGTCAGGCCGTCAGCTAGCTAGCATTTAGTGAGTGCCTACTAGTGACAAGAAATGTAAAGGAAAAGGAGGATTGTGAAGACCAAACTGCAGCCCAAAGGTTCCCACCTTGGAGCCCAGGAGGGCAGATGGAAGGAACTGTTTTATTTCCCCATCGATAGCAACCTTCCCGGGGCCATTTCCCCACCAATGACCCTGGGACCATTTGGAATCCATAGTCACATCTGGGCTCTCTCCTGGATCCTTTCTCTGACCTCTGTATGTGCTTTAGCCCTGAGACCTCCAGGGGCCTCTCATTTTCACCTTGGGCAGGTTGCCACTTCAAGTAAGGGCAAGGAAAACCCATTGAATTTGTTCTCAGCTCTGGAGCCTCTAGAAGGCCTTTTTCCAGCCGCTACTCCCAGCTACTAGACACAGTATTTTTAAGGATACATTCTGCCAACTCTGTATGGCTCTTGTATATACCTTTCTCTTTTTTCCCTGAGGGCAATTGGGGTTAAGTGACTTGCCCAAGGTCACACGGCTAGTGAGTGTTGAGTGTCTGAGGCTGGATTTGAACTCAGGCCCTCCTGACTCCAGGGCCACCTCGCTGCCCCTTGTATATACCTTTCTGTGGGCTTATTGGTTAGAGTATAATCTATATGAGGGCAGGGACTGGTTTTCTTTCTTTTCTTCATATGCCTAACACAGCACAGTACCCGGCAGACAGTACATGTTTAACATGTGCTTGCTGATTCATTGAAAGGATTTAAGATAGGAGATAATTAAAATAATTTCTCTATTTCTATTGTTTACCACTTAAGAACTTAAGGTCTGGCATATGTCTTAATCCATAAAACTGAAGTTTGCAGTGAGGTCCAAAGTGTGAGGAATGGACTTGGGGCACAGAAGGTGTCCTGGGTAAGCACTTACGACTCCAACAGGGACAGTGCTCTGAGATCTGGGGTTCAGGGTGAAAAAAGGCCAGAGACATGCCCCACCTGTGGCATGGGCCTCTTGGTTGCCTCCTGGAGGCAGGGCAGTGAGTTACCCTGAGTGCTTGGGGGTGCATCAGCAGTAAGTACATTCTGTGCGTCTCAGCTGGTCAGAAAGAGTAGCAGCCTTTCAGAATAGGCCTGATAGGCTACTGTACACCATCTCTTGTCCATGGACTGGCCTAGCTAATTTCAGAGGGCTCATCACAGTGTGGTTTAGAAGACCAGGCACTAGATTTGGAGTCAGAAAACCTGGGTTTGAATCCTGTCTTAGACACTTACTAGTTCTGTGACCTTGGACAAGTTACTTAATTTCTCAGATTGAATTTCCTACTCTGCAAAATGAAGGGGGTGAATTCTGATCTTTTAGAACCCTTCTGTCTCTAAAGCTTTTATCCTATAGTCACCAGGGTGGTGAGAGAGAGAGAGAGAGAGAGAGAGAGAGAGAGAGAGAGAGAGAGAG
>NW_027186458.1:6183960-6200947 GCF_028583685.1 Petaurus breviceps papuanus | reverse complement strand
AGAGAGAGAGAGACAGAGAGAGAGACAGAGAGAGACAGAGACAGAGACAGAGACAGAGACAGAGAGGCAGAGATTTCTAAGGCCTCTGATCAAAGGCCCTCCAACCCTGACTGGTGACTCCCCCCCTGGGACTGCCATTTTAGGGAGGACCCTGGCTGTGCTTCACCTCACTCTTGCCTCAACCCTCTGGTCTTCCTGTCTTCTCCTATTCTATTACCCATCCTCTCCCCCAACTTTCCAACTCTACTTTATAGGCTGTCCTCTTCCATTAGAATTGTAAGCTTCTTGGGGACAGGGACTGTCTTACTTCTTTGTATTTGTATTTCCAGCTGTAGGGCAGTCCCTGGCATGTATAATTAACTGCTCACTAATGATACAGTATGTATCTATGTATCTATCCATCCTCCCACCTCTAACCACATCTCCTTGTTAATCCATTATTCTCCCTTTATCTCTATTTATCTGCCCATCAATTGCCCACCTATTCTCTCTGTCTCTCCTCTCTCTCTGTCTCTCTCCCTCTGTCTCTTTGTTTCTGTCTTTCTCTGTCTCTGTCTTCCACTAGGTTAAAGAGGGGCTGAAACCTGCATGGATGAAAGGGGAATCCACACTGATGAAATCAAAGGCTCTTGAAATATAATTTTCAAGTAGTCAAGAGCCCAAGTCTTCTCTCTGATATACAGTAGTTGTGTGATCCTGGTTAAGTCCCTTAACTTCTCAGTGACCCCAGGCAGCTCTCTATAAAAAGTTAGAATCACTACACACTAACACTGGCAGATGGAGTTTCCTACATGAGGGAAACCCATGGTTCATGCTGGAAGAAACAACAAAACAAACCCAAATCTGCTCCCTGGGTCTGTGATCTCACTGATGCTGGCCCCGTCACGGTTAGTGCTGACTGCAGCTCATTCTGTGTGACTTTGGTCCATGGTGGGCAGAGGCATTCTAGCTAATGATCTTGACTATGTGCATACCATGGGGCACAAAGGCTGCCTAGTGGTCATACTTCACTTTCTCAAAGGACGGGCTCACTTTTCTCCCCAGTCACATACACCCATATCTCTGATTACATCCATTAGGATAGAATACCACAGGTTCTGAAGAACTTAACTATTATTCAAACCTGACAGAAATTTAAATTTCGGGTTAAAAACAAAAATTTCAGGAAAATGATCTGTTATTTTTTCTTGCATTAACCAATAATCAACAGGCATTCCTTGAACCAGGAACCATGGTAAGTGCCCAAATAAACAAGTAGCCAGTGGGCAGAGGGCCCTTTCTTTTGGCTCATCCTCCCTATCCACATGTCCATCTCAGAGATTGAATATTCTCACAAAACAAGTAGATGGGGCTATGGTGGGAGCCCTGGGAGGGCTGGAGGGAGACCACCTGGGCAGAAGTTAGGCTGGGTTTCCTCTGCGGCCATGACGGGAGTTTCTGGGGGGGGGAGTAATATGCAACATAAGGTCATAGGATCAAAGGTTTAGAAAGGGGACCCCCTCAGTTATGAAGAACAGCCCTACATAACTAGAGGGTGGCCCAAATCACACTGGGAATAAGTAGAAAGGTTGGTATTTGAACTGAGGTCCTCAGACTCTTTCTGGGGCACCCCCTGCCTCCACAGGTCATGATCCACTTAAGGAGGAGCCATGGGACAACAAAGAGTGAGGGTGGAGGGAAGGGATGGAATCCACCCTTTGCCTTTCTTAGGGTAGGAACAGGGATTGGAGCCATAATTTCACTGACGTAGGGAACTCCCAGATGAGAAAAGCCCTTCCACCAATGCAGGTGTAAATCTCTGCACCATAGACCCTTAAAGGGTCACCTAAGGCATTAAGAGATTAAGTGACTTGCCCAGAGTCAGCCAGCAGGCATGTGTCAGGTCAAGAAGTCTGGAACTCAGGTCGCCCTGACTCTGAGGCCAGCCCTCTATCCACTATGCCCTGCTTCATCTTACACTAAAATGACCACAAATTCCCCTGCCCCCTTTTCCTTAGTTATTAACTTCAATTTATAACCAAAAAAGGGATAATGCTTTTTAATGGGTAGGAGCTATGCCGTTTTATTTTTCAAGATGACATCTTTGTCTAGATAGGAGTGAACAGTTCAGTGGGCAGTGGGCTGCCAGGCACAAAGGCAGGGGCCATTACTGAAGCATGGCCAGAGGACCCAGATTCCAAGCTAGGAGGCACTAGTACCCAGCAGCCCATCCCGGCTTTGTTGGGGGTGGCCTCTGCCTGAGATGGTCCAGACGACCACTTCAGCTGCACCTCGTGGGCTCTGTTTAGGCAGGATTGGGAGCACCCAGAAGTTAGCCACACTCTGAAGCTTTCAAACAGCTTGGATTTTCCTTCCTTACCCAAAAAGGAATAAAGTCTCTTAAGAATTTATGATGCTGGGAATCATTCCAAAATCTAAAAATACAACTCCAACAAGCAAGCAGTTTTTTTTTGAATCATGCGACTACAAGTTAGATACTTACCGGGCTGTTAAGGATCATGAGGCACTGGTCGAAATGATGGTGTTCCATGATGGAGTGGCAGTAGAGCTGAGCGAGGGGGTGTTCGCTTCTGCCGCGAGCCAGTGCGTAAAGGGAAAGAAGGTCAGCTAGTCAGTCAAGCAGCATTTCCCTAGTGCTCACCCTATGCCAGGCTCTGTGCTAGGCACTGGGGACATGATGACAGTGAAATGTCGAGAGAAACAGGCAGTCACCCAAGAGATACCTGTGTTCCCCTGAAGAGAGATGGCTTGCCTGTTTTTTTGAGTAACCGTCTCTTATTTTCTCTGGGGAGGAAAAGCAAGGGGGCCTGCCCACCTGAGTAAAGCAAATACTGACATCTGATGAGGGGAAGGGTTCAAGGCTGACCCAACTGGGCCAACTACTTCACTAGAAGATTGACCATTTGATGGCTTTCTGTTGGGATTAAAAATAGCACGTGCATGAAGAATTCCCTATGGCGTGACGAGCAGGGGACAAAGAACAGTGGAAATCTCTATGAATCAAAGGTCTCTCTCAGCAAATTATGCAATCGCAGACTGGAGGAGCTGTAAAGGGCCCTCGGAAGCCAGTTGTTCCAGCCTGCACTTGGACAATGACCCCCTCTCCCATGGTCCCCCCAGGGTGGCCTCCCGACTTTTCTGGCTTAAAGACCTCTGTGTCCCGAAGGAGATGCTTCCACTTCGGGGCAGCTCTCATTCTCAGGAACCATAGATAATACTTTGAGCTTGCAGGGCTCTTAGAATTTAACTCCCTCATTTTACAGATGAAGAAACTGAGACACAGCTTGGATAAGTGACTTGCCCAGGGTCCCATAGAGCTAGTAAGTGCCTGAGGCTGGATTTGGACTCCAAGTCCACAGCTCCATCCTTTATACATGAGGCCTCGCCTAATGTTACTTAGTCCAATGACTTTATTTTTACAGATAAGTAAACTAAAGTCCAGGGGGGCTAAATAGCATGGTCAAGGATACAGAGGCATGTGACAGAGGTGGAATTTGAACTCAGGGCCTCTGCCTCTAAAACCAATGTTCTTCCCACCATCCTCTGCTGCCATGGTTTACTCATGAAGGGAAGGCATGGTTCCATTGGGACCTGCACCACTGAAGCTAGCTCACACACTAATGGGGCCACAGACACAACCCAGCACTCAAGGATGAACAATAAATTCAATTCTTTATAAAGTTATAGGAAATGAGGGACCATTTAAATAAATAATTTTTAAGAAGACACAACTTCCTAAGGGTTTGGGAGGCTCCACCAACTAACTGATACTCTTTCAATTACTGATGAATTACAATTTTATTCTAATGGATAGAATGCTTGACTTGGAGTCAGGAAGACCTCAGTTCAAATTCACCTTAGACATTTACTAGCTCTGTGATCTTTGATAAGTCAAATGCTCTGTATGTGTGTGTGAGTGAGTATGTATATGTGTGTAAGTGTGTGTGAGTGTGTATGCGTGTTTATGTGTATGTGAGTGTATGTGTGTATGTGAGTGTGTGTGATTATGTGTATGTTTGTGTGTATGTGGGTATGTGTGTGTATGTGTGTGTATTGTGTGAGTGTGTGTGTGTATGTGAGTGTGTGTATGTGTGTGAGTGTGTGTGTATGTGTGTGAGTGTGTATGTGTGTGTATTCATTCCTGTTCAGGTATGGTTTAGAGCAGACATCCTCTGAAGTTCTTTCTGTTCTAACATGCCATGATTCTATACGGCAGGACAATATTATTAACCCCATTTCAAGGTAGAGTAAATGAGGCTCTGAAAGGGTAAATGACTTGTCCAAAGTCCCACAGTTAGTAAGTCATGGAACAAGTTTCAACCTAAACCTTCTGGCTTTAAAACTAGGAATTCCATAGCAATGATGATGGTGGTGATGCAGCTAGCATTTATATAGAGTTTTCAGGTTTGCAAAGAGCTTTACAAGGGTTATCTCTTGCAATTCTCATAACAGACCCAGGAGGTGGATGCTATTATCATCTCCATTTCACAGATGAGGAAACTGAGGCAGAAGGTAGGGGACTTGCCCAGGGTCACACAGCTACTAGGTGTCTAAGGCTGGATTTGAACTCGGATCTTCCTGAATCTAAGTCTGTGACACCAAGCTGCCCCAGCTCTCCCACCCTAGGACTTTCTGGAGGAGGATTTTTGTAGCTTGGAGGGGTGGCCTATGACATGCTACCCCACCCCACCCAAGAGGCTGATGTGCCCATCACCTTTACTCAATTCCTTTGGGCCTCAGGAGAAGAGAATCTTCAGCCATGAGCTCGTCTCTTTTTTAAAGAGAAGAAGGATTTCCCAGAGTCTCTCTTTGTGTTGCATAAGTCACAGATTCTCAGAGTGGGGCCATTTGGTCTCAGCCACAACTAGACTGGTCTAGCCCAGCCTTCCTACCACACCCATGAAGTGTCCAGGAAGCTGACTTGGGGACGGCCGGCGAGGGGAGAAGGCACCGTCTCTCAGGGCAGGCCATTCCACTTTAGGTCAGTCCTTATTGTTGAGAACCTTTTATTGACACCAAGCCAGCCATTGGTATCTGAAGGTCTCTCCAATTCCCACTGGATCTGCCCTCTGTAGCAAAGCAGAAGCTGTCTGATTTCTTCTCCAAATGACCTCCATTCAAATATGTGAAAACAGTTATGTGGCCCCAAATCTTCTTGTCTCCAGGCTCATCAGCCTCTGTTTCTTCAGCTGCTCCTCATTTGGCATAAACCAGGGACTTCCAACATCCTAGATACTGGGCCCTAGTCACTCCCAACTTCAGAACTGTCCTTCCTATAACCTGGCCCCCAGAACCCAACCCAACACTCCCCCATCCTCCAGACATATAGTCTGTATTCTGGGTTTTATTACTCATGTCGAGTCACATTTCCATTTTTAAAAAAATGTAACAGACTTAATGCAAAGAACATTAGAGAACATTCATCATGTGTGGAACCTTTGGCTAGAGGCTGGGGTCACAAAGATTATCTGAGTCTAGCATCAGGAAGACTTGATTTCAAATCCAGTCTCTGACACATCAGTTGTGTGACCCTGGGCAAGTAATTTAACCTCTATATCTCAGCTTCATCAACTATAACATGGGAAAATGAGGTACTATTTGTAAAATGCTTAACCTAGGTCCTGGGACATGGTAGTTACTTAATAAATGCTTGTCTTTCTCCCTTCTTTCCTTTTCCCCCAAACAGGTGAGTTAGACCCTCCCAAGGAACCGAGAAACAAAAGCAAGGCAGAAGGATGGATGAGGAATCCCTGAAGGTAGACTGGGTGTCAGCACCTCAAGCGTGACTTTTTACAAGTCACACTCAGGGCTGTTTCTCATTAAGCCAAAGTCAGTCTGTGAGACGCAGCCAATGAATGCAAATTATGCCCTGAACCTCTTCTTACCTTCTAAAAATACTGATTTATGAGGCAAATCAGAGGCTGAGGAATACTGCGAATTTCCTCTTTACAAAAATACTTAGTACAAGTGTGTGCCATTGCAGCCTGGGACTTTTCTTCCTCTTTGCTCAGAGGCATCTGCAGTAGATTGGATTTCTAGGAATGAGATCCTCCCACCCCCAAATATCTGCCCTGGGTAAGCTCCACCTTGGGCAGTGGGGAATGATGCTTGCTTGGCCTTAGTAGCTGAGAATGCTGGTCTGCCCAGGCACAGGGAGAGGAAGGAGGGACTCCTTTGGCCTTGCCAAACATAATGGGAACCCCTTTCTTCATCTCATGTGCAGCATTTGCATGAATAGTCTTTTTTTTTTGCCTTTTGTTTTTTGGAGTGGGGAGGACAGGGCAACTTGGGTTAAGTGACTTGCCCAAGGTCACATGACTAGTAAGCGTGTCAATTGTCTAAGGCCGGATTTGAACTCAGGTCCTCCTGTCTGCAGGGCCTATGCTCTGTTCACGGTGCCACCTAGCCGCCCCACATGAACAGTCTTTACATTGGCAGATTCATTTAGAAACCTTATGAAAGACATTTGCACCAGATGAAATTCTTATCGATCCATGATCAGCTAACTTTAGAGAACTGAGGATTAAAATGACTTTCTCTCTCTCTCTCTGAGCAGGGAAGATCAGAGATTTAAAAGTAGAAGGGCCCTGTAGGTCATTGAGTTCAACCATTTAATTCTATAGGTGGGCAAAGAGAGGCCCAGAGAAGTTAAGTGACTTGCCCAAGGTCACACTCTAGCCTAGATTCCAGCTCAGGTCCTTTGACTCTAAAATCCAGTGCTGTTTCCATTGCTGTGCATGGCCTCTATTGTGGATCATAGATAATGAATGGTCAGGCAAGGCCAATGGGTTGATTTATTTTGCTAAACTCTACTTGCTTATGAAGGTTGGGATGTGGAAGGAGGAGTCATTGAAAGTGATGGTGGTATTAAACAGCACTGAGACAATATCAGTATTAGGGGGGGAAAGAAATTAGAGGTAAAATAAAAAGTCCCATCTGCATAAGATCTAAATATCAAAGGTCACACCATAAAGAAAGGAGAAGAGAATTAACCAGACCTGCTACAGGGAAACCAGCCAAACGGAGAAGATTGATTACAGGGAATTGAAAAGCTTTTGCATTGACAAAATCAATGCACCTAAAATAATAAGAGAAGTTGTTGACAAGGAAATCTTTGCATGAAATATCACTGATAAAGAGATGTCATGTCCAGAATACATAGGGAATTAACAAATACAGTGAAATCAAAATAACACGACTATATAAAGTCACGATCCATTCCTCACTGGACAAATGGTTAAAAGTCAGGAATGAGTAGTTTTCAAAAGAATTGGAAACGATTAAAAGCAACTGCGAGTTTTCATCTTGCACCAATACAATTGATAAAGATAACGATAGATGAGGGAGGCGAAAGGAAGATAGGTGTCCTAATACATTATTAATGGGCAGGTAGGTGGCACAATGGAGAGAGTGCGAGGCTTGGAGTCAGCAAGATCTGGGTGCAAATCCAGCCTCAGACACTTCCTAGCTGTGTCACTCTGAGCAAGGTACTTAACCCTGTTTGCCTCAGCTTCCTCATCTATAAATGGGCTGGAGAAAAAATGTCAAATCACTCTAGTATTTTGGCAAGAAAACCCCAAATGGGGGCGGCTAGGTGGTGCAGTGAATAGAGCACCAGCCCTGGATTCAGGAGGACCTGAGTTCAAATCTGGCCTCAGACACTTAATACAAAACTAGCCGTGCAACCTTGGGCAAGTCACTAAACCCCAATTGCCCTACCTTCCCCCCTCCAAAAAAGAAAAGAAAATCCCAAATGGCGCACGTGGAGTCAGTCACAACAATAATAATAGTGGAACTATGAATTTGCTTCAATCATTCTGGAAGGCAATGTGGAATTATGCTAAAAAAGTGACTGACACCTGCATACCCTTAGACCCAGAGAGACCACTGCTGGGCATATATGTCTCAGAGACCAAAGAGACACACCAACATATTCGTAATGGTACCTTTTGTGGTAGCAAAGAACTACAACCAAGTAGATGACCAAAGAGTGGGGAATGACTGAAAAGAATGCCACCTCAATACTCTAAGAAATGAGGTGTTTGAACAATATAAAGAAACATGTGAACTGAGGCAGAGTGAAGTAAGCAATAACTATGGCAACATAAATGCAAAGAACAATAATGAGAAGAGGGAGACGCACTAATTATAATGACCAAGGTTGGGTCCAGAGGAGAAACAAAGAAAAGATGTCATCCTCTCCCTTCTTTGCAGGGGTGGAGGACTGTGGGTATGGAACACTGAATATACTATTAGATTCAGTTGATGTGTTAGCTGATTTTGCTGAACTACCTTTTATTCCTCTCTTTTAAATAATTCTTTATTATAAATGGTGGCTTATTGGATAGATGAGCAGAGAGATATATTTAGAATATTAAAATAAGATATAAAAGTGTTTAAGAAAATTATAAGCAAGAACATTTCTTTTTCAAAGCAAAGCCAACTACATAAATCCAATTATAAAATGTTCTTTGCAGGAAAACAGACCTATATAATTAGAGAAATATTAATTGCTCATTGGGTGGGCTGAGCCAATATAATAAAAATGACAGTTACCTAAATTAACTTACTTAATCAGTGATGAACCAGTCAAAAAATTATTATTTTGTAGAGTTAGAAAACTAATAAAAAAATTCAAATTAAGGTATAAAAGGTCAAGATTCTTAGAGACAATAATGAAAAAAGTGTGAAGGAAGGAAATCCATCAGAACCAGATTTCATACTATACTACAATGCAGTAATCATTAAAACAATTTGGTGCTGGTTTAAAAAAACAGAGGAACCAGTCAGTGGAAAAAATTAGGTGGAGAGCATGCAGAAGGAACTGAACACAGAAACCCAAAGATCCCTCGTATTGGAGTAAAGACTCACCATGTGACAAAAACTGCTGGGAAAACTGGAGAGTAGTTTAGCAAAAACCAGGCATAGACCAGCATCTCCTACCGTATGCCAAAATAAATGCCAAATCAGTTCATGACAGGTATAAAAAGATGATATCATAAGGAAATTAAGAGGATCAAGGAAGAAATTACATGTCAGACCTATGGATGGGGAAGAGTTTGTGACCAAACAGGTGACAGAAAGACTCACTGAGATAAAATGGATAATTTTATTATATATAATTAAATTATTTTTGCACAAATGAATCTTATGCAGTTAGAATTACAAAGACAATAGGTAATGGGGAAAATAGATCATTGCAGTCATTTTTTCTAGTAAAGATCTCATATCTCAAAAATGAGGAGCTGATTCAAATTCATAAGACTCAGAGTCATTCTCCAAGAGGTAAATGATAGAAAGACATAAATAGGCAGTTTTCGAAGGAAGCAGCCCAAATTATTCACAACTGTAAGAAAAAAATGCTTCAAATAACTAATAACAGGAGAAATAGAAAAGAAAGCAGCCTTGGGGTTCTGGCTTACACTTGTCAGACTGGCAAAGATAATAAAAGAGAGAAATGAAAGTGATTCGTACTGCATCTGGTACACAGAAGGTGCTTTAGAAATGTTAACTGACTGACAGAGGGGATGTAATAAAACATTCATTCTATAAACTCATTTGGAGCTATACCAAAAACTTTCCTAAACTGTACACTATCTTTGACCCAACTAAACCACTACTATGCCTATACCTCAACTAGATGAAAGAAAGAGGAAAAAGACCCATGTGTACAAAAACACTTCTAGTATCTCTTTTTGTAGTAGCCAAAAAGTAGAAAGGAAACCGGGGTGGGGCAGGAAGCATCCCGAGGAAGGGCTAAACAACTATGGTTTCTGAATTCAATGGAATATTACTGGGCCATAAGAAATGAAGAAGTGGCCAGAGGACATTGAGAAGAATTCTATGAACTTATATGGAGTGAAGTGAGCAGAAATGGGACAGTTTAAATGAGAACACTGCAAAGAAAGTCATCTTTCAAAGATGGTAGACCTCTGATCAATGCACTGATAAACCATGAGTCCAGAGGACTAAAGAGGAAACAGCCCCCCCCCCTCCCCCATCTTCTCCTGTCAGTGAGGTGATAGACTGGAAATGCAGAGAGAGACACGTATTTTCATACACGAGCAAAGCTGGACTTTGTGTTGCTGGACTATGCATATTTATTATGGGGATTTTTCTTTTTAAAACATTGTTCCGGAAGAGGGACATATGCTGCAAAAATAAATAAGCTTTTATTTAGAGCAGCAAAGCCTGATCTGTCCTCCTGCCAAATCTTCACAATGTGGCTCTGTTCTTCTTCCCATCCCAACATGTCTTCTATTTGTGTTCTCTAAGAACGCTTCTCTGACTGCAAGCCTTTGTCCTCTTCCCTCTGTGTAAACCCTGGAGCTTCCACCTGTCCAGGCCCACTCTTTCCCTTCTCCATTCTCTCCTCTGCCCCTTCACTGTCTTCTGCCATGCCCCATGGGATTCCTTTCCCACTGTGGCAGACTCCCCTTTTCCTCCTCTCCCCCAAGACAGCTCCCATTTCTACAAGGCTTTAAGGAGCCCTGGGAGGCAAGAGGCAAAGTTATTATTCCCATTTTACAGCTGGAGGAATGGAGGTTCCAAGAGTTTAAGTGAGTTGGCCAACGTGTCCATGTGACGTGTCAGCAGCAGCATTCAGACTCAGCTCTTTTCTGACTTTCAGAAAGACATTCTTCTTTTGATCCAGGGCACTTTCCACTCTGATTCCTAATTCCCACAAGAGTTATTGATTATGCCACATAACCCTGCACTTTTGACACGTGCGTGTGTGTGTGTGTGATAAAGATATGTGTCACACAGACACATTCTTGTTCTGCTCCTCTGTCTAAAGGATGCCAGTCCTATCTGGCACACCAGAAGCAGCAGGTTTAGGTGGCCAGAGCAATGGCCTTGGAGTCAGGAAGTCCTGAGTTCAAATTCCAACTCTGACACTCATTAGTTGCATGGCCGTGGGAAAGTCAATGGACCCTTCTGAAGTCTAGTTTTATCCTCTGCTAAACAGGGATGATAAGATCAAATGAAAAATTACTAGCTCACATTTTTACAGAGCTTGAAGGTTTTCTAAGTGCTGATCCTCACAACTGACCCTGTGAGGGTGGTATTATTAGTCCCATTTTACAGATGAGGAAACCGAGGCTCAAATGGGTTAAGTGATTTGCCCTCAGTCACACAGCTAATAAAGAAGCTAAGTCAGGATGAGAAAGCAGAACTTCTGAATGTAAAGGACTTCGAGACTCTTCCCACTTTACGTATGAAATAATGTATAGAAAGGGTCTCACTAGCCTTAAAGTTTCACACAAAGGTCAGCTATTATCATTACTTTTGTGATCTTCATTTCTTTCATCATCATCTCTCCAATTAGACCTTAAGCTCTTTCAGGAGAGGGACCATGTCTTCCCTTGTACAGTCTAAGAACAAGAGACCTGAATCTAAGGCTGAAAGATGAGATTGCTTCTCTAGTCTCTAATGGGAGAGAGACAAGGATCCCACTGATTGAATCACCTCCCAGGTGAAGAATTTCCCTCTGGCCAACACAGATTAGCACCTTCTCTGAATCTTAGAGCTTTAGGGAGTTACCTAGAGCAGGTGTTTTCTTTGGGGTCACCAAGTCAAAGTGTCACCACAACCAGAGTAAGATGTAATTGGGAAGTGTTTAACAAAATAAAATTTAAAAACTCCAACCTAGACAGTGTTGATTCGGGTTTTCTAAGCCAACGTGATGTCCTCCATCTGCGTCTGGTACCCTCGGCCGAGAGCTCTGAGAGAATACAGGATTTTCCATGTCACACCATCCGTCTATATCAGAGGTGGGCTTTGAACCAGCTTGTTCTGGTTCTGAGCCTGGCTCTCATTTGTTATTGTTATGATGCCTATAATTCTGACACGAGACATTAAGACTCAGAGGTTTGACAATAACCAGAAGCCCCAGACTACATGAAGGCTGGAATCCAAGTGACACGGAAACTTCTCTCTGAGTTCACAAAGAACTCGTTAGCTTTTTCCCAAAAGAGATTTATTTATCCTTCCCCCTTTTGCCCACAGTCTCCTGTTGTTAAAAATCACCCCCTTAAAATCAAGATAATGACTTATAAGCTATCTCCCCCCCCCATTAGGGAAAAAAAGAGAGTGGGGACGAGAATGTCTCCAACATGTGTCCTTATTAAGAAGGAAAACCCCCAAACTCGAATCCTATGTTATAATGGATAATGTTATGTCTTCTCTCTCAAGTCTGATGCAATCACCTTTGAAAGACTTAACTCTGATCAATATACTGACCAAGTATGACTCCAAGATAATGGAGATGAAGCATGCTAACCATCTCCCTACAGAAGGGGTGATGGAACCCAGAGCATGGAATTGAGGCAGACATTTTTGGACACAGTCAGTGTGCATGACTTTTTTTTTTTAATGGGGAAGAGGAACATGTGAGACAAAAAGATTTGTGTTAACTAAAGAAAATTAAATTAAAAATACTTATTAAGTACTTCTGAAACTGAACTTTGACTCTTTAGTATTGGAAGGAGATCAGGACAGAGACTGAAAATGGTTGCTCCAATGAAACTCATGTCCTTCTAAGGGTCCTCATCCTCCACAGTTCCCTATTTCTGTTGAGACCAACTGCCATCCCTCCAGTCCCTTAGGTCCATAATTGTAGAATCGTCTTTGACATTTCCTTCACCTTCAATCCTTATCTCCTCACAGCAGCAAGCCCCAGTTCCAGCCATTATCTCTCATCTAGACCATAGCAACAGCATTCTAATGAGCAATTCCCCCTTCTCATTCATCCTTTGAAACTGTGGCCAAAATAATCTTCCTAAAGTACAGCTCTAGCCATGGCATTCCCCTGTTTAAGAATCTTCAGTGGACTTCCACTGCCCCAGGATCAAATAAACCTCTTTGTCTTGGAAGCAAAGCCCTTCAGTCCAGCATTTTCTACATTGATTTTACATCTGCTGTTCCTCCGGCTTCTCATTCAATTGCTGATCTCCGTGATTTTGCCCATGTTGTCCAGAATACTGAGAGCACCCTCTTCCTCCTCACCTTCATCTCCGCCTTTTAGAATCCTTAGCTTCTCTCAAGGACGTGTTCGGGAGCTGCTATTCTGGGCAGCATTTCTGGAGCCCTCAGTAGCACATAAGACCCTTGAGGGCAGGACCATCTTCATTCTTGTCTTTGTATCTATGATGCCTTGCACAAAGTCGGTGCTATAACAAGTGAACTGAAATGGGTGTCTGAAGTTTGATGTTCTTTCTGCACTCCTGATGCCAATTCCAGTCCTTTCGGAAGTGTCCAAAAGCTCCTCTTTTATTGAAAAATAGGGAGACACTGCATTGTTTTTTCAACTTTTCTCTTTGTTCTTGCTTAGTTTCTGAAGGGGACCAATGACATCACTGGGTGAGGTTTTGACTTGCGTGTGAATTGGATGTAAGTGACACCGAGCTGCACAAAGTCTCCAGCCTCACTCTCCCTTCCAAAGTCGCTGAAGTCCAGTGGCAGAATGAGCCAAGATGATGACTGATGGGCTGCAGGGGACGACCTTGGCATCTGCCAGGTCTGATCAGGCTCCACGGAGACTGCTTCAGCCGCCTTCACGGCCGTTGGAGCAAACTGTTCTCATCTGCCCATTCCACTGGGGGGTATGCTTGGGGCAGACTGAGGGGGGCAGAGGACTCTTGGCTACTTTCACCCTGGCTTAATTCATCTGCCAAAAAGGTTTTACTGGGCTGTGGCTGCTGCTCATGCTACAGCTTCTTGGAGTCCCTGCTCTCAATGAGCTCTTGGTCCATTGGGAGGAGACAACATGTGAACAACTATGGACAAACCAGATATACACAGGCTAAGCTGAAGATGCCATTAGATGGAAGGAACTAGCATTGGGAGGATGGGGAAACGCTTCCTGTAGAAGAAAGTATGGGAGCTAAGATTTAAAAGAAGCCTAGGAGGCTGGGGAGGGGGCTGGGGGAGAGAGGAAGGGGAAGGAGATGGAGACAGACAGAGACTGAAGCAGAGACAGAGAGACAGAGAGAGACAGAGAGAGAGAGACAGAGAGAGAGACAGATAGAGAGACAGAGAGAGAAATAGACAGACAGAGAGACAGAGAGAGAAAGAGAGAAAGAGAGACAGAGAGAGATAGAGAGACAGAGAGAAAGATAGAGAGACAGAGACAGAGACAGAGAGAGAAACAGAGAGAGAGAGAGAGAGAGAGAGACAGAGAGAGAGAGAGAGAGACAGAGAGAGAGAAAGAGAGAGACAGAGACAGAGAGAGAGACAGAGAGAGACAGAGAGAGAGACAGAGAGAGACAGAGACAGACAGACAGACAGAGAGACGAGGGAGAGACAAAGACAAAGACAGAGAGAGATAGAGACTGACACAGAGACTAAGAGAGACAGAGACAGAGCGTGCCACCCCATTCCAGGCCTGAAGAACAGCCAGTAAAGATGCCCAGGACTGGGAGATGGATGGAAAGAAGGAAACAAGCTCCTTTTGAAAGAAACAAAGTTCCTACTTTGTGCCAGGCACCATGCTAATGCTTTATAAATATTATCTCCTTTGATCCTCACAACAACCCTGAGAAATAAGTGCCATTTTCATCCCCATTTTACAACTGAGGAGACTGAGGCAGTCAGAGGTTAAGTGACTTGCCCAGGGTCACACAGCTAGTTACATATTGGAGGAACTCTTTCCGACTCCAGGCCAGGTGCACCGCCCACTGTACCACCCAGCCGCCCCCATGGGCTAAGAACAACAAAATGAGAAGCATCCCTGGAAAATTTCGAGTCCTTTCCCCTCCCCCCAAGACTTGTCTAACCACAGGGATTTAGAAAGAAGAAAATCCCTGGAAATTCTCAAGGATTAAAAAAAGGGAAGAAAAAGGTCACAACAGAGCTAAAACGGCCTGCTTTCCAGTGGCCAAGGATCCAGGATCCTGCGTTACTGTCTTTTTTCCCAGGACATTTTCTGAAGCCGAGATGACGTCTCTCCAGATGTTTTCTGAGACATGTATTTTTAAATAAACAGAGCAAAAAATAATAAAAAAAAATAACAAATCTAACTGAGTGGTTCTAGTCTGCGACCAATCGAATGACCTTTGATGGCGGCGGGGGTGGAGGGGTTATGCCCTTGGATATCTCTTGGTGGGGGCGCCCCTTTTTGTCAGATCTCAGCATCTGGCGGGGCTCACAGATATTTGTCAGGGTGATCCAGGCAATGAAGGCAGTGACCCCAAAGCATATGCTTTTATTCTACAGATCTCTCCTTCCCACCCACACTCCTCCTTTTCAGGTCCCTCCTAGTTTATTTCTTACTGAATGTGATGCCACAGACCCCAACTGCACCCAAGGAAGAGCCCGGAGCCAGGGAGGTATCAGAAGAACGACCTTCTAAGAAGTAAAATCTCAGTCTCTGCTACTTGTCTAATAACATGATGCTTTTTCTGATGATTAGGTCAGCCCAGGACACTGTTTATAATTTATTTAGCTGTTGGAACATTTATTTATTTACACATGTATATGACCATTTAGATCACAAGCCTGGCCATAAAGCAATAGCTGTAATTTTCTTAAGGAAGCAATCTCCTATAATCACATCTATCTGTCTATACAAAACTGCTCTAAAATGCAAAATTCACTCGCTAAAATTTAGAGCTTTCAAAGTGGGAGCTGTAACAAATCCACATGGTGCTGATCTCAGGCCAAGAAGTAGAAGTGTTGGTGATGGAGCATAAAGAGGACCAATGCCTCCCTGGGACATGAAGGCTCGCCTTTGGTGGGCCCTGGCAGACTGGAGTCAGAGGAAGCCTTCTGAGCATGGACGGCCCATGTGAAAATCCTCTTTTCTCCCAACTTGTCTTAAAGCTATGGGAAAGTGACAATATCTGATGATCATAAAGCACTTTGAAGTTTACTGGGTACTGTTCATTACACATCACATTTAAGCACTCTGCCGATGAGGAAACCAAGGATCAGGGGGGTTGCCCACGGCCAGAGGAGAGAGAGCTTGTAGGAGACTGAGGAAGGATTCGAATCTGGTTCTTCCTGGGCCCCCAGTCTAACAAGCTCCTACATACACTGCCTCTTAGACAACTTGGTAGTTGTGTCTACAGAGGGAAAACCAGAGATCTAAGTTACCATTCCATTTATTTGGACTGATAAAGCAAACATTTGTTAAACGCTTACTGTATGCCAGGCAGAGAGCTAAACACTAGACGCACCCTCAAAAAAAGCAAGCCAGTTCCTGCCCTCAAGGTGCTTAATTCACATTCTATGGGGGAAGAGAATACATGGTTTATAGTGCTGGACTTAAATTCAAATCCTGCCCCTGAAACTGCCTGGCTGTGTGACTCTGGGCAAATCACTGAACTTCTGAGACTCAGTTTCCTCATCTGTAAAAAAGAGATAACAATAACATCTCTTGAACAGGACTGTTGGGAGGACCAGAGGAGCTAACATGGAGAATGGTTTGCCAACATTATATTAAAGTGATATTAGATGTTAGGTAATATTAATATCATTGTCCCTAATGTTAAGTTCCTAGCAGTGGGTCGAAGCAATCAATGAACCGGAATTATTTACTAAGTGTCTATTCTATGATACAAACGTCCCCAAATAAAACAATCTCTGGGAAAGTTGGTTAACTTCGCTGAGCCTCCATCTTCTCATCCGTAAAATGGAAATAATACCTCTCGTGGTATGTACTCAACAGGATTGTTCTTGGGCTCAAATTAAATACAGTAATTAGAGTGCCCTCCAAGCTCTCGAGTGCCACGTCCATGTCGGTTACAGATCTCCTTCTTCTCTATTTGATGGGGTTATTAGGAACATCATTGACACCACCGTTCTTAAGTGATATAATAATAGCCAACATTTCAATGGCATACTGAGATTTCCAAGGCTCTTTATACATATTATCCCACTTGATCTTCACAACGACCCAGAAAGATAAGTGTTATTACTATTCCCATTTTACAGAGAAAGAAATGGAGGCTCAGAGAGGGTAACTCATCCATTATGACACAGGTAG
>NW_027186458.1:6156111-6183950 GCF_028583685.1 Petaurus breviceps papuanus | reverse complement strand
GCACTCTCTCTAATATAACCTGTTGCCTCATTAGACCTACCTGTGTCCCAAGTCACTTTCTGGTTCACAGTTTCCTCATCTGTAAAATAAAGGAGCTAGAATCCATAGTCTTTAAATGACTCCAAGGCTGGGAAAAGAACTGTCTTGATATTTCAGGTAAAGCAAGTATCCACTGGATTACAAGCTCCTTAAAGCAGGGACTCTTTTCATTCATTCTATTCCCAAGCACAGTGTCTGGCACATAGTAGGGGATTAATAAATGTTCATTGGATGGATGGAAAACAAATGTCAAATGTTTTGTACGGCTTTAAAGAAGAAGATCCCTCTATCATTCAGCCCCAAAGCATCAGGCCTGCCCTCTGCCCTTTGCCCTCAGGAAGTGTGCTTACCTCTGTATATAGGAGTTGTTCACCCCTCTATGATCCAGGTCATGGCTCAGGGCAGCGATGAGCAGGGCCAGGATCTCCAGGTCACTCAGCTGGTTCTTTTCATATAAGAAGACACAGAGAGGAAGAGGCATGAATGCCGGGCACATTAGGCAGAGGATGCAGTGGCATCTCCCTGGGCCTTGTGGGTGGCTGTGGAGACAGCTTTGATGACACGATCCCAGTATCAAGGCTCCACGCCCCTTGCTTTGGCCTCAGAGCCCCTTGTTATGGTCTGAACACCATAAATCAAACTTTAGGCTGAAATGAACTGCACATAATTCAGCTCATGGGGAACTCTGGTTAAAAATGACCTTCATTGAAAGATGGAACTAGGGTTCTAAGAACCAGGAACTTCTGGTAAGCTTCTTCAGAACACCATGGCACTGGAATTCTAAGCAATCAACCTGTCCTCCACCGGTCAGCTGTGGGTCACCCATACCTAGAACACTTGGAATCACTGAGCTTTGTCTCACTGCTCAGATGCCCTGCATCCAACCTCCACTGAATATCGCTGAGCAAGACTGTTAGGACCACAGACTCATCTGAACATTGACCTGAACAAGTCATGAAGGGGAAAGAAAATCTGATGGCTAAAAAGTATAAAATGAAGGAAAACGGTTTTGTGAAATCTCTTTTTTAAAGATTCTTCTATTAGGAAAGATGAAGGAGAGGTCACTGTCTTCAACTCTTTTCAGAGATGTTAAACTAAGGTTTTACATAGGAAAAATAATATCACAAACTCTTGGATGTCAAGCTGAAGGACATCTCATACACTCTCCCTTTCCAGAGGGTGAGGATCCAAGCTTGATCTTTTGGAATTTTACCCCATAATAAGCTTAAACAGCATCCACCCCCTTTAGTAACTTTGAATAGCTCAAAAATACACCAAGACATTTGGAACACTTTGTATAACAGGCTAAAATCTAGAAAAGGAAAACTATTACAGAGACATTTTATTTGAGTGCTTTGAAAACAATCCCTCTGGCAAAAACTAGCCAGTGAAAACAAGAAGCCTAGGAAACTAGAGATGGGGGTGATTTTTCAGACTTTTAACAAAACACACACATACACATCCATGTATATATGGACCACACATATGTATGCAGTGTATATGTGTATATGCACACATGTATATATGTGTTTATGCATGTGTATACACATATTAAAAGGTGAGGGATCTCCATTTTCTATTATTTTTCCTGTGAAAAATCTATTTAAACAGTGTCTGGTACAGCTCTAAAAAAAAAAAAGAAAGCCCGGGGTGGCCAGGGGGCGCAGTGAGTAAGAGCACTGGCCCCAGTGTTGGGATGACCTGGGGATCGAATCCAGGCTCAGATACTTAGCACCACACCCAGAAATATCTGGCTGTGTAACCTTAAGCAAATTACTTAACCCCAATTGCTTAAAAAAAAAAGTCCAACTTTCTGCCACATTGTGGAATCAGACCCTACTTAGTTGGGCTACTCAATTCCCCTGAAGCTAGAAGAAGAGACCAGAGGACCATTTGGATTTCAACCTGGGAAGCAAGTAGCCTGGAAACATCCCTGCTTTGGCTATGTGCTCTCATAAAGTCCTCTGATCAGTCATTTTTGCCTCTCCTTTGGCCAATCAGTGCGACCCTTAACCTCATTCTATTCAATACGATTTGTAATGTTCATTTTTTTTCTTAATTCAACAGGTTTCCCACAGGGAACCAAGAAGTTCATCTTTGGGAATCCGAGAGCATATAATTTGCACCTCACATGGATCTTTGTGAACACAGGCAATGACATGCTGCTCCATATGAGAATGCCATGCTTGGGAGTCAGTGGGTGAGTGGTGCTATGAGCATAGCATGATCTGTCACCCCTTACATGGAAGCATGAATGCCTGCCATTCTCTGGGCTGGCCTACTCACTCCCTTGTGCCCCCTCCCTGGTAGGTTGAGATTCCCAGAGATAGAACACTACCATATGGTCACACACAAACTCCCCCAGATGGTTACAATCAAACTCTCAAAGAGTCCCAAGGGTAATCCCATTGAGAATCCCATTGGGAAATCCCTCCCTCTACTCATTCTCTAGCTCGAGCCCCACTGATAGATTTTCCATTAATACAACCAGCCACTTAAAATATAATGTTTCCATCTGGTATATGATACTTATACAGGCAGTCACTCACAATAATGAGAACTTTATTTTGCTTTATTTTTTGAGACTGTATTTCTATCATGGGCTGAGCCCCTGGCTCATGGATATGGAAGTTCTGACTTGCTCTGTTTCTGACCTGGGCCAGTATGACTGTCCTGTGGCAGCCTGGTGGCCTTCTGCATCAAAATATTCATCTCTAACAGCAGCAATTCCTTAAATCCTTTAGCAATTCAAATCTTCTCCTTTACACAGAGATACTTTAAGCCTTAAAGGGACAGTGTCCCTTATGTAGAGTTGGAAGAGACCTTGGAAATAATCCAGTCCAACCCTCTCACTTTATAGATGAGGAAACTGAGGCACACATTTATTTCTTTATAAATCTTTTTAAAAAGAGCCTGAACAATACAGTGATAATTGCCATTTTCTTAAGATAACTATGTTCTGTAACACTATCTACCTGGATAAAACTGTCTCTATAATACAAAATCTGACTTTTAAAGCCTAAGCTTTTTAATCAGAATTGTGATAAAATCATGGTGTGGTTTGTTTTCAATTCAAAGGACAGAAATCATCCAGGATCACACACTTATTAAGCAACAGAACCAGGAGTCAATTTTCTCCCAGTGTCCTGATTTCATTGATGAGGAGGGATGAAACTCAGAGGGTGAAGGGTTTTGTCCAAAGTCACACACCTTGGTGGTGATGGGGCCAGGGCTTGAATTCAATTCTCAATTTCCAGGCCAGGGTTCCTGACCCCTTGCAGGTTGAGAATAAAGGAGGGGAGATATGACACTTTTTATTATTAATGCCATTAATGCTGCTCTCTATTGCCAATTGGGGTAGCCAGGTGGTACAGTGGATAGAACTCTGGCCCTGGGGCCAGGAAGACCTGAATTCAAATTTGACCTTGGACACTCACTAGCTGTGTGACCCTAGGCAAGTCACTTAAGTTGGTTTGCCTCAGTTTCCTTATCTAGAAAATGAGATGGAGAAGGAAATGGCAAACCCCTCCAGTGTCTCTGCCAAGGAGACTCCAAATGGGGTCACAAAGAGTCGGTCATGACTGAAAACACCTAAAGAACAAGGAAAATTATCATGCTGCAGGGTAGACAGGATGGGGTTTCATGGAGCCAGTCCTTTTTTTGGAGATCATTTTAGTAAATGATCTGTGATCAGCCCTGGGAGATCACATCCAAACTGGTGAAAACAGAGAACTGGGGGATAAAGATACTTTGTGTACGATGAAAGGGCAGCTACAATGAGGTTACGTGTTGCTGTTTGGTTCTTCCTTTGACAGCAGTGAAAACTGAAGAATTTAAGAGAATCATAGCGCGGGGAGCGTGGAAGGGACCTCCCGGGGACGAAGAACAACCACTTTTACACTTTTGTACTCAAAGGGTGGATGGCCAGCCTCTGCTCAAAGACGTCCATGGAACAGAAACCCATCTCCTCCAATTCCAGTTTTGGAGAGCTCGAATTCTTGGGGCAGCTAGGAGGCCCAGTGGATATATGTTTGGCCTGGAGTCAGGAAGACTGAAGGGCAAATCCGGCCTCAGACACTTCCTAGCCATGTGACCCTGGGCAAGTCATATAACCCTGTTTGCCTCAGTTTCCTCATCTGTAAAATGAGCTAGAGAAGGAAATGGCAAACCACTCGAGGATCTTTGCCAGGAAAACCCTAAATGGAGTCTTGAAGAGCCAGACATAATTGAAACAATTGAACAACAATTGTTAGGGAGTTTTCTGCACATCAAGCCTCCGTTCGCTTCCCAAACCATGCCCGCTCCTGGTTCTGGCCTCTAGAACCAAATAGAACAAGTCTAAGCTCTCCCCCCAAAGTCAGCCTCTTAAACCTTTGAAGGAGGCTATCACATTCCCCCAACTCTTCTCTAGCTGGAGCAGTTCCTTCAACTGATCCTCCTAAGGAATGAATGCTAGGGTTTTCTTAATCTTGGAATGTAAGCAGAAGGGACTAAACTGCCTTTTCAGTGTTGGCATTAAAAGCAAAACAAGGCAGAGAGGTATGATCTTGAACCCTGTGAGTGGGCACCTACCTGAATTCTGCCAGACTTTAACGCAGCAAACATGCACTGGGCCGTGTTAAAGGCGTGCCGCCAGTTGTGGTAGGCTACATTCTTTCGATAATTCTTTTTGATGCTTAGAATCCACCTGCAAAGAACCTTGAAAGAAAACAAAGTATAATTTGGTTACATGTAAAATTCAAATTTGTAGTTATACATTCGGTGGGACTTCCTCTTTGTGTTTCTATGGGTCTGTCTCTCTTCTCTCTTCCCCTTCAAACTACTTACCTAGAGATTATGTGTCCATGTCATCTTCTACAAGAGATACCAAAATAAAGGCATATCCAGAAGCCCTCAGCAGTACCCACAAAGAGGGTGGGCCCTCAAAGCTCTGCCCACTCACCCTGTCCACTTGACACTATTGGGAAAGTGTTTATACACAGAGTTTAGTGAAGAGGTGGTCAGGGGGTAATGGTGGGTAGAATACCACCACCACGATGGGGTCCAGAATTGTCCAGTTAACCATAAAAGAAACTAAGGCAGAGCTCTGAGCCAACAGCACTTCATTAAAGGGTCCGTGGCCCCCTCCAGTAAAGTTGACCTGAGATCATCTTCAGGATTGGAGATTTCCCTCTCTCAAGGGTCTTAGTTTTATGGTGCTTGATATCCAGAGATGCAGAAAAGGCAAAGTATAATATAGAATCTCATTGGTTGATAAACCTAGTTCTTTTAATTTTATTTTTAAATTAAATTAATTATTTTTAGTTTTCAATATTCAATTTTCTAAGATTTTGAATCCTAAATTTTTCCCTCTCCCTCCTTACCCCCTCCCCAAGATGGCATGCAATGTGATATAGGCTATACATGTACAATCATATTAAATATATTTCCACATTAGTCATGTCGTAAAGAAGAATCAGAACCAAAGGGAAAAACCATGAGAAAGAAAAAACAAACAAAAAAACAAAAAAAGAGAGAAAACAGTCTGCTTTGATGTGCACTGAGACGCCATAGTTCTTTCTCTGGATGTGGATGGCATTGCCCATTGCGAGTCTTTTGGAATTGGATAGACCTAGCTCTTGACCCTCCCAGAGTGCCAGAAATGATGCATTGGCATGGACAGTCACAGGATGGTCAAGACCAGGGGCATCTCTGCTGACTGAGTGGTCACAAGACAGGCACCTCCTCATGGTAGGCAAGGTTCCCGTTCAACCCACTCATTTCTCAAAAAAGGAAACCAAGATGTACAGAGATGTGCTTGGTCCAAGGTCACATGCACAAACAGAGGCAGGGCTGAGACTCGAACCCAAGCCCTCTAACTCCAAACCCATTGCTCTTTCCATGAGGTAAGGAGGCTGGAGCTAATACTCTCTAGCCAAAGCTCAAAGCTAGGGTTTTTATGAAACACTGCACTGTACACACCCATCAGAGTTATTGCCAGTTTACAATGAAAGGGTTTTATGCCTGTGCAAAATAAACCCTCAAAGACTCTATTTAAAAAGCATTTTAAAAGATGGAAAATAAAATCTGTTCAAAGTCTTGTAACTTGGGCCCATTTCAACCCTTTCATGGCATTCTCCATAAAATCTGCAGTTACTGGGCACAAGCCTGAATACTCTGTTGATGAAGCCTTCACAGCTTTGCTTGGTCCTTGAATGGATGGGATCAGTCATGTTCTCTGTGAATGGAGGACATAAAGAGGCCTCTTTTATCAGGGGCTCCAAATACCCAGAACATATGCTACTCCATGGGCTGTGAAAAGACAAACCTTTCAGAGATGCAGGGGGAAAGCTATCCCTTGGACAGTGCTCAGCCCAGGAGGCATGATGGCGGGCAGAGGCCCACAAGGCAGCTCTCCCTCTATCACTGGCATGGAAAGTCAGATGCTCCTTATGGCCCAAGATTCCCTGTCCCCATTAGGTCCCATTGGCATCATTCTCCCACTGAGATCATCCCCCCAGCTCTGCTGATGAGAGGATGGGCAATGAGACCCCATTGGTCCCTGGTCCTTTAAAGACTGCTAGGTTCAAGTTGAAGGCTCAGGGAATGCCTTTCAGACTTGCCCTACAAAGGTAGTTTGTGACGTGGGTGAGGTCGTAGATCTTAACCTTTTTATATATGTATGTCCTGGACCTCTTTGGACAGTCTGGTGAAGCCCATGGACCAACCCCTCTTCAGAATAATGTTTTTAAATGCATAAAATAAAATATATAGGATTACAAAGAAAACCAATTCTATTGAAATGCATATGTCAAAATACACGTAAAAAACAAACTCATGCAGCCCAAGCTAAGGACCCCTGGATCTTGGGTATTGCTTTGTGTTACTAATACTATTTTGGATTACCTGGTGACGGTGATAGTAGTCCAGAAGAAAGCGTCACATGAGAAAAAGGATCTCTAAGGATAAGGCCTCCTTGGGAGGTCTTTAAGCCAGGGCTGGGAAGTCTGTTTGAAGGCTTTGGAAGAGAAAAAATAGCCTAGGGCAGCACACTGTGTGGTGTTCTAGAAACTTCTTGTTCCAAAAGAAAGAAGCTTGGGAAATAAACACGACAACCTGGAGATTGATTTATGGACCCAAACATTTACAGCAATCCGCAAACACCTTGAAGTACGTGTGATGTTGGAGGGTGCCTGAAATGGCATTCAGAAGCCGTTCAAGGCTCTCTTCCTTCTATGGTAGAACTTGTGGCCATGGCAACCGAAAAAATAAAGAGAAATGCAAAGCTACCCAGAGCTCTGGCTGCCCTCCCTCTGCAGAGATGGCAGCAGAGCAGGGGGCTCAGTGAGAGGGTAGCATGACTTAGTAGCTAGTGCTGGGCTTGGAGTCAGGAAGGCCTGGGTTCAACTTCTGACTCAGACTCATTAGCTAGTGACCCTGGCTAAGTCTCTTGGCCTCTCTGGGCCAGCCTTGAAAGGCATGAAGTGCCACATCTGTATGGAAAATGACGGGGCTGGACTAGATGGCCTCGAGTCCCGTGGAATTCTAGACCTACGATCCAATGACCATTGAATTTTACAGCTGGAGCCCTCACTGTGAGCTCTTTGGTCAATGAACAATGAGCTCACCTCTTAAGGGAAGAACTAAACTATCAATATTGATATTTCGATTTAGATGTTGTTTAATTTTTGTTAGAGATGATGATTAAATCCACTGTAGACAATGATATTGGCCAGAGAGGGAAGGGAAGAGGGCCCAGAACAAAGCTTTGGGTGCATCCAGAGTTAGGGGATAGGACATGGGTGATTATCCAGTCAAGGAGCTGGATAGGTGAAAGATAAGAGGAAAAACTGAAAAGGCATTGATTATATGCCTAGGAAGGAAAGAAACAAGCATTTATTTAGCACCACTATGAGCTGAGGCACTCTATGAACATTATCTCATTTGATTCTCACAACAACCCCGGGATAGAGGTGTTCTTATTATATCTATTTTACAGTTGAAGAAACTGAGGCAGCCAGTAATTAAGTGGCTTGCCCAAGGTCACACAGCTAATAAGCCTGATTTGGGGCTCCATAGACTAGTTGTGGATTTTGTGCTAAACTCTAAAGGTACCCAAAACCAAAAAGATGGAATCTGGGGAAAAGATTTTGATTTCTGGAGCACAGTCGGAAATATAAGAATGATGGGGTCCTACATGGAAATGGAGTCTACTTAACAAAGGCCAGTAAAAATTGGATTGTTTGGAGACCTGCGGGTCACCAAATCTAAGCAGACATGGGAGAAGGGGTGGGGGGAGTAGCTTGCATGCACCCACAAAGTCTAATATCAGAGAATATGACCCCGTGGAAGCATCACCATCCTTATAGTTAGCTACCTGGGGTTCACAACCCCATTGTATTCCCAACTCCATCCCCCCCCCCCAGATCCTATCAGTTTTCCAAATCTTACTGTTTCGACCTCCGCCATAGTTCTCATAAATCTCCCCTTTCTCTATTTACATAGCCCCCATCCGGACAATTAGCTCCTAATTCTTCTTCCTGACTTGTCTATTCCCCGCCCCAATCCATCCTTCAGCCACCTGCCCTGCTCAAGAAGTTCCAGCTTAGATCGTACATCCCATTACCTCTAGGATCCTGTAGAAGCTGGCATCTAAAGCCCTTCACATAGAGTTCATAGTAAAGAAGATAAAAGGCTCCACTGCTGGCTGTGTACCCTAGATAGAAGAATGGATTTCAAAAGGGTTCAGAGAACAAAGAGGCAGAATTCCATGGCTTGGTATTTTTCGGGGGAAGTTGGAATCAAAAGCTATGATAGGCTCAGTGATGGTTTGGATAAGGAGAAAAGAAAGGGAGAAGGGGATTTTTAGAAACAGACTGATATGGCTGCCCATTGACCAGCTCAGATTTTTAAAGGGATACATGTACAGAGGAAGGGAGGAGCTCAGGCAACGGGAGATGAGTCTAATAGTGTGGCATGGGTCCAGAGGAAGAATGACAGGAGATGGAAGCCTAGAGTGAGCTGAGCCTGGCAACGAACAGCAGCAGCCACAGCAACTATGCCAGGGCACGGGAAAGAGGAAAGAACAGATAAAGGCTGTGGTTCAAGAAGAGTGGAAGATGACAGTGGAGAAGAGCCCAATGGGAAAGTGCTCTCCTAGGTGACACGAGGGGCGGGCTTATTGTTCAGAATGAAAGCGATGCTAGCCAATCACTAAGCACCGATTAAGCACCTGTTACAGCAGCTAATCCGTCTCTCCACTCTGCCCTGGTCAAACAACATCTGGGCTGCTGTGGGAGGGCACGTGGAGGGCTAGGGGACACCATCATAGCTGTCTGCAAGTATCTGAAGGGGCCCCACCTGGGAAATGGTCAGGCAGGTTCTCTTTGTTGCTAGGGGCTGAACCAGGGACTAAGGAGAGGGGTTGCTGAGAAGTGGGTTTAGGATTGCTATCAGAAGAGAAAACAAACAAAATCTTCTCAACAATCATCAATCCAAGTAGTAACTGCACCTAGCATTTAAACAGGTCAGCTAGGGAGTACAATGCACAGAGCACTGGGCTTGGAATCAGGAAGACTCATCTTCCTGAGTTCAAATCTAGCCTCAGACACTTAGTAGCTGTGCGACCTTGTCCAAGTCACTTAACACTGTTTGCCTCAGTTTCCTCATCTGTCAAATAAGCTGGAGAAGGAAATGGTAATCCACTCCAGTATTTCTACCAAGAAAGTCCCAAATGGGGGCATGGAGAGTCAGATATGACGGAAATGACTGAATGGTAGCATCAATAGTCAGTGGTTGCTCATGAAATGCTCCGTGATGTGGTGAATAGAGCATTACGCTTGGAGTCAGGAGGCCTTGGATTCAAATCCTGTCTCAGACACCTGGCTGGATCACTCCCTATCTGGGCCTCAGCTGCCTCACCTCTGAGTGAGGAGTTTAGAACTGAAGACCTCTCAGGTCCTTTCCAATTCTAAATCTACGATTTTTGATTTTGATGCGAAAATGCCAGGTGCTGCATCGTTGCTGGGAGGACATGGAGTGGCGGATTGTGAGGGCTTGGAGGGCATGGCTCAAGATTCAGGTACTTTGATGCCCCCGAGATCCTTAATTTGTTGGGTCAGGGCTCTCCCCCTCCTCATGCCCAGGCCGTCTTCATGATTTGCTATGGCCCAAGTGAATCACCTGAAGGCACGCCTCTCCAGATGTTGCTGACTTTGACACAGGGAGACACAGAGTGAGGCCTTTGCTAGTCCCATGGGCTGAGCTTCTACAGGTTGCATGGGTCACCAGACTTGGGCTCCAGGCCAGAGGGAGCATCTGGAGTCAGAACCCTGCCATGATGGGGCCATCCCAAGGCCAGCTGGCCTTCTCTTCCAGCTTTTCCCTTGGTTACTATCTCCCGGGAATGACTGCTCCTTTGTTCTAGTATTCTTTTTCCTTGGCCATGCCTGCTACTCTCAATCAATCAGCACCAATATACAGGGGGGAGGTCACCTGCAAAATGATGAGCTCAAGCATACACACTGCAGAGTAGTGATGGCTCGCCACTCCTGAGGGAGTCCAAGCAGTCTTCCTCCAAGAGATGCATGTGGGTGATGGAGGCCAGAGGAACGAGAGAAGACACTAAAGAGCCAAGACTCTACATGGGAACAAAGGAAGTGGAAAGAGGGAATTCTTGGTTCAGTTGTAGCAGAGAGAAGGGATAAGGAAGAAAGTTGTTGAGGTAAGAGAGAGAAGCTCTGAAGGAATCCAGGGACCAAGTAGAAGAATTAGGCCTGAAAAGAACAGCCAATAGTAAAACACAATAAGTTCTGGGGTAAGACCAAGCTAAAATTTTAGAATTTAAGGAATGAGAGAAATTATTATTCTATTACATTAATAACCAGTTATTAAGTTGGGATCCAGGTTTTTCCTCAGTTTCCTCATTAAGGCCTGGCTCTTGTTAAAGTCAGTCTCTGAAGGACTCACACCTCAAGGAATATTCTCTTCCCTCTTGGGCAGGACCCCACCCCAATGGGAGACCTAACATAAAGGGAATCCAGTCTGGGCAAGTCCTTACCCTGAGAAAGGAGCCCCTGTCCCACCACCCCTCCAGTAGAGTTATGGGTGACCCAGTTCATGGGGGAGGAAGCCAACCAGAGTGGTCTGAGTGGAGACAGAATCCCCTGTCCAGACTGCTGGAGGGGACTGAGTCTCATGCTCCCCAGGCTCTCCACAGAAGGGGGTGAAGACTTTTAGCCCGCCTCCTCATTAAGTGTCCACCAATCATGGTTGATTTTCCTTTGTTGAGAGAATTCCATCTCAGAAGGGTTATTTAAAGCTCTCAGGGTCTCCAATGGGCAGCTCTGGTTACTGAGAGAAACCGCTGACCATCAATTTATTGATTTCTGGCTAGCCTAATTAATAAGTTGATTAATTATCCAGAAACTCTGTGTCTAGGGCTTTTTTCCATTTGGTTTACTCTGTATTGATATTGGCAACAGTATGAGGAATGGCCGAGAAAGAAGGGAGATAGGAGGAAAACCAGAGGGGATAGAAAAGCATCAGCTTAGGCCAGTTATGGGAGTTCAGATTGGAGACCGAGAAGGCAAGGGCCATCTTGGGGTTTATGCAAACAGAAAAAAAAAGGCCAAGGAAGCTGATATTAAGGAGGAAAACGTGACGAAGGCAGAGATCAGAATGATGCTGATTCTAAAACACATTGAAAACTGCCCAGACACAAAAGTGTGAAATGGTTTTATAGGAATTAAGAAAACATGGTTCTGGGGATCACCCGGATTGAGAGCTGGGAAGCATCTCAACATTGATCTCATCCAAATGCTTCATTTTGCAGATAAGAAAACTGAGGCCTGGAAAGGTAACATAATTTGTCTATGTTCATACAGCTAGTCAATAACAGAGTCAAGACTTGAACCCAGGACCTTTGATACTGAATATGGCGCCCTTTCCTCTGCTATATGCTGTGATGGTAGGAGGTGAAATTAAGGCTTTGGATATAAATACATAAACTAAGAACCACGAGCTCCTTCTTCCTTCCATTCCTGGTACTGGTAAAGCCCCTTCTAAAATCTTGTGGGTAGAAATGACTGCAGACATCATCTTGTAGCTCATCTTATGGCTAAGGAAACAGGCGCAGAGAGTTAAGTGACTTATTGGCGTGTATCTAGCAAGTATTTAGCAGAGATGGGAGCAGAACTGGGTTTTCTGGCACCCAGGCCACTGCTTGAGCCTCCTGTCAAAGTCAATGACCTATCTCAGGATGAAGTATTGTTCTCCTTCACAGTCTTTCTTTAGTGTCATGACCCTGGGCTCTCAAAGGCTTATGGATGCCAATCTGGCTCATTCTACCAAGCTACAAAGGCAAGAGGCCAGGGCTTGGGAGGGACTGTGTGCCCATGGGAAGGCTCATTGCTGGGGCGGCCAGGTAGCACAGCGAGTAAGAGCACCGGCTCCAGTGTTGAGAAGACCTGGAGATCGAATCCCGGGCTCAGACACTTAGCACCCACCCAGAAACACCTGGCCGTGTAACCTTGAGCAAGTTACTTAACCCCAATTGCTTAGGGGCGGCCAGGTGGCTTAGCGAGTAAGAGCACCGGCTCCAGTGTTGGGACGACCTGGAGATCGAATCCCGGGCTCAGACACTCAGCACCACACCCAGAAATAACTGGCCGTGTAACCTTGAGCAAGTTACTTAACCCTGATTGCTTAAAAAAAAAAAAAAGAAAAAAAAAAAAAGGAAGGCTCATTGCTTGACTGTGGTGTAGTAAAGTTTTTGGTTACATCAACTCACAAATGCCATATACTGAGGCAGGGAAGGGCTGCAATCTGTATCAGAAAACACTAATGGAATTACAGATGCTTAGAGCATGTAGGGTCCGTGAGACAATATAAAAATGTTTACCTCCCTGGCATTTTGGAAGTGGCTAAAATGGGTGGGTATGGAAAGACCTGAGGGAGTGGCCTGCCCATCTTCCAGTTCTGAATGGACAAGTTGGGTTAATAAGCTCAGATAAGGCAGTGACCCGCCATGATTGCAGAGGGCCAAGGAGGAGGCTTCCACTGCTTCCTAGCAGAGAGGGGAGTGATCCAGGGTACAGAAGGACACACACATTTTCTGATGTGGCCAATGAGGGAATTTGTTTTACTTGACTATACATATTTGTTTCAAAGATTTTTCTTCTTTTCATTTCTGAGAGGGAACAGGAAGGGAGAAAATAAATGCTTGATAATTCAAAATAAAATAAAATTCAAAGTTTAAACAAAAAAAAATCCTAGGATCATAAATATACAGCAGGAAGAGATCTCAGTGACCATCTGGTCCTGTTTCCTCACAGGCCCCGGGAAGCTGCAAAGGTGACGTATGAATCCAGAACCTCTGAATTGATTTATTTATTGGAAGACTGGCTCTCCATGTTTCTACCAAGCTGAAGCTGTGGTGGTCTCTTAAAGGCTCCATGCCTCTACTGATCAGCACAAGAGCCCAGACTCACCCTCCTTCTTACCCAGGCTGGTTTGCCCTTCCTTAGCAGCTTACTGACCCTCTACTCTTGGGCGCTTACCATATGAATGTTGGACTTACCATGGGCACCTAACAACCTCAGCCCCTACAGCTGACAACTCCCTGAGCTCAAGAGAACTGCCAGCCGCAGCCTCCCCCGGAGCAGGCGGGATTGTCCCCTGCCTTTATGGCCAATGCACTTTCCATAGACCACTCACAGAAGAGAAACTGAGGACACATCTAAGAAAGATCACCTGGAGTGGATCATTCGTGTTGATGCTGCAGGGAGGTTTTAAAGCCCCATTCACTGGGGAATCTGCAGTAGGCCCTGTTCCAAAGGACAGACTGCTCCATCCCAGAAGGTCCCTATGCCTGGCCCAAGATCACACATTTCACCGAACTCCCCACACAAAGCACTGGGTGGCACTGGTTTATCATCTGAACACTTTTTGAAGAGGTCCCAAAGCTGAGTACGGGGTGGGTGAAGCCAGGGCATCCTGCTATCCAAATCATCTTTGTTTTCACAAATCCAGTTTTACGCAGGACAAAAATAGCCTCGGAATCGTTCATGTTGAATAATTCTTCTTGTCCCAGCCCCTCCCCTTTCTTCTTACCTCATGTTTTATCTGGAAATTCTGCACCAGGTTGAGGTCAGTGAACATCCGAATTGTGCAGAGGGCCGTGTCCAGATCAGACAGCTCGAAGTCACTGAAGGAGAAGTCCATTATCTTGAGGGTTTGGGCGGATGGTATCATGGCAGCCTTAATGGGAGAGGGTGGGAGGAGGCAGGAAAAAAATCAACAAAACACAGCAGTCAGCAATTCCAGCTGCCGCCTTCAGGAAGGGTCCCTGCTCTGCTGGCGAAACCAACAGTCATTCCACCCTTCTAGAAGGCTTTAAGTGGTTTCAAGTTGCTTAGGAATGAATTCTCTCCCTCCATTTGGGCCCGCAAACATCTGCTGTCTCCTCACTCCTGGGGGTATGGAGACACTTCGGAGATGAGGGAGGATGGATGCTTGTAGCATGTGACTGAATAAAATGAACTCCAGTGCGGCAGGATAGTGGCTAGAGCACTGGTCCTGGAGTCAGGAGGACCCGCGTTCAAATCTGGTCTCAGGTGCTCCTAGCTGTGTGACCCTGGGCAAGTCACGTAACCCTGTTTGACTCCGTTTCCTCACTTGTAAAACGAGTTGAAGAATGAAATGGCCAACCACTGCAGTATCTTATTTTGTGGCAGCATCCTATTGGATGATTGATATGGAGTCAGAAAGAGCTTGTGTTTCATCCAACTGTCTATGTGATCCCAGGGTAGCTACCTAGCCTTTCTGGGTCAGTTACCCATCTGTGAAATGGGGGTTTGGGACTCGAATGTCCCTTCCAGCCAGGATGGTCACTATCACTCATCCACATTTCCACAGAGCTTGGATAGGAGGCATGTGGATCAAAGGCTGGTCCTGGAGCCCGAAAAACCTGCGTTCAAACCCTGCCTGTGACGTGTGGCTTGGCAATTTAACTCCCACTGCCCCAGGACAGTTCTCTAAGATTACAAGTTGCAAATAAGTTACTGATCTACATTGTTGGAGGAAGTTACCACGTGGGAATTTCTCTGTACTGATGAAATCACAAGTCCAGTTAAAACACACACACACACTCACACTCACAAAGATACACACATACTCACAGATATACACACATTTACATACACTCACACAGACACACAATCACACATACACACTCATACTCACACACACTCAAAGTTTCCAATGCATTTTCCTTATAACAACCCTGTGAGGTATGTAGTACAATTATTATTCTCATTTTGCAGATGAAGACACAGAGGCTCAGAGTTTGTGATTTGCCCAGGCCTGTCTAACTCTCTGTGACCCCACTTAGGGTTTCCTCAGCAAAGATACTGGAACGCTTTGCCATTTCCTTCTCCAGTTTATTTTACAGATGAGGAAACTGAGGCAAACAGGGCAGGTGACTTGCCCAGGGTCACATAGCCAGTCAGTGTCTGAGGTTGGATTTGCACTCAGGAAGCTGAGTCTTCCTCATCCCCGGCTTGGCACTCTGTCCACTGTGCCACTGAGCTGCTCCCCAGGACTGCGCAGCTCAGATGAGCCTGAGGCTGGCTTCCTGTCAGGGTCTCCCAGGTCCAGCACTCTAACCACTAGCCCATGCTGCCTCTTGGGTGAGTGTATGTAAGGAGGCAAAGATGAAAAGGGTTAGACCTGGCAGGGAGCTGGAGCAATTCTCTAGTCAGAACCTGAGGCCCAGGAAAGGCAAGGGACTTGCTTAAGGTCATAAGTCTATAAAGGGGCTGATCCTTTAATACTAGCTGAATCCCCTTCTACTGAGCCACATTGTCCCAGTTCTCTGGCACTGCTGTCTGGAGTGAACATGGAGCCCAGAAGGGGAAATGGGCCCTTCCCAGCCTCGTGCCTCCTGCTGGTGACTCACCAGGGTCACATAAGCTCAGCAGGTGGCAGTAAATGCCCCCCCCCGGGGGGGGGGAGGGGTAGGAGCTGATCGGTCACTCACACTGAGGCCAATGGCTTTCACCTGGTCAAGCCTCTAAGAGATGGTCTTGAATGGGACCAAGGGGTGATGACAGGAGGCAAGCTAAGACTGGGAAGGAAACATGGAGAAAAAGAAAGGAGGAAAGGGGGCAGGTCAGATTCCTGCTCCCCTCTGACTCTCTTTCAACCCTCCTCCACTTGGGTCTCTCCACTCTCTTGTTATCTTCTCCTCCTTCTTCTTTCTATTGATATCCTTCCAACCCACCCCCACCCTGGAAGTAATCTCAGCCAAGACCAAGCACTTGCCACATTCTCCTGCTAATCTATGCCTTTTCCTTTTGCCCTCACTAAAATAGGTCAGGCTTCTGGGATTACTCAAGCAAGACCACCATTTTCCCCAGTCACAAACAAAGGTTTAATGGAAAAGAGTGCTAGACTGGGAATCAGGAGGGACCCGGGCTTCAAATCTATGTAGGACACTTCCTAGCTGGGTGAACTTGGGAGAATCACTGTACATCTCTGGGTTTCAGGTTTTTTCATTTATAAAATGAAGGGACAGGACTTAATGGCCTCTAAGGCCCCTCCCAACTCTAATATTTATGACCCCAGGAAGAATCCATTCTGGTCCCAAGACCAGAATTCACAAGAAAATAAGCTCGTTATAAATACATGTTATAACTGAAATGCATGTAATAACTCTTTACAGGATGATCTAAGGGCTGAAAGGCAAGGGAACAGAAGAGGATTTAAACTGTTTGGAGAAACATCTTGGTTGTTTATCCCAACTGGAAATAGCAGAGACAGCACGAGTAAAGTGGGGAAGTGAGGAGGTGAGAGGGGAAGGGGACACCTTTCTGACCCCTCGGAGTGGATGCCAGCCGCGGTCTGTAAGGCAACAACAGCTGGCTTCCTGGGGGTCCCGGCTCCAGGAAGGGAGGGCCTTTTTGTTCCCCTTGAATGAAGAGTCGTAGGAAAGGCAGCTCAGCCTGTGCCTCTCTCTCTTCCTCAGCCTCTCCATCCCCAGAGTCCAGCGAGGCTTCTCTCGCATTCACTGCAAGCCAGAAGATTTCTCCTCACACATGAAGCCCATGCCCAAGCTTTCCAAGTGGACCCTGAGGCAAAGTGAGTATCTTTCCTCAGGTCAGGATAGGGGCTTATTAGAGCCCTGTGGTAGGGAGTGTGAACATTCAAGATGCAAAAGCTATGGGCACATGCATATGTGTGTGTGTGTGTGTGTGTGTGTGTGTGTGTGTGTGTGTGTGTGTAATGAGCACTTGAAATTCACATGACAGAAATAATCTAAAGCATCTTTTCCTGTTTATTCTTATGGGCACTGACCTTTCAGCTGGCTTCTCAGACTCCTCTGCATGCCCGCCAGTACTTAATAAGTACCTACTGTGTGCCAGGCACTGTATTCTCTAAGAAGGCAGCAAATGGAAAAAGACTTGGAAAACTTGAGATATGGGAAAATATTTAAGTGGGAAGCACTGCCTGTACTTTAAAAAAAAACCAGCTGCTGGGCAGTAGAGATGGACAGAAAGGCTGGAATTGGAGTCAGGAAGCCCTGAGTTCAGATTCAGAAACTTACTATGCATGAGCTTTCACCATTCTCAGCCTCAGTTTCCTTATCTGTAAAATGGGGTAATTACAGCACCTTCCTCACAAGGTTGTTTTGACATTGTACACACCCACAAACATAAGCATCTCTTTCTTCTCTCCCCATCCCTCTCCTGTGTCTATTTCTCATATATGATATATATAGTTTCCAGTTTTATATATGTATACATGTATACACATATAAGTGTGTGATAGCTCACATTTTTGTGGAGCTTAAAGGCTTGCAAAGTTATATGTAGATATATGCACTTATCTAAATATATAACTGTGTACACATCTTTTACGTGTTTGTGTATATCTGCATACACACATCTATACATCTGTCTGTCCATCCATCCATCCATCCATCCATCCATCCATCCATCCATCCATCCACCCATCCATCCATCCATTTATCTATCTATCTATGAACCCCTAAGCCACTTGAAATGTGAGCTATTATCACCACTGTAGGACCCTAGAAGCTTACAGTTGGATCTGATAAATGTGATGATGTCACGGCACTGCTCAAAATTCTTCAATAGCTCCCACTGCCTCAAGGATAAATGACAAATAGCACCTGGAGTCCTCCATAACCTGGCTCCTCCATTTCTTGTCCTCTACAAGCTGCCACTTATTTCTCAAGTCCCTTTCCCATGACCTCACTTCCTGAACTCTGTGTTTCAAACTGTGTGTCAGTCAGTACAAGCAGAAGTGTTTTACCTCCTCATCTTTGCCTAGCTGCTCCTCGTGGCTAGAATGTCCAATAGAAGGTAAGCTCCTTGAGGGCAGGGACCATATTTCATTGACCTCATTTCCCCAGCAGAACATGGTAACTTGCATGAAATGGGTGCTCAGCTCAAATTTGCTGAGTTAAATGAAATACCTTTTCTACCACACCCAGCTCTGGCTTCCTGGAAGCAACTCAGGTGCCAACTGCCACGAGAGGTCTTTCCCTCTGAAGGAACTTGGCCAGAAACAGCTCTCTCCAGAAATGGCCTCATAGACTTTGGCCCAGACTTAGACATGCGTGTGCATACTCCGTCCTCCGAGGGAAATATAAACTCCCCGAGGGCAGGAGCCCGCTCCTTTTTGCCTCTGCAGCCAGCATCTGGCAAGTGACTGAAGGTAAAGAAATGTTTGCTAAACTGAATGGGAATGGGCCTCCATCAGTCAATTAACAAGCACTTCTAAGGCACCTACTATGTGTCATCACTGTGCTATGAGCCAGACGCACAAAGAGAGGAAACAAATTGATTTCTCTCTTTGTGGAGCTTATTCTTTTGCAAGAAAACTTGTTCACATAGATACCCATACACACACACACTCACACATAAACACACCACACACACACTCACACATACATACACATATACACAACACACACATACACTCACCCACATATACACCCACATACACACATATACACACCACACAATACATACACTTACACACATATACACATACACACACTACACACACACACACACACACACACACACTTACACACACAGATGCATGCAAAGAATAAACACAAAGTAGTTAAAAAGAGAGCAGTTAGTGAGTGAGGGCCCCAGAGCTTGGGAGGAGAGCTCCATGTGGAAGCAGGCCCCAGAAGGAAGGGCTGAGGCAGAGGCAGAGGCGAGGGGGCTCTGGGACATCCACGGTCCCTCCCAGGTTGCAATCTCTGAGCTCGGAACCTGGAGTCACCTGCAGACAGAGCACATCCTGCCTCCCCCTAAGTCAAACGTCCTGGGTCACACGGAAGGGCTGCTGACATTTTCCTGGTAGGGAGCGATGTGTTTGGGAAGAGCTGTGGAGGCCCCAAGAGGCCCAGCTTTAGAGCCAGGGACCACTTGCTTCTTGTTTCATGAGTCGCTCTGAGAAGGCCTAGGATACAGAGTCGGCCCAGAGGGTGCATCAGAGGCCAGGCGAGCTTGGTTTTCTCTAAGGAGATTCGAGAGGCTCTCCTCCCAGGACCCACCTAAGCTCTCCTTGGGCAGTAGCTTGACTTGGATTTGGCCTGAGTCATCCCCCACACTTGGGACTGAGTTGGGGAGGTGAGAGTGAGTAGAGATGCTTGTAGGGGAAGAGGCAGGGTGATGGTGGTAGTCATGGGGTTACAGATTCAAAGAATACTAATTCCTACCATTATATAGCAAACCTTGAAGTTTGCATTTACATAATGCTTTAATAGGGTATCTGATTAGACTTTCAAAAACCTGGGAGGCAGATGCTATCATTGTCTTCATTTTACTGATGAGGAAATGGAGGCAGACAGAGGTTAAGTGACTCAAACAGGGTCATACAGTTAAAAAGTATCTGAATCAGGATTCAAACTCAGGTCTTCCTGATTCCAAGTCAAGCCCTCTCTCTGTGATCTCCCAGCTGCCAGGAAGGGAACTTGGAAGTTATCTAGTCATTTAAAAGACACAGAAATGGAGATGGAATATGCCAGATACAGGCAGTAACCATTAGATCAAGGATTTGAACCCAGACGTTCAGATTCCATGACGAGAATCTCAAGATTCAAATCGTTGACTTGGTCACTGTCTGCAACCTCAGTCAAGTGGGTAACTTCTCTATACCTCAGCTCAGATGATCTATAAAGCTTTTTCTAGTTCTAATGGAGGCACACATGGTCTGTGTCTTCCTCCTTTCTCTGCCTTGTCACCTATGGACAACCTCTCCACAGCCTAAGAGGTACCTAGACTTACCCCTTGCCAGAGCAGGTGCCGGGGGAGATGTTGAAAGCAGCCTTAGCTAGTTAGTTACTCATTTTCCTGGGGCCCCATTCAATCTTTACTGAGCTCCAGCAATTCCTTTCCCTCCCATCGCAACAAATGTTGTTGGTCTGTCTTCTAATGACTTCTTTTGGCGAAGGTCATTCACTCTTAGGAACTCAGATTTCGAGCTGAAAGAGCCCTCTGAGGTCATTAAAGTCACCACCCTCATTTTAACATGAAAGAAACAGGGACCTAGCTGAAAGAACTTGTCCAAAGTCTTATGGGCCAGGATTTGAAGCCAGATCCTCTGACTTTAGGCCCATGAGTCTTTCCACAGAACCATGGTGATTCTCTCCATTTATTCCCTATTTCGTATTATTCTCCATTTCACATAATGCAGAATTATCTTGCAGAAAACAGCATCCCTTCCATGCTCATGGCTTCCAAGAATTGCAAGTGGCCTTAGAAGGCCTGACCTTAGTGGAAAATAATACAGCAGTGTGGTTAGGTAAATAAAAGAAAGAGCCTCATTCCACTTGGTCATTTAAAATTCCCGAGTCTCTTGTTTTGGGTGTGTGGTTCACATAAAGTCTATATTTAGTAGCTGATCTCTGGTAATCTCAGGAGGAAATAGAGAAATGTGACTACAGGGTTATTCCATTGGCCCAGTCCTCTGATCTTTATACAAGCAGAATCCATCTTGTTACAGTGGGGCTTAGTTTGCCTTCAGCCTGGTGGCTTGAGTCCCAGCAACCATAACAAAGGCTATGGAAACCTGGAAGCAAGTCCCAAGAGCCCCAAGAAATGTGATTAGGAGAAGGCCCCTGACTCACAGATTTAGCCAGGCAAGTCAATTGAATTAATAAAGAAGGGCAGCTCCTGAACTTTGTCCTGTGTGAAATGTCAAATTCTTCCACTTGGCCATTGGCATTTTCTAAGGGTGCACATTATGCCAATGCTTGGTGCCCAGCTGATGCAGACATGAAAAGGAAAACCATATTTCAAGAGACTTGCCATGAGTCTTTCTTCTATTTCGTTAGTCTTCAAGTTGCTTTACAGATTTTTTTGATTAGTCAATCATCAAAGTCATTAAAATAATATCAATATCAATATTCAGGAGCAGGGCAAAGGAAGTCTTTTAAAAAGTGTATGACATCCCTCATCCCCATAAAACAACAGCCTTTTGGTTCAGATGATCATAGAACCAGATTTGATTTAAGTTGCTTATTTTACAGATAAGGAAACTGAAGCCCACAAAAGTTAAGTCATTTCACCAAGGTCATATGGGTAGTGAACATTAGAAGCAAGATTTGAACCCAGTTCCTGTCTCTACAGCAGGTGTTCTTTCTTTGGAATCAAATGATGGAAATTTCTGCTATTAGACTGAGAACTCCTTGAGAGAAGGGACTTTTTTCCTTGTATTTCCATCACTTATGTGGCACCTGACACATAGTAAGTGCTTAATAAATACAAGTTTATTGAATGACTGACTAATGATAGTTTGAATTTCTGAGAAGACCTGGTCATCAGCAAGATCCCACATCCTTTGATGTTCTGAAATGCAATTCAAAGGTCTTTTATGGCATGTGAAGTTACTGGAAGTCGACTTACCCACTGTCACCCAGATCCTTTCTGTATCCAGTCCTAGCACTCTATCCACTATGTCTGCTAGCCTTCTCAAAAACAGCAGAAGCAAGAGTTTGCCTTTATACAGGGTGTCCTGTATAAAGGACAAAGGTTTTAGTTGTAATAGCTTTTAACTGCACTTAAGCCTTTGGGGACACCCTGCATATAACAAAGCCCATTTTCCAAAGTCCTTTATTCCCCCAAACTCTTTGAAGTAAGCAGTAATAGAGTTATCAACCCCCACATTTTACAATGGGGAAACTGAGGCTTGGAAAGGGCATACTGCTAATATCTTTTTTTCCCTTCTTGTTAAAAATTACAAGGAGGAATGAAAGGATAATCTTCAGATTTTTTTAAAAAAGCACTTTCCTACTTCCAAAGGAACATGACCTAATGGTTTAAGTGAGCTCTTGGAAGTACAATTCATTCTACTTATTAGTTTTGATTGCCTTAAAAGAACATGAAACAGTCTTTAACCTCACTCTCACCCTGGAAGAAAGCTAAAAAGCACACAGCATTCCTGAACAATTCAGATGCATCTATCCTTGAGGTATGTATGCGCTCCAAGCGTGGATTGCCATGGGGTAAGTATGCATGCCAAGTGGGGATTTCAATCCCTTACTCACTATAAATACAGAGTGAGTGGGATTGGAGCCAGGAAACCTTGGGTTCCAATCCCACCTCAGATATTTACTAGTTGTGTGACCCTGGGCAAGTCATTTAGCTCTGAGTGTCACTTCCTTCTCTGTAAAATGAGGCACTTGGACTTGACTTCTCAGGTGCCTTACAGCTTTAAATATATGCATCTATGAACTATTGTCCTAATGTTAGCCACAGATTCCACTGACACAAAGGTAAGCCTTGCACCAGAGTGGGTGAAGGGATAAAAAAGCATCTATTAAATGCTTACTAATGCCAAGCAGTGACCTAAGATCTGGAGACCAAAACACAAAAGCAAGAGAGATCCTTCTGCGAGTCAAGGAGCCCCCATTCTAATGGGGGCAGATAACACACACAGGAGGTTTTTCTTGAAAGTCATTTGGAAAGACCCAGTGGTCTGAAGGGGCACTGGTAAATCAGACAGTAATCTTTGTTGGTGCCATTTCCATTCGTTAAACTGTTATGTTGTGAATGTTAAGCTATTTGACAGTGCCAATGACTTTGGTAATGAGGACTACAGAGGCTGAGCAGGCAGAGACCAAAGCACCTGTGAACATGGCTGTTGCTGGCATCTCTGCAAGGACTGCTGCCCTGGATGACAGTTGCAAGGACCAGGATGGCAGCAGGGTGAGTGATCCGGGATTGTTATAGTTCCTTGGCCATTGTTGGCAGTCAACTTGAGCCAATAAGCATTGCTACTACTGATGGCAGTGTAGACCCCTCTCCATGAGGGTCTACATTCTTAATGATAGCTGGAAGAGGGAAGTATGTTCAAATAGGGTCCAGGGTCTGTCTCCATCAGGATGTGAGGGGAAGGAGCTCAGGGGCCACATAGTCCAACCCACATCTGAATGGGAATGCCCACTCCAGAATCATGGACAGATCGTAATCCAGCTTTCCCTCAAGACACAAGGGAATGACAAAACCACTCTTGCCTTATTTGGCTTAGCACAACCTTTTGCACAAACAGCAAGAGAACTGGGAAGCTACCAGGGATGTCAGTGCTTTGCCAAGGCAGATCTCAATGCCACCATACTTTAAGAAACCATCATGAGTTTTAGGGAGAAAATGATCCATCACCAAGTGGCCATTGCCCTAAGAATGGGCCCTTTCAAGCACACCAACCTGGTGTTTGGGTCGCCATCATCAGGCTGATAACTGTAGCCTTTCCAAAATGGGGAAATTTACCTAAATATCTTCGGAAATGTCTTTGAAAACTCCTCCAAACCACCAGGGGGCACTTGAGAGTTTTATACTTAGAAGGCATTATTTTTTTTCCCCCCAAAGAATGAAGTGGAAAACAATTTTTAAATTCAAACCTCAAAAACTAACCACAGAAACTAATTTTATTTATTGCCATTTCAGATGTAGCCAAATCAGTCAAGGAACTCTGATATTTTGTGATTCTATGTAGTGGGGACAGTAAAACTGTGTCTTTCAAGGCAAATGACTCCCCCAGGACCAGTCCATTACTTATGATGATATTCTGGGAAGCATCCCCAGATAACTGAATTAACTCCACCCTATTAGCTCAAGGAAATTGCATTGGCCCAATGAAATACTGGGAGATGGAAATTAGGGGGATTCTGATAAGTCTCTAGAACAATGCCAGGTCCTAACATAGAAATAAAGGAGGGGCACCACCCAGGTGCTGGGGTGGGGGGAGAGGGCATCAGAAACAATGAGTATATACTCTCCTAACAATAAACAGAACTTCTCCATTTTCCACTTTTTATGCTATGAAATTTTCAAAGTCCCAGACAGGAATGGCATTTTGAGAATTCACACTCCACTGTTTCCAAGACTTTCCTCCCACTTCTCCTTGTCCTTCATCTTTTAAGGATGATGCTCATCCTTAAGGTAATCTATTTTCTTTCTCCCCTTAAGGTCATATTTCATTGTTTCTCTTTCTAGGAAATTCTGAGGCATATGTTGTACAATTTGCAGTAATTTTTCCACTTGGATTCGGAAAAGTTTGATACCAAAGAAATAATCATCTCCGTCTATAATAGACTCGAGACATTCCTTTTTAACCTGAGATTTATAGCCCCTCCTATAGACTATGGATACTGTTACTGAAGCTTTAAGAGAGAATAGAATCTTTTCTTTTTTTTTAAGCAATTGGGGTTAAGTAACTTGCTCAAGGTTACACAGCCAGTTATTTCTGGGTGTGGTGCTGAGTATCTGAGCCCGGATTTAATCCAGGTCATCCCAACACTGCAGCCGGTGCTCTTACTCGCTGAGCCACCTGGCTGCCCCTAAGCAACTGGGGTTAAGTAACTTGCTCAAGGTTACATGGCCAGATGTTTCTGGGTGGGTGCAAAGTGTCTGAGCCCCGGATTCGATCTCCAGGTCTTCTCAACACTGGAGCCGGTGCTCTTACTCGCTGTGCTACCTGGCCACCCTGAGAGAATAGAATCTTGAGAAAGAAACGATTAAATTGTCCTCTGGAATGTTAACTTATCTTTCTGGAGAAAGACTGTGTAACAAAGATAAAAGACTAACAAAACTTTCTGGAGAGTGAGAAAGCTGATTTATCTTAGAGGAAGATTAGAGAAGGTTTTTTTTTTTTTTTCCTGACAGAACTGAGTTTAATTCTTACAATGTGGAGGTCTCCTGAAGACTGACTGACATACAAAGAGAGCAGAAAAGTAGCATTGTTGTTTTCAGAGTTGAGGAGAAGTCAAAAGTTGTAACTGACTCTGACTATTTTTAATTGCAGCACATTGTGGAAATATTTTGTATAGTTTGTTACAATATTTTGTATAGTTTGTTACAATATTTTGTATAGTTTTTACAATATTAATAAATTGTATAGCCAACAATATTGATGCTTAAACCTATTAGACGAGGGATTTTGAGACAGAGAAAAAAGAGAAAAAGCTAACGTGAAAAGAGCATTTCCCATTTTATTTTTTAAACGGGGGCGGGAAAGTTTGTGACTTTCTACTAATTTATGAAGAATTAACAGAACATGCCTCTTGATTGTCTTAAAACCTTGGAGTAAAAATTAATAAGGCAATGAATCAAGTAGCAGGGTGAGGGATGGAAATTTAGTTACTACCATAATACATACACAGCTATACTTGTGGCAGTTATGAATAAACTGGCTATACATTCATTATTTTAAAGTTGCTTTTGCTTTGTGGTTAATTTGTCTACCATAGACTAGTTCCAGTCTTCTCTCCTGTAGGAATTCCTGGAATTCTTCAGTTAAATAAAATTATTTCTCCCAGAAAAATATGCTTAGTTTTACTGGATGGGTAATTTTGAAATTGTTTCCTCTAGATTCCTTAGTATATAATTTTATAGATTCTTCTATTTTTTGTTGTCTTGGGTAAGAAATCATGTGTGATTTCTTGTTGTTGAGTTTTTTTACAAAAACATTACATCTTTCTTGCTGGCTGCTTGCAATATCCTCTCTCTGTTGCTAATATTTTGCAGTTAAATAACAGCATGACTGTGTGAGTTAAACTTGGGATTCATCTCTGTTGGCAGCCTGTGAATTGCATGGATTTGTACCATACAACATGTTTTGAATACTTTGGAGAAATGTCCACTTCTGGTTTTGGGAAATAAATAAACCGGAGTATTTTTCCTTCAGAATTTTCTAGAGCAAAATAATCTTCCCATCTAAGGTAAAGTCTTTATTTTCTTTATTTATGCACTCGTTGAATTAAGGTAAAATGTGAACTCATTGGTTCTGTTGGTACCTGTCTTTTTGGCTTCCATGAACACAACTCTATTCCTCAGAGACTTAGTCACTTTACTCCAATCTGCTGACAAAATTCCAGCTGCTCAGTCTCCTTGGTGTCCTTTTGTGTTTTTCCCTTACAGATTTCATTTCCACTGCTTCCAAAGCTCTGATTCTTTTAGTGACTTATTGCTAGTGCTGCAATGGAGCAAATGCATTTGCCTTCCCAGAGTCCTTGATAATGTTATTTCATTATATGTGTTTTTCCCTTCATACTGTCTCTAAAGCTTTTACACTTCATAAGGGATCGACTACATTGGAGCCTTTTTGTGTCTGCCCGTTTTGAAAACCATTTTTAAAAAGTGGTTTTTGTTTTCCAAGGGGTTTCTGGGTTGTCCTTTTCCTTTTTCCTATTTGTTGCTGTTTCTGAGGTGATCAAAGAGCACTGGGTTCTCTTTTGGTTTCTTCCTCCCTCATTTAATAGCAGAAGCTGTGACCATTTATAGGGAGTAAATAGGAAAAGCAGGACTCAAAGTCAGGTCCTCTGATTCTAGCTGGTCTAACTTTGCCTCGAGTCAGTCTCTCTCTGTCTCTGGGTCTCTATCTCTGTCTCTGCCTCTCTGTGTGTCTTCTCTCTGTCCTCACTCCAATATAGACTCATATTTTACTCACTTCACAAAGCCAGGTTTCTGCAGCCCAGGTCTGACCATGTCACCCTCTTACTCAATAAACTCCAATGGCTCCCTATTATCCCAAAAATCAAATATCTCATCCTCTGTTTGGCATTAAGGCTCTTCATACCCCATCAGCTTCCTACTGTTCCAATCCTCATACACTTTTCTCCCCTCCATACAGTTTACAATCCAGCTGCATTGGCTGGCTTACTTTTCCTCACACACACACCAGCCCATCTCCAGGCTCCATGCGTTTGCATGGACTCTCTCCCAAACCTGGAATACTCCCCCTCCCCTGCGTCTTCTCTTCTATGGCTTCCTTCAAGTCTCAGTTTCAATCCCACCTTTTGTAAGAGGTCTTTCCAAGTCTCCCTAGCTGCCAATGCCTTCATCTTTGAGATGACCTCCAATGGTGCAGTGGATAGAGGGCCCAGCCTGGAGTCAGGAAGACTCAGCTTCTTGAGTTTAAATCTGGCCCCAGGCACTTACTGGCTGGGGTGACCCTGAGTACTTAACTCTGTTTGCCTCAGTTACCTCTTGTGTAAAATGAACTGGAGAAGAAAAGGGCAAAGCAAAAAACAAAGCAAATCAAGCAAAAAATCCCAATGGCGACACAAAACTGGACACAATGACTCATTTATTACGTATGTCTCTTGTAGGTACCTGATTATTTGTATGTTGTCTTCCCCATTAGAATAAAAGCTAGGAATCATAGTAGTTAGAATGCTGGATTTGGAATCATGAAGGCCCGAGTTCAAATCCAGTCTCAGATACTTATTAGCTGTGTGTCTCTGAGTAATTGACTTAAATTCTTTCAATCTCAGTTTC
>NW_027186458.1:6145369-6156101 GCF_028583685.1 Petaurus breviceps papuanus | reverse complement strand
CAGAGATGGGTTTTTCAGTGCTTAGTACATGGCTACCACCTGGTGAGGACTGAAAAGATGCTTGTGGGCAGAATGAATGACTGACTTGAACTTCAGCCCTCCTTCCCCTTAATGCACTCCAAAGCCAGCAGAATAGCTGTGGATGCCACTGTGCCTTTGGGTCATTTTCCTCACTGACCCACCACCTAAATCATTCTTAAACCTGCTGTATTCTGATGGGGAGGGGCACCACTCGCCTCGGAGCCCGCTCATCTAGAACAACGTATTAATCTATAACTTAGCAGTGTCGTTTCAGCATCTTGCATAGTTAACTTACTGTTAATGACTGAAGCTCTCTGGTTTCCTCTTCTGCTGCGCAAGCGTGATATGATAGAACCTATACAGTGTTAGAAAAAATAAAGGTAAAAGTACATACTTTATAGTGAGATGCTTCTGTATTTACAGATTGTAAATTCTTCCTCTAAACGTGTACCCCACCCAGTATAACCGGCCAGTTAACAAGGCAGTCCAAGGGACTTTGCCATGTGTACATAAGTTTCCTCGCTTCTTCAGGTAAGAAAAAAGAATCCCAGGCATTAAATTCCATTTCTCCCAGACATGGAAAAGTTTATTCCTTTCGTGTTTAAAGAAAAGTCTCCCTGAAACTCTCAGTTTTGATATTGTTGACATAAAACTGAGTGTTTAGACAGGAGACAAGAAGAAAGCGTCCACTGGCTGAAACCTGGCCAATTTTTGGTTCCTTTTTCCAATACAAAGCACCAAATCTAAACACACGCGGATCTATTCCTCAGTCAGTTTTAACTAGAAATTGTAAGAAAAACAGAAAAGGGGGAAGTCATTGGCTTCGGTTTTTGTTAGACAAGGGCTATTTCTGTGCATGTCATCTGCTTCTCCGTTCTGTCTATTCATCTCCTTAGGCCTGGCTTCTTCCTCTGTAAAATGAAGAGGGCAGGCCACATGGCCTCTTACATCCCTCTCGCTCAAAATCTCTGAACCTCTGAACTGCTAAAAAGGCTTTTGTGGAAACTCAGAACTTTCTGAGACATGCATCGGAGACTCCTCGAAATTCTGGCTCACCCTGGTGTTTAGCAGACTAAATGTAGTGGTCTCGAGGTTCTTTATCGTGGGTGGCTAGGAGGTACAAAGGATAGACTGTTGCACCTGGAATCAGGAAGACCTAAAGTCACATCTGCCTCAGATGTGCTGTGTGACTCCAGGTGTGCCTCTGTCTGCCTGTAAAATCAAGTTAATAATAGCAGCTACTCCCCAAAGTTGTCATGAAGAGAAAATGAGATAATATTTGTAAAGTGCTTTGTAGACCTTACAGGGGTGTGCAATGATCTTACCATTTATATGGTGTTTAATAGTGCCAGGCATCGTGTGAGGCTCTCGATCCTCTCAACAACCCTGGGAGGTGGGTGCTATTATTATCCCCATTTTACAGATGAAGAAACGGAGGCTAGCAAAGGTTAAGTGATTTGCCCAGGGTCACACATCTAGTAAGTGTCTGAGGCCAGATTTGAACTCGGGTCCTCCTGACTCCAGGCCTGGCACTCTATCTCCTATACCTTCTTGCTGCCCCCAAATATAATAGACATAAATTCTAGGTAATTTTTTCAACAGACCTTTGGAGTTGTCAGACATTTTAGTCCTCCATTAGTCAAAGCAGAGGCGTCCCATTGTGGAGTGGGGTCTCAAAAGCTGGCTAGACCTGCTACTTTATTGATAAAGGGAACTCCTGGATGGGAAAACTTCCTCTGTCAGGTTAGGGGAACACCAATCCTGCAACTTCAAATCTTGAAGGTAGGTGACTTGTCTGGGGGCACCCGGCCAGTCTGAGGGAGGACTCGAACTCAGGTCTTTCTGGCTCCAGGGCCCACTCTCCTTCACTATGTGGATCCACTAAGTGCCGCTGCCTCTCATTCCAATGTAAAGAGGGACATAAAGGACAATCCTATGTAACCATCATCATCCCCTGGGCAATTTCAGAAAGAAAAGGGATTGGCTTTGCTGTTCGCTTCAAATCAAAACCTACAGTGTGAACTAGTGAACAGCATTCAGCAACAAACCAGAGGCCCTGAATTCTCCCACTGGACAGGCCTGCTTGGATCCTTATTCGCCCTCTAAAGTCAGGCTCAGACGCTGCCTTCACCACAAATCCTCTCTGGACCTCTCGTCGGGACACAGGTGACATTCTTGAAGCTCACAAGGCATGTTCCTCCACTACCAAAGAGCGCTCACTCATCTTCAACTACTGTGCTTTGTTGAGTGTCTCAGTCACGTCTCATTCTTCGCAGCCTCATTTGGGGTATTCTTGGCCATGATCCTGCAATGGTTTGCAAGTTCCTTCTCCAGTTCATTTTACAGATGGGAAAACTGAGGCAGCAAGCAGAGTTAAGTGACTTGCCCAAGGTCATACAGCTACTAAGTGTCTGAGATCGGATTTGAACTCATGAAGATGAGTCTTCCTGATTCAAACACAGTGTTCTATCCTTCTCCACCTACCTTCCCATACTATTCTGTAGTGTTTTCTGAATACATGTGTTTATGCTCACATTCCTATTAGACCAAGTATTAAGAGGGCAGGGGATCACATGTCACCTAATTCTCTGCTCAGCCTCGAGGGTAACAGCTTGCACAGAGTAAATGTTCGCTAAGTGTTGAATGAGTCAGACCCTTTACCCCTGGTGATGGTAGCAAACATCTTAGGGGGTTCGGGGCATCTTGCCGCAGTATCTCCTTTGAGCCTCACAACATCCTAGTGAAAGAGTTTCCTTACTAATATCAATCATTTTCACTGCACAGATGAGGAAACTGAGGCCCAGTGAGGTTAAGGAACTTGCCCCAGGTTACATTACTAGGATGGTCGGAGCAAGAATTTGAACCCAGGTCTTTGTGTCTAGCTCGCTATCTGCTTTACCACACAACTTATGATGTGAAAAGGTTGAAAGACAAACAACTTTTGAAAGACTTAAGAGCTCAGATCAATCCCAATCCCCATCCCAAAGGATTCATAAATGGGCCTGCTGCCTACCTCCCAGTGGAGAGGCTCAAGGTACAGAAGGAGCCACACGTTTCTGGATATGGCCCGAGTGGAAATTTAGTTTGTTTGGCTAGGTATTTCTGTTACTAGAGTTTTGTTTTGTTTTCTTTGGGGGGCAAGGCCAGAGGGAGAAAACAAATTATTCATTGAAAAAAGTTAAAAGGAATTGAACTCTATGGCAGAATCTGAATCCCAGATTTTCTAAAGTCCAAGGGAACTCAGAGGTAACCTAGTGAACAGTATTTAAATAGAAATCTTCTCGACTCCACACCTGGCAGCTGATTCTGAGCCATCTGCCTGGATACCCCCAGGGAGGGAGGGCCCAAGGCTCTCTGCAGCATCCCAGGGCTGTCAGGGACCACTCTCATCATAGAGTCGTTTTTCTGACCTCAAGCCCAAGTCTTCTTTTCTCCAACTTCCCTCACTGCTCCTTGGTCCTGTCTGGTAGGAGCAAACAGCAAGTCTAATGGCTTCAGTACTTGAAGACAGTTATCATGCCACCTCTTCCCCAAGCCTTCTTTGGGCCAAACATCACTGGTTTCTTCAACAGTTTCCTTTGTCATGGTGTCCAGTCATCTCGCTCTCTTGGTAGCTTGGTAGCTTTCTTCTGGTCACACTGGAATGAGTTAAGGCTCTTCCAACAGCCTCCCGACTTGGCCACCTGCCTTCCCCAGGGATGGCATCATAATGAGTCTGACCAATGACTGGTGAGCCCTGACCTGGAACCTCTGTTGAAAGAAGGCCCAGTTCCACAGCTCACTCTCCAGTACCAACTCATTGCCCAGTTTTCTCTTCCACACTTGGCTGCCTGACCCCCTGGGGACAACAATCTGCCCAAATCATTCCTTCATCGGTAAGGCACTCCCACCTCATTATATTTCTCCACCCCAGCGGTTTTGAGCCCCCATCTGTCCCTGCACAAACCCTGCAGCCTCAACCACCCTTGACCCCAATGTCCCAATCTGTTCTACCTATCCTTCCATTGTGTTCTCTGAAATTCCTACTTCAAAGTTAATCTTGCTTTCATTTTTTTTTAAACAATTGGGGTTAAGTAACTTGATGAAGGTTACACAGCCAGTTATTTCTGGGTGGGTGCTAAGTGTCTGAGCCTGGATTCGATCCCCAGGTCATCCCGACACTGGGGCCGGTGCTCTTACTTGCTGTGCTACGTGGCCGCCCCAATCTTGCTTTCATTCAAAGATTACATCTAGGTCTCCTTTCTCTCTCCCTCCCTCCACCTTCTGGCTCCCTCCTCATCACACAACGTCCTCGGCTGCCTCCAGCACTAGTTCCACTTTGACTCAGGACCCTCCCCCTCAATGTAATGGGGGAGCTGGAATACTCCTTGCTCCCTACTGCCAATTCCAGGCTCTCCCTCTACGACCAGGCAGTAACCTCTACCCCTTGGAGATTCAGCCAGTTCATATTTGTCATTCAATCAAGATTCTGGTAGCCATTATCTACCAAGCCCCAACATATTCTTTTTCTTTTTGGAGGGGGGAAGTCAGGGCAATTAGGGTTAAGTGACTTGCCCAAGGTCACATGGTTAGTAAGTGTTAAGTGTCTGAGGCCAGATTTGAACTCAGGTCCTCCTGACTCCAGGGCCAGTGCTGTATTCACTGCACCCCCCCCACCACCATACTTTCTTTTCTTCCTCAGTGAATTCAGTGTGTGGCACAGAGTCCTTCTCATGCAAGGGGGGTCTGCCATATATACTGATACTCCTCAAAACCCCTAACTTCCCAGTGTCTCAACTTACTCATTCCCAGGCTCTCCTCCTCCAGTCAGTTCAGTTCCACACAGGGATGGTCATACCTTGAATCCTGCTGTTCCTTATGCTACATGTACCCTTACCCTTCCATGTTCAGAACCTCCTTTATCTGATCAGAATCATTTATAATTCCATCTTTCCTTCTGCCTGACACCCGCAGGCCCCGAAGCCTGTTCTTTGTTCTCAATGTTGCCTCTAACCCTTCTGCCCCTCTGTTCTTTCTCAGTCCATCACCCCTACATTGGCTATCCTCCCCTTCCTTCCCCATCTTGACCCCCTGGTAAACCGGTTCAGTTCTACCCTGCCCTTTATCCCATTTCCAGGCTCATCCTGCTAATCCTCAGCCTTGGCCAACTCCTTGCTTCCACTCAAGTGCTGCTAAACAAAGCTGGTCCAAATCATGAAGCCACGCTGCCTGGGTCCACTGTAAAGGTGTGTTATGTAATTTGAAGTGGGCTGCCATTGTAGCAAGGCAGTCCCTTTATACCTCCCTAAGCAGGTGGCTATCCCAAACATGACTGTGGTTTTTCTAAACTTCTTCATCCCCTCTTGATTCTCTCATGGTTTCCCTTTCGCCTGCCCTCTCAGTTGAGAACTTTGCTATATATCGTTCACTGAGAGCTCCCTCTTCTCTTCTTCATTTTATATCACTCAGATATCTTCCCCCACATCTCACACACCCTGTCTCACATGCTGAAGTGGCCCTTTTTCTTGCCAAGGCAAATATGCATGGATGAGCCCATTACATGTCATTCACACTCTCTCACTAATCTTGAACCACTCCCTGTCTACTGGCTGCTTCTTTACTTCTTTTTTTTGCTTTTTGGAGGGGCAATTGGGATTAAGTGACTTGCCCAAGGTCACACAGCTAGTAAGTGTTAAGTGTCTGAGATCAGATTTGAACTCAGGTCCTCCCGACTCCAGGGCTGGTGCTCTATTCACTGCATCACCTAGCTGCCCCTGCTTCCTTACTTCTTATAAACATATCTGTGTCTCTGCCATCCTCAAAAAATCCTCCCCAATCCAGTTATTCCCATGAATTATCTTTTCACATCTCTTCTTCTTTTTTGACTGAACTCCTTGAAAAAGAACCTATGACTGGTGTTTTCACTTCCTCTCCTCTTACTCTCATAAACCCTCTGCAGTGCAACTTCCAACCTTATCATTCTACCTCAACCGTTCTCTCCAAAGTTACCAATGATCTCTTAACTGCCAAATCGAATGGCCTTTTCTCAAGCCTCTTCTTCTTGACCCTTGTGCAGCCCCCAGTCACCCTCTTCTCCTTCATATTCTTCTCTCCTGCTTCTCCTCCTACCTGTCTGACTGTTTCTTATCTGTCCCTTCCAGCGGATTTTCATCCTGATCATGCCCAATAACCATGGATACTCCTCCAGGCCCTCTTGGGTGGTATTCTCTTCTCCCTCTAAACTACTACTTCACTTGGTGAACACATCAGCTCCTATGGATTTAATGATCACGTCTATTCTCAGATTCTCAGATCCACTTAACCACACTAACCTTCCTCCCAACCTCCACTCTCAAATCTCCAGCAGGTGCCCTTTGGACATCTAAGATTGGCCATCTCACAGGAATCTCTGGTATGTGTCTAAAACAGAGCCCTCTCTCACCACAAGTCTCCCTTCTTCCTATCTTCCCTGCTGCCATCATGGCAACTGCCCTTCTCCCATTCATCATCTGGCAACCCAAGTGTGATCCTCATTTTATCACTTGTTTCCATCCCCGATATCCAATCAATTGCCAAGCCCTAGAGTATCTACCTTCATGATGTCTCTTGTCTATGTTTCCTGCTCTCCTCTGATACAGCCCTCATTCCTACCCTCATTGCCACCTGACTGAACTATGGCAAAGCTTTCAGATTGGTCTCTATATCTTGAGTCTCTCTCCTTTCTAGCCTGTCCTCTACTGAGCAATGGAAGTGATCTTTGTAAAGCTCAGGTTTGACCATATCATGATACCTCTCCTCCCCCCATTCAATAAATTCCAGTGGCTTTCTATTATCTCTGGATCAAATGCATCTTTCTCTGTTTGGCTTTAAAGTGCTTCCATAACCTAGCTGTCACCTGCCTTTCCAGGCTTCTTCCACCTTGCTCCCCTTCACACCCTCTGGGATCCACTTATAACACAAGACATTCCATTTTCTAACCCCAAGCATTTGCAGGGCTGTTCGCCATTCCTGGAAGCTCTCTCTCCCCCTCTCCTCTCTCACTCCTGGTTTTCCTAGGTTCCTTCAAGTCTCAATTAAATCCCACATTCCTCAAGATGTCTTTCCTGGATGCCCTTAAGGCATGTCTTCCTTCTCAGATTCCTGCCAGCTTCCTCTGTATGTAACTTGTTTGAAAATAATGGTTTGCATGTTATCTCCCCTTTTGGAACATGAGCTCCTTGGGGACATGAACTATTTGCTTTTCTCTGTACCCCTAATTCTTGGCACAGTGCCTGGCACAGAGGAGATGTTTGATAAATGCTTGTTGATGTGATTTCCTAAAGTGTGGTGGCCAGAACAAAGTCCAGCAATGTTCAGACCAAGGAAGAGGACAACAGGAAGCTCACCCTTTCGCGGTCTGGACCCCACACCTCTCCTAATGCAATTTAACTGTGAGAATGTCCTCTTCTAGCCCTAAAAAACTTATGCCCCAAAGGGGCAGCTATTGAGCAAACAATAAAAATATGACTAAATTCAAAAGGCAGTGATGTCCAATGGGTAGAGAGCTGGTCCTGAGGTCAGGAAGGAGGCCTGTGTTTGGGTCACACTTCTGACTCTAACTGGTTGTGTGATCCTAGGGAAGTCACTTGAGTTCTCAGGCTCTAGGCAACTCTCAAGACTAGACGTTAAATAGAAAGCGTGGCCTGCCTGGAGAAATGGACTTTCCTCATCTCAGAGTCCCCCACACTAACGAAATCAAATCTCAATCCCTAAAATAAAACTGAAATGGTATTTGTATGATTAAAGTTCTCAATGCCAACTAGAGTTGGCAACAAGAGTCTTGACTCTTCTCCAATGACACTGAGGAAGAACGAAAGCTTTTCAATGTCATCTCCATCCTGCTGTCTAAACAACTGCCCTCCATGATCTGTTTATTTTTCTTGGTTCTGGGCTGGATGTTCTATTACAACATCAGGCCCTCTGTGAAGATTTTCTCTTCAAGGTCTCGTAAAACTGACTAAGCAACATCCACTGCAGCTTTTCATACTGGGAGAGCAAACCAGCGGAGTGCTGAGCTAAGGTGGCAGCTGGGGGGACTCTGACTTCACACCCTTCATTCTGTGAGCCCTTTAAAAACTGTACACCCACGGATATTATGATAGACATCTGAAAAAACAGAACTTTTAGTTATCAAAAGATTCGTATCAATATAAATATCTCCATTGGATTAGATTCTTAATTAAGACTCATTTTAAAATGAGAAGAACCACTTTCAGGTTATAGATTCTGGATGTCTCCTACTAGAGGAGGGGCAGTTGAACAGTCGATGCAGAGCAAATGGGGGCAGCAAGATGGCACAGTGGACAGGGTGCCAGGTCTGGCATTAGGAAGACTCCTCCTTCTGAGTTCAAATCCAGCCTCAGACACTTCCTAGCTGTGTGACCCTGGTCAAGTCATTTAACCCTCTTTGCTTTAGTTTCCTCACTTGTAAAATGTGCTGGAAAAGGAAATGGAAAACCCCGCTAGGAACTCCAACAGGAAAACCCCAAACAGAGTCACGAAAAGTTAGATATTACTGAAACAACTGAATAGAAGAAAACAAACACGGTTATTAGCTTGTGGAATCTGGAATCCTTAGGATTCACTTAGTGGCAGTAGGGTGAAAGATAGAGGCCTTGCCCCGATTCAGGAAGGCCTAGGTTCATATTGTCTGCCTCTGCCAATTAAACCTTGTATGACCAATCACTTCCTCTCACTGGGCCCCAGTGTCCTTGTCTATAAGATTAATCAGCCTCTAAGGTTCCTTGCAGCTCTAAAGCCATGATCCCGTAACACAAGAAGTTGCCTTCATATTTGGTGGCTGTGGCCCAGGGGAAAGAGTGCTGGGCCTGGAGTCAGGGAACTGAACTCAAATATGGCCTCAGATGCTTAACTAGCTGTGTGATCCTGGGCAAGTCACTGAACCGTTTGCCTCAGTTTCCGCATCTGTCAGGAGGACATGGCCAACCACTCCAGTGGTCATGAAGAGTTTGACATGACTGAAAAGCTGCCTTCACACTGTGGTGAATCTGGACACACACTTATATACATAACAGAGCACGGAGGCATGCTTATTCAGGAATGCATCGAGGGATGTTATTGTGCAAGAGAAAGAAAACTGGCATCAAGACTTTTCTTAATTAACAAGGATTTATTTTGATCCTGCTATTTTTTATATCTTGATAACTTATCTTTTCATGCCTTATGAAGGAAGGGTAGCAAGGAGGAGAGCAGAGTCTGGAGTCAGAGGACTTGGGTTCGAATCCCAGCTCTGCCAAAACGAAGATAGTCTTTCTTGATGGGTTTCAGTTTTTCTAGTCTGTAAAATAAACATTAAGAATCCTGCCCACCTCATGAGCTTGGCTTGGGACTCAAGTGAAATGATGGCTGTGACCGAGCTCCAGTGGCCCCCAGCGATGGCGTCCTAGAAGGGCAGCACTGAACCTGTCTGGGTCCCTTGGTGAGGTGGAACCAGAGGCTCTGCTCCTTACTCTTCCAGGGTTTTAGCAAATCACTTCATTTGTGGGGCCTCAGTTTCCTCCTCTGTAAATAAGGGATCAGAACCTAATGTTCTCTAAAGCTCGAAGTCCTATGCTCCTCAAGGATAGACTGGGTCTGACCTCTCTGGCCTACATATCATGAGGACAGACTGAAGTCACACAAAAATCCCATTCTTAATGTGTTAGTAGTATTAGTGCTGAAGGTACAATTTGGCCAAGTCATTTAATGTCTGCATGTCTCAGTAGGCAGTGAACTCCCCAGGTCTTATCTCCTCAGTCATAGATGGGTCACTATTTGCATCAGTAGAAGGGCTTCCCATCACAGGAGTGCCCCTTGCCGACAAAATCATCAGCTCTTCAGATATTCTAAGTCCTACCAATGGAACCTTGAGAAAGCCCGCCCAGACCGCCCAGATGTGAGAGGAGCGAGTCCCGCCATTTGCAGGCTCACCTCGAGAGTTACCATCTGCTTCGCCATGGCCCTCTCCACTGCTTCATACATCTGGGTGTTCTGGATTCCCAATCCACAGAAGATGACAAAAGCTTCCAGAAACTGCTCATCATTTCTGTTGAAAGGTTTGAATTTGCTGGAATTCTCTTCCATCTTATTAACAAGCTGGCAGACCCCTACGAGAGTTAGAGAAATCAGGTCAGTGTTGCTGTTACTATTAAGTTGGTTAATAAGAGGCAGCATTGAATAGTGGAGGGAGTGTTAGATTTGGCTTCAGGAAGATAGAGCTTCAAAGCTTGCCTTGGAGACTTCCTAGCTGTATGATCTTGGGCAAGTCACTCCACATTTCTGAGCTTCATGAAGCCCTTGAAGATGATGAGTTACTAATGGGCTGTGATCTGAGCAGGTACAGGTAGGTTTTTGTAAATTTAGTTTTATTGGATTTTCAGTTCTGAATTATCTCCCTCCCACCTTCCTTTCACTTCCCATTGATAAGGCAAGAAAAACAAAGCCAATTACATACATATAGTCAAGTAAAACTAAATACTATGAAAGAGACAAAGAGAGATGGAGACAGAGACAGAAAAGAGGGAAAGGAGGGAGGGGAAGGGAGAGAGAGAGACAGAGAGAGAGAGAAAGAGAAAGAGAGAGAGAGACAGAGAGAGAGAGAAAGAGAAAGAGAGAGAGAGACAGAGAGAGAGAGAGAGAGAGAGAAGAGAGAAGAGAAGAGAAGAGAAGAGAAGAGAAGAGAAGAGAAGAGAAG
>NW_027186458.1:6112166-6145359 GCF_028583685.1 Petaurus breviceps papuanus | reverse complement strand
GAGAAGAGAAGAGAAGAGAAGAGAAGAGAAGAGAAGAGAAGAGAAGAAGAGAGGAGGAAGGAAGGAAAGAAGGAAGAGAGATTGGGAAGGGAAAGGGGAGGACAGGAGAATAGAGGAGAGAAAAGATGCCTCAATCTGCAATCTGAGTCTTTCACCTCTTTATCTAGCAGTGAATAGCTTGTTTCATCATGAGACCTTTGAAATTGTGGTAGGTCATTGTGTTGAACAGAATTCATAAGTCTTTCAAGGTTGTCTGTCTTTACAGTATTGCTGTTACTGTACAAATTGTTCTCCTGGATCTATTCACTTCTCTCTGCATCAGCTCATACAAATCTTCCCAGGTTTCTTTGAAGTCATCCCCTTCATCATTTCTTACAGTACAATAGTATTCCATTACATTCATATACCATTCCACAATTGATGGACACCCTTTGGTTTCCAATTCTTTGCTACCACAAAAGGAACTGCTATAAATATTTTTGTACACATGGGTCCGTTTCCTCTTTCTTTGATAAATGGAGGTAGTTTTCACCCAGGGAGTTCAAACACAGACCGAGTCAGGCCCTTGACGCTCTAATACAGGCTGTTAACTCTTGTCGTTATCAGGCAGTCCTACATTTTTTGCCTTATAAAGACTTGAAGTCTTTTAACAAGCAACTAAAGAACCCAGGGAAATACTGTATAAAAATAAACAGAATCACAGAATAGAATTTAGAACATAACTGCTTTCACCTAGCCCTAAATTACTGCTGTCTGATTCTCAGGAAAATCCGAGAGTACACTTTTCCCCTTGACTTAGAAATAAATTCTAGACCGCCAGTCCCCAAAGATAATTTGTCCTTTCAAGGCTAATTAAATTTTGGTCTATTTTCCAAGAGAACAATTCTAAGGCATGTCAGAAGAGAGGGACATGACGTTTGCCTTTCCCAACTTAGAGTTTATGTTAAAGAGAAAATCACACACACAACAGACTAGTATGGCATTCTTCACGTAGCCAATCTCACCATTCAAAGCTAGACCTCAGGGTTCCACAGGAACATGACAAGTACACAGTTTCTGTTGTTACCAATGTGTAACACTGAACATAGGGCAGCTAGGTGGTGCAGTGGATAGAGGGCTGGACCTGGGGTCAGGAAGACTCGTCTTCTTGAGTTCAAATCTGACCTCAGACACTTACTAGCTGTGTGACCCTGGGTAAGTCACTTAGCCCTATTTGACTCAGTTTCCTCAAATGTAAAATGGACTGAAGAAGGAAATCACAAACCATTCCAGTATGTTTGCCAAGAACATCCCAGATGGGGTCATGAAGAGTTGGAAATGACTGAACAACAGCAACAAACATTAAAGATAGTTTAAGTGAAAGCTTTGGTCTAGAAAGAAGGCCACAGGGCAAACACAAGACATTGCAAAGAAAGAAGAATGCTTATCCATTCCTGGTTAAAATTTCTCGAGGTTTAGGGGCTGTACAATAACCCAGGATCATGGAGAGGATCTTCCAAGAGAATGGTCTAAACTTCCTTATCTATGAAAAAAGAATACAAGACTCCCAGGGTCTTAGATGCAGGGTCATCAAAGTCCCCTGGGACTCTGTCGGCATCTTTAAGATAACAATTATTTGGGGCAGCTAGGTGGCACAGTGAATAGAGCACTGGGCTCTGGAGTCAGGTGGACCTGAGTTCAAATCTAGCCTCAGAAACTTAACACTTACTAGCCCTGTGACCTTGGACAAGTCATTTAACCCCAATTGACCTGCCCTCCCCACCTGCAAAACCAAAAAATTAAATTAAATTAAAAAAAAGGTTACTATACACTCCCATCTTTTTCCCATGAGCCCAGAAGGTCAGAGCTGGAGTGACTTGAGAAGTCATTGAGGCCAGCTGGTAACTAAACATGCCTCCCTTCTACTTCAGTCCTGATAAAGGATCATCCAGCTTTTACTTGAATCTCCGCCCCCCCCCCCAACATAGTCTATTCCACTCATCCAGGCAGATTTAGTGCTGCTCAAGGGAAGCTAGCAAAGGAATATTTAACAATTCTAGACAAAATCATAACATAAAATTCACTTGGGGGAATATAAGATCTGTACTATTAAAGCAAAATAATGTAATAAATGCAGGAATGAAAGGGGGATAGTAATCTAGACTTTGAACTATAAAATAAAGTAATAATCAGCAAAACTTTGTTATTGGTTAAACAGGAAAAGAGTCAATTATTGGGGGGTGGCTAGGTGGCGCAGTGAATAGAACACTGGCCCTGGAGTCAGGAAGACCTGAGTTCAAATCCAGTCTCAGACGCTTAACACTTGTGACCTTGGGCAAGTCACGTAACCTCAATTGCCCTGCCTTCCCCTCCTCCAAAAAATAAAACAAAACAAAAAAAGAGTCAGTTATTGGAGAAGTCTACACAAGGAAAATGAGAAACAATTGAACTCAACAATTCAGTGCTCAATAAAGCTAAAACTAGACATTACTTATGAAAGAATTCCCTTCCTGAGAAAAATTCCTGGAAAAACTGGTAAAAGTGAGATTTAGACTAGCATCTTATATTACATACCACAATAATCCAAAATGGATATGTGACTTGAATATGACAGATCAGAAATACTGGAAGAGAAGCAGATTATAAAATGTTCACACCTAGGCTCAGGAAGTAAATTTTTAACCAAACATGGGATAGAAGCAGAACCAGAAAAAAACATATACAGTGACTACAAGAGAGTTAATGGAAAGAACAAGAAGGCAAACATAACGGTAAAAAGCAAAGAGATCCCGTGCCTTCCCCTCCCCCAAGCCCCTCAGTTTCTCTGCAGACATGGGACTGTGGAGCATTGGGCATAATATCATACTTTTCAATATGTTAGTTTTGATGAACTTCTGGGTCCCCCTTTTCACTTTTTTATTTTTTATGTTAAGGGATGGCTCTCTGAGAGAGAGTGGAGGGAGATAGACACAGCAGGAAATATGGGTGATGTGAAAAATATAAATAAAACTATTGAGTCACTGTGGGCTGGCTTAATGAAATTACTCTCTAATCACAGGGGTAAGCAAGCAGCACTGGACAGAACACCAAAGTTAGCGGTAGGGTATTAGAGTTCTAAGCCTTCTTACTTACTATCCCCTGTTGGGTGACTTGGTGGTGCCAGAGGGCACAGAGTACCAGTCTGGGAGTCAGGAAGACTCATTTTCCTGAGTTCAAATTTGACCTCAGACACTTACCAGCTATGTGTCCCTGGACAAGTCACTTCCCCCCATTTGCCTCAGTTTCCTCATCTGTAAAATGAGCTGAAGAAGGAAATGGAAAACCACTCCAGTGTCTTTGCCAAGAAAACCCCAAATGAGGTCACAAAGAAACAACTGAAAAAAAGTGACTAAGCAGAATCCCTGTCACTTTGAAAATGTCATTTAATCTCTATGGAGCATAGATTGAAATGAATAGGATGGACAAGAGAATTTCTCAGCATCCTTCCAGCTCTAAAATTGAACAACTCAATGTCATCACATGGAGTGAAATGTGATGGAAATTCAGCATTCTTTAACTTAGCAGCTAGCTGGAAGTGGAATTCATCTATCCATCTCCTTCCCCAGGGGCCGTGCAGCGGCTCCAGTGCCTCACATCACTCCTTAGGGGAGTGCTGCTCCTCCTCCTAAAGCCGCTTTAATAAAGTTTGCTTGTGTGTGTACTGAGTTCAGCCGGTTGAGCTATATCACTTAAGAGGAACTAAGAGCTCAGAGAATCATCAGTTCTCTGGGTTGGATGTTAAGAACCACAATCCAGAACTGCCAAACCACCACCAGACGCAACGTGTCTGCTCTTTTTTTCTGAGAAGTCTTTTTCAGCTCCTTGTAAGACTGCTCGGTGCCTCCTTTGCTAAATGTGATGGCTCACGGTCAGATGGGCAGAGAGATTCTCCAGGGCCAAGGGGATTAAGTTCTGTGGAACTCTCCATTTTAAAACCATAATAATAGCAATAATTTGGTGGTAAAATATTCAGTTGCCTTAGGCCACCTCTAGCTCCAGAATTTTGTGGCATCATTTGGCTTTTTTTCACCTTCAACTGGAATGAGGTCAGTTACTTCTTCTGTTGCATAATTTTATAGAAAGAATCAATCCATTGGACATTCATACACTTTAGCCCATCATAGGAAATAAGCAGAATGTGAATCTGACCAGAAATGAGAGGAAATTATAGGACAGTTTTTAAAAAGCTGGGCCTTTGGTCTCCTGAGAGAGATGTGGTGCTCACTAAGAAATGCTAGAAATAATAATATCTCATTTTCCCTTAGTCCCTTAAGATGAAGCCAGAAGCAATGGGGGTTTTAGAGAGGAAGGTATCAGCGTAGGGTAAAGAGAACGCTTCCTAGCAATTAGGAAAGACTTCCTAATGTTGGGAGGCTGGATAGAACCAGCTGGAGGGAATCAGGATGGTGGACGGTCCCAAGTTCTTACCATGAGAGACTCAGCTGAAGGGAAGGGTTGTTAAACGAGGTGCAGAGGAGAATTCTTTTCAAATACTTGAAGAGTATGGTTATGTGAAAGAGGAGTTAGCCTGGTTCTGACCGGCTTCTGAGGGCAGAACCAGAACGAATGGATGAAGTTACACTCTAAACACCTTCCATAAGAGCTGTTCTGGAGTGCAATGGACTTTCTGAAGAGATGGTGGATTCTCCAGCCATGGAGGCTGGCCAGCTGAGGTTGAGGAATCACTCTTATTGGGTGCATTATAGTGGTGACTATAACATGGACTATTTGGTGGACGCAGCCTCTTAGGTCCTTTCCATCTCTACGATTCTAACGCTTAATGCCTTTGTTCCCATCCCACACCACTGACACCTAGTGCGATTTTCTGTGGAGCTGACATTTAATCAGCAGTGGTTAATGTCACCATGGTCCATGGGGTCATGAAGAGTGGGACACAACAGAACCAAGTTAGCAGAGGGAGGCAATTCACATATGTAAGAGATAAGAATGTGTAAAACAATACAACATTCCTTTTGTATAATGGGAAAACAGATCTAACCCGGAATCGAGGAATGGCAGCTGGGTTAGAAGCTCATCGTGGCCTGTTTTGGAATAGGCAGCAAAGGGTCATGTAAAAGAACATGAGATTTTGGGTCAGAAAACTTTGGCTTAATTACTCATATATGGCTCTGCTCCCTGCTGTATGTCCCTAGACAAGTCACCTCCCCTCCCTGGGCCTCAGTCACACTGGACGATATGACTTCTTGCTTCATCTGTCCCGGCTCTAAATGTCCTGTCAACACTGACCTGCTCCTCAACTGAACTGAATTCCAGGCACAGCACTGAATGCAAACTGGACTTATTCCTTACTAGTGAGCTACAGGCTCATGATTAAAGGGTCCATGTTCTCAGGCATTAACTGGGGAGCACTGGATTTTTGGACCAGGCATCTCAGGAAGGATAGGAAATGAGGACCAGAAAAATGGGACTTGGGGCCAACATGGAAGTGAGCTAATTGGAACTGTTTTCTCTCATCTTCAAATTTTGTGACTACATAGGGAAAAGTAGGATTTAGGAAATGGAGAGAAGAAGGGAAGGAGGCAAGGAAAGCAGAGGATGAGAGAAACAAAAGAAGTGAGAGTGAATCAGGACAGAGATTTCATGGTACGGGGTGAGAACCCTGCTTCACTCAGATTCTCAGCACCTGGGGTGGGGCACAGTAGGCACCGAATGAATGCCTATGGATCGATTGATTGGAGGAGGAGGTCAATTACAACGACCCTCAGATGGAGAGCTAATGAAGCGCCTCCGAGAGTATGAACCAGCTCACCTGATGGGCGCCATCACCATCATATGTCCAGATTGCTGGACATAGTCAGGAAGATCTGTGTTCAAATCTAGCCTCACACACTTACTAACGGTAGGACCCACTTGACTTCTGTTTGCCTCCATTTCCTCAACTGTAAAGGATAATAATATGGGGATAATGAAAGCAACTGCCTCCCTGGGTTACTGTGAGGATAAAATGCAATAATATTTCTAAAGCACTTTGTAAATCTCAGAGCTCTATATAAACACCAGATTGATGATGTTGTTACATCTGTCAGCAGTGAAAAGAACCAGGGGAAGAGAGGGAAGTACAGAAAACCCCTGGCACTCAGTCTTTCTGCAAGTAATTCCATGGAGACCTCGTGCTAGAACTAAATGCCAGGGTCCACGTGGCACATGCCAAGTGGTACCAACAAGTAGTGGGCAAAATACAGGATGTGGAACCAGGAAGACATTGTTTGATCCCTACCTCTGACATTGACTGTGTAGAAATGGAAAAGGGACTGAAGCTGGAGCAGGAATCATTTAGTCACTAATTTGCAGTGGTTTCTCTCTGGGACTATATTCTTTCATGCAAGAGGCTTCCCTAAGTGAATTAGTATGGTGATCATATGGAATGAATGCCTTTAAAATAACCCCAAGCTTTCTTTTGGAAGACTACCAACCAGCAAATTAGAAGCAATAGTCTATATTCAGGACAGCTAGATGGCCCAGTAGATAAGAGTGCTGGGCCTGGACTCCAGAAGACTCATCTTCTTGAGCTCAATCTGGTCTCAGATGCTCACCAGCTGTTGTGATGCTGGGCAAGCCTCTTAAGCCTGTTTGCCTCAATTTCCTCATCTGTAAAATGAATTGGAGAAGGAAATGGAAAATCCCTCCAGTATCTTTGCCAAGAAAACCACCATCTGGGGTCAAGTAGAATCAGACATGGCTGAAACTCCTGAACAACAAAGTCTATATTCAAGGGACATTTTTATCCTGCATTTTTTTCTTAAAAGACTAAAAATTGCTAGTAATTTAATCATGAAAGCCCCAAAGGGCCAGAGAGGTGGTGTGGCTGCAATAGAGGGCTAGCTCTGTAACCAGGAAGACCTAGGTTCAGGCTCTTCCTCTAACTAGCACTGGGCATGTGATCCTGGGTAAGTCACTTGACCTCCAGATGCTACAGCTACTTCTGAACTGGCAGAGACAGCGCTGAGCTTCAGAGGCAAGGTGAAAGTCCTCACCAGAGCAATTCTAGGCCTTGTCTCCTGTCCTCTCTCCCCACAGGAAGACTGGGCCATGAGGCTAATAGAGCCTTCAACTCACTGTTTTCACTAACTTTGAGTCCCTTTTTTAAAAAAAAAAACAAAAGGCTTGCAGAGAAGATGCCAACCAGTGTTCATAGAGGGCATTTCTTCAGGCGGGAGAGTTCCCCAAACCAATGGGAAAAGCCTATGAAAAACGGTACGACCCCTTTCCAAAGCGGAAAGCATAGGAGTGAGGCTCCAGAAGACCCCGCACACAGAATAATTGGTTTAGAGGTGGGAGTGTAGTCCGCCTCACTTCATAGAAGAGGAAACTGGGGCCCAGGGAGTCTAGGGACTTTCCAATGTTACATAACTCACACTGGACTCAGTTTCTCTACTTGGTAAATGGGGCTTGGGTATGCTCATGATCGCAATGAGCTCTAGGCAGATTCTCCCTTTGGTCCCAGAGGACAAGAACTCAGAGAAATTGGTAGAAGTAACAGAGGAGGCACTCACAAAATTACTCTGGAAGAAAGAACAAAAGAGGGCTCCTGGGACAGCCAGGAAATCTCCTCCCTGTGTCTCTTTCTTTCTCTCTAATGTTTGGTTGGACACCAGAATCAATCCATTACCCATCTATACTTTAGGAAGTATCTTTTCAATTTTTTATACATTTTAAAATATACTTTTTTAAAAATAAAACCTTCATTTCTGCAATGATCCCTATCCAGCGAACCATCACACGTAACCAAAATAAGTAAAGAAAAAATGAATTCAGCAGTTCTGGAAGGGAGATGGACTCCAGGGGCAGACTCTGAGTTCTGGGGCAAGGGACAGGGCAGGAAAAGAAGGCCAGAAAACAGGCAGCACCTTCTGGAAACCTCTCAGAAGACTCCAAGCTTGGCCTCTAAGAAGAGACAAGAAAATCCATCTCCCTCCCTTCTCAGTGGAGACTGGCAGACTGGAGAATCACTGGCACACTCAGTGACTGGGCCACTTATTTTTGTTGAATTCTCCTTTTTTTGGTCCATTTTCTTATTTTAGATTATATGTGATGGCTCACTGGGTAGGGATAAATGCAGAGATGAAGTTATGTGAAAAGAACCAGGTTACTACATGACTTTCCAGTCATTGCCACCCCCCATCTCTCTGTCTCTCCTTTTCTCTCTCTCCCTCACCCCAACTCTAGGTCCCCTTTATTAGAATATAAGCTCCTTGAGGGCAAAGACTGTTGAATTTAGTTATTTTTACATAGTAAACACTTTGATGCTCATTCACTCATGAGAGGAGGGATTTGCCCCCTATGTCCCACACTCTATCCACTAAGCTGTACAGCTTGTAATATCAAACATTAACAGGCAATCAGCACTAGCTCGTGGTGCGATGCACTAAGATGCAGGAAAGCAGCTTTTCCTGGCACTAGCTCCTCACTCTTTCAAGGAGTCATGTGAGGTCTGGGAGATGGGACTGCTCCACCCACCCACGGGCCAACCCTGAGTTGATGTGGCTGAGAAATTCCCTGTTGGTAGAGCAGCCTGGTGAGGAAGGAAGTTTCTGAGCCAAGCCCCCTGGCCGGAACCTGGAGAAACCAGGATCACCTACACAGCATGATGAGGGAGAAGTCAGGGAGTCTGACATGGACCAGAAAAAGCAAGGTTGATGCTGGAAGGGAAGGACTGAAGGTGAGAACAAAAGGCATTTACCTATCACTTTGTTCTTCTTTCCATTTTTTATAGGTGTGCAAAGCAAACTTCTAATGGGCTGGTGAAAGTTGTCTGTGTTTTCATTCTATTGAAAAAACACACACACATACACACACATACACAGACAAGATGGCAACAGACCAGAGAAATCAAGGCAATAATTAGTGTCTGTAAAAGTGATCATGGCCCCCAACATTTTCCTCTTTTGTCACCTTGGGCTCCCATCAGGACATAAGAGAATATACAAATGACTGAACAGCCCATTGATGAATATGTACTGAGAAGTCATATCACACTGAGCTTTTATAGCACAATGAATATCTGTTGGTCAATCTCATTGTTGCATTTTAAACCAGTTCTGATTGTTAACAGCACCTATCCATGGGCACTATTTACTACTGGTTTAGCCAGTATGAATGGTGCTTGGAGACATTATACATGGGGCAAAAACTGCCAGAGAGAGAAGGAAGCCCAGGGAGGCCTGCATTCCATTATCTGGCCACACCACATGGGTAGTTTAAGTATTCTTTAAGATTCACTAGTTTACAGATGATAGAGCTGGCCTAGGCCACTGTAGTTGCCCTGACTTGCTAAAGCAGCAGTCATCCCATTTCTGTTCTCAGTGGAGTAAATACTCGTGGTTCCTAGATGGTGGATAACAGAAGTTCCCAGGCTCTCCTGGGGTATATTCTTACTACAGGGTCTAATATAATGAACTTGGTCTTTAAAGTTTGTCGAGATATGCACAGATATCCCAAAAGCAGAATGGTTGGCGTGGGGTTAAGGTAAGAAAAATATCCAACAAATTTTCTGAATCACAGTTTGTGGCCTGGTGTACAAATCTGAACAGGGGCAGCTAGTAGATAAAGCCCTGGGCCAAGAGCCAGGAAGATTTGAGTTCGAATCCAGTTTCAGACAATTACTAGCTGTGTGACCTTGGGCAAGTCACTCCACCTCTGTCTAGCTCTGTTTCCTCAAGTGTAAAACAGGGACAATAAGAAGGGCCTGCCTCACAGGACTGTCGTAACGGTCAATTGTAAACTGCTTCACACAGTACCTGGTGCATGACAGGTGTTTGACAATACTGATTTCCTTCTTCCTTCTGAATGTTTTTTCTCATGTTTCCCTTTATTTCTACTTCCTTGAGATTTCTGCCCTACTGGAACTGGCCCCTGGGGGTTGGGATACCCTAAAATTGGCTGACATGTTCTAGGCAGGGAAGCATTACCCTCCTTGCTTGGGGCAGGGAATTCACTGACCATACGCCTCACCCTCCAATCTTTCTGTGGCAGCCAGTTTAATACGACAATAAGCACAGAAAAACAGACTGTGTAGGAAACATTCTCATCTTACTTTGAGACTAAATTCCATTTACTTACTGTCCAGGGGAATCTCTTGTCCTTATAGACATCGGGGATATTAAGAGGTTCCATGGTGTCTCTGACATAGCGAGCATACATGTAATTGATTTTATTCATGTCTCCGTCCCTACTGAGAGACAAAAATTGTTCTTTACTATGATGAAATGTTCGAAAGATATAGTTACCCAGTCAAAGGGTAACAACAAAGAATACTCCAAGACAGTGATAATAATAGAAATACATGTTAAAACACTCCTGAGCTTTCCCCTCTCACTGAGGACCAAGATGACAAAGGATGGAGATAATGCTGGAGGTTCTGTGGAAAGATGGGCACACGGAGACACCGGAGGGGAAGCAGTAAGTTGGTCCAACGATTCTAGAGAACCAAATAACTAAAATGTATAGATCCTTGGATTCAATGCAGTTGTTCAATAGACCAAAAGGTGGTCCAGGACCTAAAGAAACGCCCTATTCTTTGACATCTCCGCTGTACTGAACCCTGTTGATCACCTTCTGTAGCAGCAAGCACCCCAACCGTCCTCAGGGTCACTGCCACCACAGGTTCTTGGATCTGCTTTGATAAAGGAAAGCAACTCAAAATGGGTTAACAAGCTTACTTTAATCATTCAAACATGTATCGTTTACCTAGTTCAGGGGAAAAAGGTCAGCACCCTGAACCTCAAAGTATACAGGCAGAATTATCAAGACAGAAACAGATCAAGTAGACAGATTTCCAAACTGTCCAACCATTACATCCATACCAAATCAACATCTGGGTTTCAACATCTGGGTTTTTCAAAGCCAGGGGGCTCTGGACAACAGCTTCCCAGAATCCACCTCAAATCACAGAACATTTCTCAAAGTGAGCCCCCAAAACAAAGCTACACATCAGGACTTATACAGCCCTTATTGACTCACTGTTCAATCAAAAAGTATCTACTAAAAAACAAGCCTCCCACCCCAGGCTCCAGGTGCACTTTAGCCTAGGGGCAGGGAAGATCTTACAAATTTACATTCCCATTACACCCTCCTGGATAGTTTCTCTTTGGGTTTTCCTGAAGCTAATCTCTCCTGGTTTATCTACCTGTTGGATACCTCCTTATCAATCAGCTTCTGCTGGCGCATCATCCCTCAGACTCCCTAACTGTGAGTATTCTCTAGGATTCTTTTAGGTCCTCTCCTCCCTCTACACTCTGTCTTGGTAACTTGGCCAGCTCATAAGGGTTTAGCTATTATTTCTATGCAAGTGCCTTAGATTTAAATACCCAGCCCCCATGCTTCCCCTTCAACTTTAGTCCTGTATTACCAATTGCCTATTTGACATTTCAAACTGGATGTCCCTGAGGTATTTAAGCTCAATACATGTAAAATGGAACTCATTATCTTTCCTCACAAACCTTCCCCTCTTCTGAACTCCCTTATTTCTGTCAAAGGCACCACTATCCTCCCCAAATCCTTAAGTTCCTAACTTTAATATTATCCCAAGTATCCCACTCTCCCTCACCCCATAGGTCCGACCAGTCGCCAAATCCAGGTATTTCTATCGTCACAGTATCTCTCCAACATCCAACCCCTTCTCTACATGCATATATCTATCACTGTAGTTTGGGCCCTCATTGCTTTTTTTGCCTAGATTATTGCAATGGCCTCCCAATGGGTCTCCCTGCCTCCAGTCTATCACCACTACAATTCAACTTCCTTTAGTGAAGATCTCACCACGAGACTTCTCTACTCGTTACAGCATTAGCCTGCAATTGCCAGAGGATAAAATAAAAATTCTTCTGTTTAGATTGTAAAACCCTCTGTAACTTGGACCTAATCTCAAAGGACATTGCCCTCTGTCCTATACTTTGTGACTCAGTCAGATTGGTCTTCTCTCTATTCTTCATATGTCACACTCACCTCCATTTCCATGCCTTTGCCCATGTGCCTAGAATGCATCCCCCTTGACCTCTGCCTCACAGAATCCTCCTCTTCCTTGAAGAGGAAGTTAAGGTATCAGCTCCTGTAGGGATCCTTTCCTGATCCTCACCCTCCCAAATTCCCATGCATTTATCTATTTGTGTATATATTTGTATTAATTCACTTTACACTTCTGCTGTATATACATCTGTCTATCTATTCATCCATCCATTTATCTATCCATCTATCTATCTATCTATCTATCTATCTATCTATCTATCTATCTATCTATCTATCTATCTATCTATCTACCTACCTACCTAATTCTTTTTCTGCCATTAGAATGTAAGTTCTTTGGGAGAAGGGATGGTTTCTTTCTCTGTACTTGTATCCTTTGCATTCCCAAGGTCTCTTGGCCAAATAGCAGGCACATGCCAATCTACCTCAAGCAGCACTTTTGTGGTAGCAAAGAATTGGAAATAATACTGATACCCATGGATCAGGGAATGTCTAAAGAAACTGCGCTACATGAATGTAATGGATTATAACTGGGCTGTAAGAAGTAATGAAAAGGAAGCATGGGAAGCTTTATATGAACTGACGCAAAGCACAGTATGTAAATACAGGAAAACAACATATGTAATGACAACAATGTAAATGGAAACATTAAGAAACAACAAACAAACAGCCCAAAGCAAAAGCTCTGAAACAATAATGAAGAGACTTGGCCCCAAAGAAGAGGTCTAAGCAGCAGCCTCCTACTCCCCAGGTATTGTGCAGAGGGTGTGGAAAACTGTCTCGAATGTCAAATTTGTTCCATTAGATGGTTTTGTGGAATTGCATTTTTTCTTCTTTTTTTTTTGTCCTTTGTTATGGAGGATGTCTCTGTAGGATGGGGCAGAGGAAGGAGTATACTGGGAAATATATTGTGAAGATGAACATTACTAATAAAAATGTATTTTAAGAAATTAAGCCATTTTCTTGGCCCTAGAAAAGTCATATATCAGTGACTTGGTGTACCATGTACACACACAGCATAACTCTTAACTGTATATCTTATAAATTTGGCAAAATTTCATGTATCCTGGAAAAGTAAAAAATTTCTTAAAATATGAATAATTTCACAATCCTGATTATGTGCTAGCTCAGAGTCAGAGACAGAGCAGGAAGGAACGGTCAAGTCACATAATCCAGCTCCTGCATTTTACAGGTGAGTAAACTGAGGCCCAGATAGGCTAACTGATTGCCCAAGGGCGCTCAGGAAGTGAGTGGCTGAGCCAGAATCTGAAGCCAGGGCCTCTGGGGCAGAATGTTGCAAGGAATCCTGTATGCTCGCTAAGGGCACCAAGTTGTCTCCCACACCTTTTCACACACAATCTTTATGGACAGTTTTTCTTTTTCTGTGTGCTGATGGATGTGCTGGAAGAAGCACTAGCTTTGGAGTCAGACTATTTGGGCTCAGAGGATGACAAGTCCTAGATTCAGAGCCAGTAGGGCCCTTAGATCAGCGATATGTGGACTAAGAACTACCAGCTGAAATTTTAGGGGCCATGTTTCTAAGCCCTTTCTTTTATAGTTGAAGAAAATAGGGCCTAGAAGCTGAGGGGGGATGGGAACTCATTCTTGACCCCAAGTTTGGTGCATTATGTACTACTCCACTTAATTTTCCATTTCTGAGACTTATTAGCTGTGTGATCTTGGGCCACTTAGCTATCCTGGGCCTCAGTTTCCTCAACTGTAAAAATAGGGTTGGACTAGATGACTCCTGAGGACCCTTTTAGTACAAGACATTTCACGACTGTTTTTTAATCAGATACAGGACTGAACAAGGTCCATTCATCAGATTATGTGATCAAATTACTTTACTTTACTCTCTGAATTCCAAAAAATGAAACCAGTCATCCTGCTTGAAGACTGGGGAAAAGTCAGAGAAGAGAGCTAGAAACATTATAACAAGCACTGAAGCTCTTCCCTTCTCTGGTGAGGTCTACTTGTTCTTCTTCATTCCTTAGCTGTCTTGTTCTCTCTCTGACTTCTGATTTTTGTCTCTACTTTGGGGGCAGCTAGGTGGCTCAGTGAATAGGGCATCAGGCCTGGAGCTAAGAAGACCTGAGTTCAAAATCTGCACCCAGACACTTGCTGGTTGTGTGACTCCGAGTAAGTCACTTGACATTGTTTACCTCAGTTTCCTCATCTGTAAAATGAACCAAAGGAAATGGCAAACTTTAGTATCTCTGCCAAGACCCCAACGGGGTCACGAAAAGGCAGACACAATTGAATAACAGCAACTGGGATATCTTGCTTAGAAATTTTTAAAAATTAATTTAGCTTTGATCTTAAGCTTAGATTAAAAAATCTTTAATGTCTCAGTCTTTTTCATTGCTTTACTCATAATCTGCTGTCAGCAAACTCTTTATCCTATAATCTGATGTTAGCCAACTCTTAAGCATTAGGGCTTTAGCCTAAAGGGGAACAGAATGGGACGCAGGCTTTCCCGATGAAAAGATCCAGTGTTCCCTGTTGATGGCCAGGGTCGAAGCAAGAAGAGTGATTGACCCAGATCCGGATCTGCTCATGGAAAGTTACCCAGACTTTACAAACATGACCAGGAAAGGGAAAGGACAGCTGTGAAGGCTAAACCTTGGGAAATGCTGCTCTCACGGCATGAGAACCAGAAGTAGGGACATTTCAAAAGTAAATACATGAGTTTCCACATAGACATAGTTGGCCAACAACTTGCAATACTCAGTCTGCTTCTACCTCTGTTCCCAAATGTGGCCAAGGCTAATTTCTATCTTCCCTGCTCTGCTCTCCCTGGATCTTCCAATGAACACATTTTGGCTTCAGTTGTGTGTTTGAGTTCATCAAGGACCTATTATATGACTGGTATGATGAGATAGTAAGTGAGGACAATGAACCCCACAAGAAAACATCTTACTAATCAAACATCATGAGTAATGTGGTGCCATGGGGAGAATACTGGATTAGAAGTAAAAAATATCCTGGGCACACATCATCACTCAGACCATTTGCAGCCAAGTCTCAGGCACAATTTATTCAGCTGTGAAATGGGGGTACTATCTGCTGGTGCTCTTCCTTCTGCTTGTGGTGAGGATTAAGTAACATAGTTTATAGAATCAGAGAGCAGGAACAGACCCCAGAGATCAACTGGTACAAGCCTTGAGCTGAAATCTCTTCCAGGAGGCCACTGACAAGAAGTCGCCTAACATTCTCTTGAAGGCCACCAGCAACAGCGAACTCACTACCTGAACAAAGACATCCCATTGCATTTAAGGGGAATCTCTAATTTATTTCTTCTGTTAAATTATTTCCAGTCTACCTTTCTTTCATGAGCATTACTTCTAACAAAGTCAATTGAAATAACAACCATGTCTAACAGTGAATGCAACATTTCATACCTATAGTCACCCACCTCTCTAGCAAAAACAGGGAAATGAATGCCCTCACGGCTTCTCTGGGGCCAATGTTAATCGTCATAATTATATATTTTTGCACTGTATTTTATAGTCAGCAGGGTCACAGATTTAGAAATGGGAGGGCTATAGGGGCTGGAGCAAGTCAGACAACATTGAGTGCAACCTCTTAATTTTACAGGTAAGGAAACTGAGGCATAGATCACTTACGTGGCTTGCTCAATGTCACACAGTTACTAAGAGCATGGTTTGAATGATTGGGGAATTTATTAGGTAGCATACATGAATCGCCTTGCTGCAGTGAGAACCCAGCTGAAACTAGATAACATAAACTTGTAGTGGATCCAGCTAGCAGAGCGGAGTGACATCTGCTAGCTCTGTTTAGCAGCTCTTGGGTAGGAATGGAGTTGGTGGGTCATAAGAGTAACCCAGGGTTGGGGGTTGGCGAGGCATGATCAGACTCGGGGCACAGGAGAGTATGAGAGTAAAGGTTGGTGTCGAGCTGAAATGGGAAACAAAGAGAAGGGAGGAGAGCAGAGCCAGGGCAGAAGCGATGGCTTGGGAAGGTGGTGACATGACTGACAGAGAGACTGCTGGCCATGGTGGAGAAGAAGAACAGGCTCAGGAAGAACATGCAGGGAAAGACAGGAGGGGTGGTTATGATCTGATAAAGGCATGCCCCCATGACGATCATTGAAGTGGAACATTTCTGAGTGGTGAGAAGGTCAAGGGCATGAATGTCTCTGTCCGGAGCTGAGAAGAGGTTAAGAGGTAGATAACAGGAACAGAATAAGTCAAAGATTAGCGTCTTTGAGGAAACATCAGATATTGAAGTCTGTGAGCATGAGGGCAAGAATTGGGGTGGAGAGGGAGTTGCAACCAGAATTCATTGAGACAAGAGGCTTATGGATCGCCAGGACCCAGGCAAAGTGATCTGCACAGAGGGAGTTTCAAAAGAGGAAGAGGCAGCTGGATGGTATAGTATATAGTGCTAGGCTTAGTGTCAAAAGACCTGAGTTCAAATTCTGCCTCAGTATCCACTAGCTGCGTGATTGGGCAAGTCAATCCACCTCTTTCAGTCTAGTTTCCTGTAAAATCTGTAAAAGGGGAATATTGGATCCTACCCCACAGGATCGAATATGAAGCACTTCTCAGACTTTGAGCTATGTATGTATGTGCATATATTATGTGTATATTATCATTACTAGGCATTATTGCTGAGTGACAATGACAATAATGAGTGACACTTGTATAAAGCCTGCTATGTACCAGGCAGCTGTGCTAAACACCTCACAAGTATTACCTTATTTGATCCTCATGACAACCCTGTGAAGAAAGGTTGCTGTTATCCTCATTTTACAGATGAGGAAACGGAGGCAAACAGGTGAAATGACTTGCCCAGGGTCACACAGCTAGTAAGTGTCTGAGATCAAATGTGAATTCAAGTCTGCCTTGTCTCTAGGCCCAGTACTCACCTAGCTATTGCTGGCACTAGAGCAGAATCTGAAAATGTCCATGGAATGTGAGAAGAATTCAGATTCCCCCACTAAGACCAAGAAGTTGAGAAATATGAAAGTATCATTAGCCTTGGAGAAGTGAACTGGGACATGGTATCCTGTGAGGATACAGCAAGCGCCAGGAAATGGAAGGAGCAGGAGAGAAAGAGGCCCAAAGCACAAAGAAGTTGGTTAATTCTAGGCTGAGTTTCAGAGAGCACAGGAGAAGAGGCAGAAAGGTCATCTGGTGGAGAGGTGGGGTTGAGGTGGGCAGGAAGGAGAGAGTGCATAGCGGCTGGGAAAGGGGATGTGTTCTTCATTTGGGGGCTCTGTGACACTTTAGTGAGGAGAGCTGGAAGGAATGTGTGTATCCAAAGTATTAAGGAAGGTGTCCAGGCAGAGGATCAGTGAATGGAAGGAGGACCAAGGATGAACAGAGATGATTAGAAGGGTTAAGGTCTCCACTGGACCCGAGACCTTGAGGTCTCAGCCCAGGCCTCAAAATTTTCCAAACTTGTAACAGTTGGTATTTCTGTGTCTCAAGAAATCTCCAGTTTGGTCTCATAGTACAATTTGAGCAAACCCTACTGGGATTACGTCCTGGGACCCAGACTGTGAAGATTTGATGGAGGGGAGAAGAATGGAAGGAAGTGAGTTTAGGCAGCTTTTTCTAGAAATCTGGCTGACAAATGGAAGAGAACTATGGAACAATGAAAGTTTGAGGGCATGATAGGATCTAGTGAGGGACTTTTTAATAGATGAAGGAAGCTCGGCATGTTTGAAGGCAGTGGGTAAGGAACCAGTAGAGATTAGATTATAGAGGAGGAGATATTTAGAGGGAAAAATCTACTAGAAAAGCCAAGAGGAAATAGAATCAAGGTAACAGGCAGAGGGGACTGACCTCGGCAAGAAGGGCCACCTCACTCTCAGAGACAGAAGGAGCAGAGGGGAGAGTGGATGATGATACAAGGTGATGTAGATGGAAAAAGGGAGAAGGGAGCACAAAATATGACCCTGCATCCTGAGCTGAGAGGGTGGGGGAGGTAAATGTATGGGAGCCTTGACCAGAGAAGAGGTGAGGGAATGTCCCTGTGGGAAGTGGAGAGAGGATCAGCTGGGGAAGCAAAAAAGGATGGTCTTAGTCACAGCAATTATCCAATTGGGAATTTGAACCCAGCTTTTTGTTTTGATTTTATACAAATGAGTTCTGAATTCCACTAGTAGGGTTAAAAGGCAGACACCTTTTCATTGGCCCCATGAAGGATGGTCATGTTCTTCATTTATCTAGTCAGTTTTTTTTTTTACACTTACATACCCCCACATCGTTTGTGACAGAACCAATCAATGAAATGAAAAGATGCTTGGGCTTGCCCACAGTAGAGAAGCAATGTCTCCATTTTTTTTGCCAAGGCCATAGCTGCTAACCCAGGGAGATCTGACAATGGTCAATGCATTACAGGGAAAAAGCATTTGTGACCCATTAAAATATGGGAGAAATGGGAGCTGCTGAGATCACCACCATCATGATGATTTCTTATGAGATTTGACTTTGGGTTCTTTTGATAGTGGCCCCTATGTACACCTCTCACTTCTGATTCTTTGCACAGGCCATTCCCCATGGCAGGAATGCATCCTCTCTTCACCTGTCTCTCTTGAAATCCCTAGCTCCCAAACACTTCTCAGGTGGCTTTCTCACTTAACATTAGTTTATAATTACTTTTCTCTCTAGATGCTACCCCTTACCTACCCCCACCCTCCCAGTTGAGTGTAAGTCCTTTAAGGGAACAGAATTTTTGGTTTTCGAATGTTTTCTATTTCCAGTGCTTTGCACACAGCAGGCACTTAATAAATGTCTGTGCCTCTGAACTGAATTTTTTTCCAAGACGAATCTTTGCCAGCAGAGGGCACTGTCACACAGAGCCTTGTGATCTGTCTATGGTCACTGTGGCCTAGCCCTAGATGCCAGTGCCAACACAAGGTACTAAAACACAATACACGGCTCTTTGACATGGGAGGCACAGGTTCAAGCGCTCTGCATTTCCAAACAGCCACACGTATGATTTGCTTTCCTGGTTAGTGTTAATATAGTCTAACCACCACCATTTGCTAAGAACCTTGTTCAGAGTCTGAGCTAGGCACTGGGAGAATACCAAATTTAGCTCACATGCGGCACTTGGACACTCAGCAGGGGTGGGGAACCTGCGACCTTGAGGCCACAAGTGTCCTCAAGTGCAGCCTTCTTACTGAATCTAAACTTCCCATAACAAAGGATTTTACAAAATTTTACAAAAGATTTACCAAAAAAAAACCCCAAAACCGTTAAGTAGTAGGAGGCATCAACCTCTAAACTAGAGAGGAAATATCTTCATCCCCAGGACCTGTTATTCTTTAATATTAACTAGATAGATTGGTTCAGGCTCCTGCAAGGCATTTTCTTTGTGAGATTCATTCACAATCACCACTTTAGGAGCTGCCATAAACACCCACACAGGTGCTGACCCCAAACTCACAACACCCATCTCTCCTATCCACCACTACACCTGAGATCCAAGGAAGGGGTTGTCTCCTCACCCTCAGTCTCACTGAGGAGGGGATTCCCTTTGTGGTCTTCCAGCCCCCTCAAAGGATGAGCCCAGATTTCAAAAGATATGTGCTGTCCCTGACACATGAGGGGTCTGGCCTAAGAATTTATAAGTACAGGGAACTGCTAGTGTTAAAATCTTCCTCCTCCAACTTTCTCCAATTTAGGCAGAGTTCCTGGGACACCAAGAGGTCAGGTGACCTCTCTCAGATCACACAATCAGGCTGTGTCAAAGGTGGGACTTGAACTCAGCTCTTTCTGGCTTCAAGCCCAATGCTCTCTCCATGGTGCTGAACCAGATGGTCATAAAACATCAGTTATCTAAAAAAGGAGCTCAGAACACCAAAAGAATAGTGAAGTACCTGGGGGTAATTTTGCAGCTGCGTGCTTGGACAACAGCCCACAGATCCAATTACAAAGCAGTTGGTGAAAGGTGCAGGAGATTAGGATGAGAAGCCCTAAGTGGGAGTCAGCAGTGTGAGGCTTGTCTCTCACATTTATTAGCTGTGTGACCCTGAGTAAATCCTTTCCTTCTCTGGGTCACTGCTGCCCCATAGCAGCCATTCTTATAACTGCCCACTTCACAGGGTGGTGGTGAGACTCAGAGATGATGTGGAAAACACCTTTGAAAACTTCATGTTTCTCCCTAAACATCCACTCTATTGTTTCCCCAAATACTGACTAATCCAAATATGCTTAATTCAGAGACTCTCTACTCCACTGCCTGAATTAATAAGAAAGTAAGAACATAGGTTTACAAAACACTTCATATGATAATCTCATGCAACCATCCCCTTTTTGTGTATAAGGGAAATGAGGCTGGGGAAAGTTAAAAGATCAGACCAAGGACATAAGCTGGTAAGTGTCTAGGGCAGGATCTGAACCCAGATCTTCATGACTCTCAGGCTTAGAATTCTAGCCTCTAATGCACACTGCTTATCCAATGAGATCCTTAATATATATTGACTTTAGCTTGGATAGTGAATAGCTGTCTTCTTAGATGTTTTGAGAGAGGGAAAAGAAATTCATTTTATGAAGTTTGCTAAAAATCACCGCACAAAACACTCAATATGTGCTGCCTAAGAGATCCCAGATTAGCTTCAAATCTTGAGCACATGAGCTTTGGAAGAAGGACCTGATGCATGAGGTAACCTGTGACATTTTAGGCTTTTTTTCTGATTTCATCCTGTATTGGCGGCGCAGGAACTGGTCCTCTCTTAGTTTATGAAGGATAGCAAGCTCCCAGGCAATGATTCTCACCACCTGATCGAGTCTTTCTAGTTCCCTAGTGGATGCTAAGTATTTGCACTTGGCAGTAATATATTAGATGGCTTCTATTGCTGCAATGTATAACCTACAACCTCCACCAATAAGTGAAAGTTCTTTAAAGATATTCTTTCTGTAACTTCTGGGGGAAATAACCAGATCTTGAATTATCATCACACACCCCCGTTTTACAAATAGATTTTAATAACTCAACCTTTGTTCATCACAACCTTGTTGTCATCTCCTTGGCTTGGTCATTGTGGGTAGCGCTGATGTGGGAGGCTGATTCCAGCCTTGGATCTCAGCCATTAAGCGGGTCCTACCCAGAGATCAAAAGAATTTAGGCCCCGTTGGCCAAATTTGGTGCCACACACCTGTTGTCTGCCTCTAGTATTGACTTCTAGGGAGAGGTCTGTGGGCTCTAAGGGTATTTCTGTAAATATTTAACCTGATTATTTTATGCTCTTAGAACATCCATCAATCCTCTTCCTCCGTCGTGAGGAGCAAATGTTCATCTTTTCATAGCTGCTTTGGAGTGGTCAGCCCTTTGTTACATTCATATTACACTGGTTTTTTGTTTGATCATCTCATCAGCTCCCAAGGGTTCAAACTACTATCTCTAGGCAGACAATTCCCATGTTTATTTATCCAACCCCAGTCTCTCTCCTGAGAGTTACTCATGTATGATCAACTGTGTTTTTGGAAGGCATTCAACTCAATGCTCCATGAGCCTTCCAGTCTCAACATATTCATAATGATATCATGATAATTACCCATTATGATAATGAACCTATTACTCAGTCCTTCCCCCTCCCCCTCATCTGAATTTTCTGATTACAGTTGAGGGTAGCACCACCAGTCTCCTCCCAGTTACACAGGTCCACAACCTGGGTGTCATCCTTGGCTCCTCATTCTCACTCATACCCCATAGCCAATTTGGTGTGAAGTTTTTTCCTACCTTCTTCCTTCACAAAATCTCTTTTAGATGTCTGTGACTCCCTACTCCTATAGGCTAGTACAGGCCCCATCACCTCTTAACCTAGACTACTTCAATACAGCCTATGAAATGGTCTTCCTAGTGCATATCTTGCCATACTTCAACTCATCCTGCACTCAGATTTTTTCAAAGGCAGATATCTGACCAGCCCACTCTCCCCCTCCTGGTTAATTCTAGACCCATCTACTCAGTTAGCTCCAGGGATTCCAAGATCAAATGGAAACTTCTGTTTGGCATTTAAAGTTCTCTGAAACCCAGCCCATTCTTGTCTTTCTTTCTTGTCTTGACTTTCTTCCCTTTGATCCACTCAATGGTCCAGCCAAAATGGCTAATTTGCTGTTCCTCATGACCCTCTTTCCCACCCCCATGCCTTTGCACTGCCTGTCCCTCATGCCTGACATGCTCTGCCCTCCCTTCTGCCTTTTCATTTCTTTGGCTTTTTCAAGATTTGGCTCAAATCCCACTTTCTGCAGAAGCCCTTTCCTGGTCTTCCTCACTGCTGGTGCCTATCCTTTGGGGGTTATCTCTCATCTATTCTGTATACATTCTATATGTTCCTAGTTACTTACATGTTATCTCCCCAATTAGAAGATGTTTTCCATTAGAGCAGGGGCTGGGGTTTTTGGTTTTGTTTTTGGCTATTTCTGTTTCTCTTGTGTTTAGCTCAGTGCCTCGTTTAATTGGCTAGACACCTACAGATCCACGGTTGTAAATTTTATCATGCAAAAGTATGTATTAAGACATGTGCTACAGAAATATGAATTGTTCTGAATGTGTTGCTTCCACTTAGCTTTGGCTTTAGGGTGTCAGTTTGTCGATCAGTCTTGGGTTCCTCCATGACAGGCTTATGATCAGTGTGTCTTGAAGGGAGAAGACCAAGTTTTCTGTAGCCATCCCTTTTACTACTGGTTCAAACTGATCTTCAAAGTCTTCAATTTCTATGTTTTCTTGGTCCGAATTTAGAACTTCACAATTTAAAAATCCAAATTATATTGTGATATCAAAATGTAAGCATCTGAGACCAGATTTGAACTTGAGACCCGACTCCAAGTCCAGGGCTCTATCCTCTGTGACCCCTGGTTGCCTCACCTCTATGCAGATAATGCCTACATTTATAAATCCAACCCGATCTTTCTTTTTCTTTCTCTTTCTTTCTCTCCTCCCCCCCTCCTCTCTCCTTCCCTGCCCTCCCCTCCCTTCTCTTCCCCTCTCCTGTCCTGTCTTGTCCTGTAAAGTCCTGTCCTCTCCTCACCTCTCCTCTCCCCTTCCCCCCTCAAACTTCCATCAGATAAAATAGGTCTTTCAATCTGCTTTTCAGGGCAACCCTATAACTTGATGTCATTCACATACATTACATGAAGAATGCAGTGTTTTGGCATTCCTCCCTCTCAGATTTGAAAGCCATACTCAGTTCTATTCAAAATGGGTAATAACAGATTTTGTGACAGGAAGAATCACAGCAGCCTTCATTGCTCTTCACCTCAATGTGCTGGCAGTATATTTTAAATAGAAAATCAGTATAGTCCCGATGGGCACCAAATACTCCCATGTCCTCACTATACTTGGATCTGTTGCACACATCTGCAGTATGGGATTGAAGCATGAGTGGGAAACTAAGTCAAAGACTGTATGATAACAAAGGTGGCATGTATGCCAGCCCTTTGGGGTGGTTTGGTCAATAATCACGAATTATAACAATTTGCTTTTTATGCCCCCAGGGCTTTGGGTACACTCTTTATGCTCCTCAGTCAATAGAATTTTTTTGTGTTTATAGATTTTTCTTTTGAACAATACAAATTAAGAATGCTTTGCAATTAAATACACAAACACATAATTGTAGCAAAACAAGCCTGTACTTGGAGGGGTCCCTGGTGTCCTAATCTTCTGACAATAAGGATATGATGCCTTCTGCTAAGGAGGATAAGCTCAGGCTTGCATCAGAAAAGAAGCTGGCAAAGTGTTTTGCTAGCAATCACTTCTGCGAGGAGCTAGAACCAGTAACTACAGGTTTTCTCCACTTTTGCTGCTTTCCAATTTTTCAGAGCAGAGTTTCCATTCTCCCTACCGTCTCCCCATGTCATTCATTATATTAATGGGGCACAGGGCTTGCTGTTTTGTGTCTGACCCAATTTGTTCTTTGTTGTACTTATTTTAAATTACTATTCTCTTCTTATCTTTTTCAAGAGAAGATCCTGGGACAAGGAGTTTTCCTCTCTTTAATATTTAATATGATTATTGCAAGGTGTATAAAACATTTTTTGCAATTGAATAAATGCATTAAAATGTAAGCTCATTCAATATGGAACTTGCCCAAAGGACCATAAAACCATACAGAGCCTTTGACCTAGCAATACCACTACTAGGTCTGTATCCAAAGGGAGAGGAAAAAGAAAAGCACCCATATGTACAAGAATATTTACAGCAGCTCTTTTCTGGTGGCAAAGAATTGGAAACTGAGGGGATGCCCATCAATTAGGGAGTGGCTGAACAAGTTGTACTATGTGCTTCTGAAGGAATGGTATTATGCTATAAGAAATGTTGAGCAGGATGCTCTTAGAAAAACTTGGAAATACTTCCAGACACTGATGCAAAGTGACATGCACTGTGTACAAAGTAACAGCAACATTGTAAGATGATCAGCTGTGAATGACTTAGCTATTCTCAGCAATACAATGATCCAAGACAACTCTGAAGGACTTAGGATGAAAAATGCTAGCCATCCTCAGAGAAAGAATGGATGATGTCTGAATACAGATCAAAGCATACTTTACTTTTCTTGAAATTTTTATGTTTTTTCACAACATAACTAATATGGAGATATGTTTTCCATGACTACACATGTTTAATCTATATTGAATTGCTTGCCTTCACAATGAGAGGGGTGGGGAGGGAGAAAGAGAGAGAATTTGGAACTCAAAAGTTTTAAAAAATGAATATTAAAATTGTTTTTACATGTAATTGCAGAAAAATAAAATACTAAAAACAGATGTAATCGCATTTTCTGTAGGCTCATGAAAAGCATCCTCGGTACAGTGAGAGTAGCGGACAGGTTTATAGGAATGTCTACATACTTTGCATTGTTCCCAAAACCTCTAAAGAGGTTTTGATTTCTTCTCCTTGGTTTTGTCTAGCTGACTACCTTTAAATGCCATTCAATCCACGTAAGTAGGAGATCATGAGCATTTGAGACAGTGACATCTAGTTAAGAATTCTCAAATTTTCATGAACTAATGTTGCTTCTGTGGTCATGTTGTTCTGTCCAGTCTATGATAATTGAGCTGGTTGACAAGTCTGGGATATTTTGATGTCCGTATTTGAAGGAAGACATCACCTGTCAACCCATGAAAGTTATATGACCAAGTCATGACTCGCTGGCATTTAGTAGCTTCTAAATTTTTGTAGCATCTAGGTAGCATGTATGAACCTGAGCAAGTCACTTAACCCTGTTTGCCTCCGTTTCCTTATCTGTAAAATGGGTTGGAGAAGGAAATGGCAAACCAAGCCAGTATCTCTACAAAGAAAAGCCCAAATGGGGTCACAGAGAATCAGAAATAACTGAAAAACAACTGAACAATAACAAATGTTTATCATCGATCAATAAACACCTACTACCACGTGCCAGACAGTGTGCTGAGCACTAGGGAGATAGGAATGAGCTCTGTTCCAATGGGGGGAGCCTGCAGTGGGGCAGTGCACAGGTGTTACAGTTTTCTCATGGCATTTGCATTGATCATCTCAAGGCTCCTTCAGGGAAACCATCCTGCAATTTCTAGTGGTAAAGACTTGTTCCCAATTCCTATCATGAGCCTCTCCAGGTCCACAGAGAAATCCACATGACAGTCATCACTTTCATTCTTTTCTAACACTTCTTTTGTCCCCATTATCTGGTATTTACAGGTTTAATATTTTACATACAGTATCTCATTGAAGCCTAATAATACCCCTATGGAACAGGGTTGATGCTAGGATCATGTCCATTTTATAGATGAGAAAATAGAGGCTTCAGAAGGGAGAGTGGTTTGCCTGGGGTCAAATCGTTTTTAAGCTTCTGCAGCAGAATCCAAAGCCAGGTTCTCCTGCTTCCAAGTTCATCAGGCATTCCATGCTCCTTCTTTCACCCTTTGGTCCCCAGCCTTACACCACAACGGGCTTAAAACCAGTGATCTGAAGGATTCTGGTGTGGGACCAAAAGAGAAAAGTGGAGTATAGTACTTCATATAGACATTGTCCTGAAAATAGAATTGTTCACAAAATAAACCAATGTACTTCTTAAGCAGTATTTTTGCACATGATCAAAGAAATTCAGATTTGTTTTTTACCTTGTTACGGCATCTGCTGGTTTTTCCAAATCCTCAAACTCCATGTGAAACACCCTAGAAAACGAATCCTGAAAACACAACAAAGGCATCATGGATGGTGTGGTGTATCCTTTCCTATGATGAAAACCAAACTGGTAAAATATGCGCGTCATTCCTGCCTTAGAATCGATCACAGGCAATTACTGAATTTCCTTTCTTTTTAGACTAATTTGAGTGGGCATTCCCCTCACTGTCACATCCCTGGGTTTACCTCCCATTGCTGAAGGCTGGAATTCATAAGGACAATACTGGCCAAAGAGGCAGACCAGAGATTCTAAGATTTCTGCCATTATTAACCAATCCCTTCCTCTTTAGAGTTCCAATTTCAGCATTCGTTAGTCTTCCTCCGCCAAAGCAATTGAAAGTGCTTTTGGTGTCTCTCAGTGAGTCCAGCACATGCTTATTTTGGGCGGTCTCCTCCCAGAATCTGGTTACCAAAGCTTTAGCTGTTAATTTTGACTTGCCATTTCTTTGTCACTTCAGAAATTGGAAATGGTTCCAACTATAATTTTGTGGTTGATCGTGGTACTAGGGCCTCACTCTTCAAAACCAAGCAAAATGAAGTGAGATGTGAAAAATACATGAGGAGAGAACATTCAAATGTTATCTCCCCAAGAGATCTTAGACAAGAACATGGCATCATGATAGGGATGAGTCACAGGAGTGGGGGGCCTGTGGCTTCGAGGACCTCTAGGTCCTCAATTATGGCCTTTTGATGGAATCCCCTGGTCCAGTAGATCAAGGAATCCTTAAGGTAGACTAACATGATATTGAGATATTCTAAAAGTGTGAGCCCAAGCATGATAGGCATGGATGCGAAGGAGAGGAAGACCCATTAAAGGTTGGCCATAGGTCATTAGTGGATTCTTATTGAAGCTTTGGAAGCATACAACACTATAATCATCCCTCACTCAAGCACAGAGAGTTTCAAAACTGATGGAAAACAGAAAATGATTTCATCAGAAGAGTGTTATGGCCAAGTTTTCTTCTATCATCCCATGTGATAAACATGGGTTTCATTCCACCAATAACAATTCTTTCATTTCCAGCACAAGACAAGACCTATCTCTGACATCCCAATGACTTGATTTCACTAGTATTAGGGAATTCCTGGATGAGGAAACTCCCTCAACCAATGCAGGTTGATATCTCTGCAACTTTATGTCCTAGAGAGCTGCCTCTATCAATGAAAGCTTCAGAGACTTTCTTGGGGTCATGCAGGTGGTCTGTATCAAGAATTCAGGGCTTCCTGTCTACAAGGCCAGTTCTCTACCCCCCATGGACACTGCCTCTCACAAAGTAAACACAAGTCCCTGATGATGGTTCTGAGGCAGGGTGATACTTTTTAAATTCTTGTTTTCTTCATTTAATTTCATGATGATAGCTTCTGAATCATCAAAGAAAATGTGAAATTTACACTAAATGTAGTTTAAGAATGACTTTTTATTATACTCTAATCATAGAAATAATCCCTATATAAATAGTCCTCAATTTGCAAAAACTCCCAACTGACAAATGGCAGGTGAAGGTAATTCACTCCCTGTTCCCCTCCCCCCTCTCACCCCTCTACTGTGGAAAATACCCAGAGGTGTTAGAGAACTGATAGGTTCAGAAACAGGACGAGGGCACACGATGAGAAATGGGATAATGTTCAGGAACAGCTCCTGAAAGTAGATGTCCAGGCAGGCATCTGAGATTTAGAGATGGAAGGACCTGAGGTCCCTGAGTCTGATACCCTAATTTTACATATTAGGAAACAGGGAGGGGAGGTGACTTGACCACAGTCATGCAGCTAGTAAGGAGGAATAGAGGCTGGATTTGAATTCAGGTCTGCCTGATTCCGGGAAGCTAGATAGTGGGGTGCAAAGAGCACTGAGCCTGGAGTCAGGAAGATGAGTCTTCTTGAGTTCAAATCTGGTCTTAGCCACCTATTAGCTGTGTTACTTGGAGAGGTCACTTAACTCTGCCTCAGTTTCCTCATCTGTCAAATGAGCTGGAAAAAGAAGTGGCAAACCACTCCAGGACCTCTGCCAAGAAAACCCCAATGGAGTCATAAAGAGTAAGACATGACTGAAAAACAGCATCTTCCAGATTCCAGGTCCACTGCCTTCTCTGTCCTTCTATAATGAAGACTACTCTGCATCTCTGGTTCTATGCAATGGACCCAAATATCTGCCCCCTAAAACCCAAAGCTTTTCTTCAGTCTGTAACAGAACTCAAGAGACCACGAATTATTGTTACATTAATATTAACAATTATTCTCCCTTAAAAAATGTAGACCTTCTGGAGACAGGAAAGAAGCTACGACAGGCATCTTAGACACCAGTGTAAATTAGCCGCCACCAATCACTTTATAGGGAATGGGAACTTTGGTTATTGGTGGGTAATTTTAGAGCGTGGAGCCACTCCAAAGGTACAGCTGTTACCTATTTTCAAATCTAAATTGCTAAATAATTTTAGCAATATTCAAAGCAGAGAGTGCATACCATGGTCCTGTTTTTCCTTCTTTGCATGTTTTCCTGGTTTTAGATCAGCTCTTAAGTACCATGAGAAGGGCACTATTCTGAGAGGTAGAAGATGGGTCACAAAATCATTGTGGAATCTTAAAGTCTTCCCTTTTCTCCCTGGGTCTCAGTTTCCTTGCCATAAAATGAAGGAATCAGACTCCAGTACTTAGGATAGCTTACAAATATAACATTCCTGGACTCTGGGAATCTAGGAGTTAGCGAGGGTCTATGTCAGCAGCTTATGGGAACAGGAGGGTAGTGATAGCCCAGGGCAAGGACAAAAAAAGGATGGTGGTAAGATGCCCCAAACCACTTTTGACCATTTGGAAATTTTGCTTAGTATTCAAGAGAGGGATAGGAAACTCTTCTTCTTTCTTCTCCTTCTTTCCTGATTATACCAAACTATCCATCACTAGTTCAATAGATTTTTACAGTCTGGTCTGGTAATCGAATCATCATTATCATTGTTTCTATAGGAAAATGTTTATGTAGTTCCAAGCAACTGATTTACAAAATAACTAAGATGCTAAACCAATTTTTTTTGGGCACATAGCCTATCTATGATTTTTGAGGGCTTCCTCTCAATGATCTCTCTCTCTCTCCTCCCTCCCCCTCTTTCTCTCCATCTTTCTCCTCTCTCTCTCCTCTCTCCTCTCCCCCTCCCTCTCTCTCCCTTCCCCCTCTCCATTTCTCCCCATCTCTCCTCTCCCTCCCTCCCTCCCTCCTTCTCTCCCTGCCTCTCTCCCCCTCTCTCTCTACATCTCTTCCCATCTCTCCATCTCTTTCTCTCCTCTCTCCTTTTTCTCCCCCTCCCTCTCTCTCCCTCCCTCCCTCTCCATCTCTCCCCATCTCTCTCTTCCTTTCTGTCTCCTCTCCCTCCCTCCCTCTCTCTCCCTCCCTCCCTCCCCTTCTCTTCCCATCTCTCCTTCTCTCTCTCCCCTTCTCTCTTTCTTTCCCTTCTTCTCTCTCTCCCTCTCCCCTCTACCTCAGAGTTTACATTAAAGATTCCACTTTTACTTACTAAGATAGTCAAGTCCTTCATTGCACCCCAGCTCACCATGTCACTGCCATATGCATTCCGCATTAGGGTGTATTGCAAGGGGGTGACTTGGGGGTGGGGAAGGTAGGGAGGAAGAACAAAAAGAAAGCCAGCATTGGTACTTACTGAACAATCTTCATCCACTATAAAGATGGTGCATTTCTGCACCTGCATGAAGGTGATGATGGTAGCTGCAATCTTCTTTAGAATCACTTCCAAGGACTGCTGCTCTTCAAAGATCAAGCTTGCAAGGTCCAGCAGCACCTGGGCAGAGATCAGGCAAAGGCTTAGGATCAGAGGATGACCGCAGCACCCCCAAAGGCCAGCACAAGCACTACACCTTGTACTAAGGGTGACCTCAGCAAGGGTTGTGTCTGCAAATGGTACAGAGATATTTGAAATGGGGGTGGGGGAAAGACAGTTGAGAAATAGCATGGTACAGTGGATGAAGAACTGCTATTGGGGCTGGGAAGATCTGAGTTCAAGTCCTGTCTCTGACACATACTGACTCTGTAACCCTAGACAAGTCACTTAACCTGTTTGTGCTCAGGGCAAACCCTTCAGATGATAAGTTGCAAAGAAAGTGTTGACCTGCATTGGTAGAACTCTCCTGGGAGCTCCCAATACCAGTGAAATCAAGGTTTGGTCTTGATCCCTATCCCCAAAAGAAAATGGCAGTAGCATGTTTGCCAAATGGTAGAGGCACTGTTGGATAGTCAGAAATGTTGGGCATCATCATCCAAATAAAATGATTTCATTGCTAGTCAATGTGGTGAAGCAAGAAGTCAGTTAAGTAGCATTTAGTAAGGCCTTACTATGTGTCAAGTAAAGGATTTCAAGTCAGAGAAGCTTCCTCAGAATTCCTTTTCTAATATCTACATGCTGCATGGCCTTGGACAAGATCTTTCCCTTTTCTGGGCATCAGCTTCCCCTGCTGGGGGATGAGGGACTTGTATTAGGTGGTACTAAATGACTTTCTAGCTCTACAGCCTAGAACTTTCCTGGGGTTGCTCAGTAGTCAATGACTTTCAAAGGGTCCTTTTGTGTTTTCTTTCCCAATTCTAGAATCTAGTTAATATAAACCTAATTATGATAGGTCAAGAGAGCTCAAAGTTGCTAGACATGGAAGGACAAGCCAGGCCAAAGAAGCTATTCATTTCTTTCAAGGTAACTCAATAAGGGCACGCTCAAGATATCTGCTTAAGAATATTAGGAGAGACAAGCTAGGAAACAAAAAAAATGTTTCTAGAATCCATATTCCTGTTTTAAGTCAACAAATATTTAGTGATCCCTTGCTCTCTACAGGAAAAGACAAAGAAAGACTAGACAAAACCCCTACTTTCACGGAGCACTTCCAGTCTATTAAAGGAGAGAAAATATACACACATACTACATACATGCATGCATAAGTATAGCTGCAAACTATGATAGAAAGTAAAAGCAGAATAGAAAATATAGAAAGTAAAACATAATTAGAGTGCCCTAGGAATATGGAGGAGGGGAAACATTTCCAGGTGGAAGTCAAACAAAGGTGTTTAACAGGCTTCTCATAAAACAAAGACTTATTAATCGGAAATAAACAAAGGCAGAAGCAATTATCTTGCAGACGTTCTCCTTTTAAAATATCGTTTATGTGATCAGCAGGTAGAGTTCAGAAAAAACCTGAAAAGACTTACACAAACTGACGTGGAGTGAAGTGAGCAGAACCAGGAGGACATCTCACAGAACACACAGAACATCTCACCATCGGCAGTTCACCTCCTTTTTCAAATACATATTTCATGGCTGATAACCTTTGTGGCATTTTTCACATGTAGGTCATCATTGGAAATATACTGTAAGCTACTTATACCTGCCAACAGTCTCTCCTTTGCCCTTTGAGTCACTTGGAACTTTAGAGACCGTGGTTTTCCAAAGTCTATAATCAGACCACATCATTAGGAAGACGTTGATCTTAAAAAATGGGGTTTTATTTCAGGAATCAGGTTGGAATTACTGAAAGCACTGAAATGTTTCCTAAATATAATTCAGTCTAATCCCTTTCCTTTTTGATTCTGCATATAGCTTAACATCTACTGAAAGCACCAGTCCTGACTTCATGTACTTTTACACTAACCAATGTAGATTAGTCATCTAACTGCATGTCAAAGTCTGGACAATATGTAGCATCCATTTGGTTTTTTTGTATGGATAGTTAGGTCAATCTCTTTTGAGCAATTCCAGATCTCACTAAGGAGGACTTAAAATGTTCTGGAACTTCATGAAATTAAATTACCACCATGCCATATGCCAACAGAAGCATCTCCAAGACCTCTCCATTTTGGGGGAATCTATTTTACCTCTGTATTCTGTATAGGACATCCTACATGCCAGTGGTCAATTTCCTGCCAAGGAAATTGTCTCTCATTTTCTTTTTCAGTTGAATTTTTTTTTTTTTTTGCTTTTTGGAGGGGGGAGGGTAGGGCAACTGGGATTAAGTGACTTGCCCAAGGTCACATGGCTAGTTTTTGTGTTAAGTGTCTGAGGCCAGATTTGAACTCAGGTCCTCCTGACTCCAGGGCTTGTGCTTTATTCTCTGAGACACCTAGCTGCTCCTTTCAATTGACAGTAACTATCAAAAACTAGTTAAAGAAAATTTGCTCTATGATTAAATTTAAAAAAGAATTTTTTATGATCTTACAGTATACATTAGAGACTTCTTGTCAGGGGAAAGTCTTCAAGGTTATGATTTACTCTATAGAGCTTACTGTTTTTGGTAATAAAACAGGATATTTTTTCATCTGGCCATAATTTCCTTTCTTCTTTCTCCCTTTGTCTCATCCTTCTAAGACTTGGTCACCATGATCTCCAATCTCTCCCTCCCTCTTTGCTTTCCTAGGACGTTACCTCTGCTCTTATCTGATTTTCCTTCCTTCAAATCTTGATCCAATGGTGAACCAGTTCAGTGTCATACTGTCCTACACCTTTGAGTCTACTGGCCTGTCAGAAGATTTTTTGTTACTAAGTTATTTCAATTGTGACTAACTCTTCATGACCCCATTTGGGCTTTTTTTTTTTGGCAAAGATCCTGGAGTGGTTTGTCATTTATTTCTCTAGCCCATATAGATGAGTAACTGGGGTAAACAGGGTCACACAGCTAGTAAACATCTGAGGCTAGATTCAAACTCATGAAAATAAGTCTTCCTGATTCCAAGCCCAGTGCTATATTCACTGTGTCACCCAGCTGCCCATCAGGAGATTACAGGATTGTAGATTTAGAGTTGTGAGAAATGGGGAAAGCTATCTCCATCAATCAATACTCCCCCTTGGCTACCATTCCCCTATAGGTATTGTTTCCCCCTATTAGAATGTAAGCTCTTTTAGGGCAAGAATTCTCTTGATTGCTTGTATTTATATCTGCAGGGCTTAGCACAGTATTTGGTCAATGGTAAGCTTTAAATCCATCCATCCATCGATCCATTCATCCATCCATCCATCCATCCATCTATCCATCCATCCATCCATCCATCCATCCATCCATCCATCCATCCATC
>NW_027186458.1:6109357-6112156 GCF_028583685.1 Petaurus breviceps papuanus | reverse complement strand
ATCCATCCATCCATCCATCCATCCATCCATCCATCCATCCATCCATCTATCCCTTAAACCCTGTGTATTATGTGATACTACTGGCTATCTCCCTTCTCCTCCCTTGGTTTTCATGACACTGTTGTTTTCTGGTTTTCCTATCTGCCTGGTCATTCTTTCTTGGTCTCCTTTGCAGAATCATCATCATCTTTAACTTTCATAGTCATTTCCTCAGTATGTTGCCTATACTCTGACTATCATCGTCATCTTCTCTGCCCTTGAATCCCTGGGGCTCTGTTGGTGAGCTTTTATCCTGCCTAGAACCAGACCTCCAAGGGACTTCCTGCTCATGTCCTCAACATGCTGCTTACACTTCATTCCCTTCCCTTCCAAGGGAAGTACTCTGCCTTTGGGTTGGCTAGCCCCGTTAGGTGACCTTTGGCCCCATCTTGCCTGGAGCCAGGGCTCCATGTTATTTCCCATCCATGCTGCATGTGCTTTTCCCCCTTTTGAGCTTCCCTTTATGTGCTGCCTTCAGCCTTTGCGGGCAAAGTCTACCTTGCTTGCTTACACTTGCATGCCTAGAGTTTAACACAGTACCTGACACACAGTAAATACTTAAGAAATACTTCAACTACCTCCCCACCAAGGGTGGGCACACTCCCAGTGATCTCCCCGGGATCTGCTTCTCTTCTTTCTCTAAAATATCTCTTACTGCTCCTCATCACCGCTCCTGGGTTCCATGACCATCTCTACGTGGAATGTCCACACAATCAGCCTTGGCCTCTCTCTTGAGCTCCAGACCCACATCAGCCACTGTCTCTTGGCTATTTCAAACTGAGTGTCTTATAGATGTTCCATACTCAATGGCTCCAAAGCAGAACCCTGCAAACCCTGCCCTTCCAAAAACACTTCCTTATTTCTGTCACTTTGGGATGCTTCCCGTTACTCGGGTTCAAAGCCCAGAAGCCAGGGCTTTGTTCTCCTTCATTTGTCCCATCCAATCAGGTGTTATGTGGTCAGTGGTCCCTCCGTGATGTATTCAGCATCTGTCTTCTCTCCACATACCAAGAGCATTTCCTCATCACTTCCTGCCTGGACACAGCTTCCTACTCGGCCTCCCTGCCTCTATGCCACATCTGCTGCCCACTTCATTGGTATTCTCAGCATAACTTTTAAAAGTGGATCATTATTGTTATCTTTTTTTTACAGCATCTGCATTTCCCCAAATGCTTCCTCCCTCCAAATGAGTCATCGTTTCTAATAACGAATAAAAAAGGGAAAGAAGAAATAAAAACTGCAAAACCAAAAGACTGGCCGAGTTTGTTTACATGCATTTCTCCTTTCTGTTTCCATTGCTGCCGTCACACTATGGCTTTCATGGTTCTGCTGACTCCAGCTTGATACTTCCAACATACAGATCTGATCCAAAGTATCTCCTGCTCCAGGCTCTCCGAGGGCTCCTTTTTTCTCTCTTATTCTCATGGGAGGCAATGAACAAATACCTCAAATGAATCACCCTGTCTCATGAAAGATGGCTGCTGAGTATTCCTTTTCAGAAACACTAGAGGAGAGTGTCATCATTCACTGGTTTCTTTCTAGTTCTTCCATTTGACAAAATGTTTCAGATATATTGGTTCAGTTGATCCTCACACAAGCTGTATGAGTTAAGGGCCACAGAAATTCCAATCTCCATTTTACAGATTTTAAAGAAAGTGAGACCTAGGGAGATTAAGTGACTGACCCAGGGTCACACAATTAGTCATTTCCAGAGGTGGGATTTGAATTCATATCTTCCTTACTCCAGGACTGGCTCTATCTGCTAGGCCAGGTTGGATTTCTGTGAATACAAAAATCCTTTATTTGTTCCCAACACTAAATATAATGTATAGCAACCTAGGTTTCTTTATAAAATTTACCCATTGATTCTCTTTCAATCCTTCTGGTTACATTAAGGATAAAACATCAATTGGGTGTTAATCTTCTTTCTAACCTAGACTCTTATTGCACATAAATGTTTTCTTAACAGGGAAGGAGAGCTCCTGGCTTAGGGCACAGCTGGATATTCAGGGGATCATGCTCATTCATCCAAAAGACATTTATTAAGCTCCCACTATTGTCCGGAGCTATATTCAGCACTGGTGATACAAAACACAGTTTCTGCCTCAGGGAGCTCACAATCTAATGGGGATCAGGTTGGGGATAGGGGAAGGGCTGTATCCGAGAAAACCAAGAACAGTAAGATGCATGATGAACAGTGGAGAGAAGGATGCATTTTGAGCTGGGTTACTACTGCCTTTAACAGAAATATTGAAGTTCAAAAGAAACATAAACATTCAGAAATATAAAAGTTCAAAGGAGGGATGGGTTAAGGAATTTACAAAATAGGTTAATATTTCACATTCTGCATTTGAGATCTGGAAAGGGCATCTGACAGGAAATGACCATTTGGGAGTATATGATGAAGGACTGGAGAGAGAGAGAGAGAGAGAGACAGAGAGACAGAGACAGAGACAGAGAGACAGAGAGAGAGAGACAGACAGACAGAGAGAGAGACAGACAGACAGACAGAGACAGACAGAGAGACAGACAGAGACAGAGAGACACAGAGAAACAGAGATGGAGAGAGAGAGAAACAGAGACAGAGACAGAGAAAGACAGAGAGACAGAGACAGAGAGACACACACACAGAGACAGAGAGAGAGAGACAGAGACAGACAGAGACTGAGACAGAGAGAGACAGAGAGAAGAGAAGAGGAGAGGAGAAGAGAAGAGAAGAGAAGAGAGGAGAGGAGAGGAGAGGAGAGGAGAGGAGAGGAG
>NW_027186458.1:6092061-6104357 GCF_028583685.1 Petaurus breviceps papuanus | reverse complement strand
GTTAAAAAAAAAAAAAAGCACCAGAGGTCAAAGAGAATGAAATTTTATACAGGTCAATGTATTTAGCAATTAAGAGATCATGGGTAACAAAGGATTGAAAGCGTCGTGGAAAGACAGGAACGCTAATGAATTGTAGGAATTGTGGGTGGGTCAACTCATTCTAGAAAGCAAAACAACCAAAATGTCCATATTCTTTGACCCAGAGATCCCTCAGAAAAAAAAAATATGCCATCAAAAGGTCAATTATCCAAAGAAAGGGCTCATCCTTCCTGATACTGCACTCGATACTCTTGACCACCCTCCTCTCCTCTGGATATTCTCTTTTCTCAGTTTTCATGATACTTCTCTCTCTGGGTTCCCCTCCTACCTATCTGACCATGCTTTCTCAGGCTCCTTTGCTGGATCATCATTTATCATGCTTCCTAGTTGTGGGTGTTCTTCAAGGTTCTGTTCTAGACTTCCTTCTCTTTTCCTTCTTTGCAATCTCATCAGATGCTATTTATTCTCTCTATTTAGATGACTCACAAATCTCTAAGTCATCTAGCTAGCTAGCTAGCTCACCAGTCATTTTTCCTGAGCATCAGTCCTACATTATCAATTGCCTATTGGGACACTTCAAAGTGGACATCCCAGGGACATCTTAAACCCAACATGTCTCAAAACTGAACTCATTATCTTCCCCCTCCACACCCTCCTCTCTTCTAAACTTCCCTATTTCTGTTGAAGGCACAACCCATCCTTCTAGTTTGCTGGGTTCATAACCTTGGCATTATTCTTAACTCTTCACTCTCCCACTCCCTTATCCCATATATTCAATACATCGGCAAATTTTGCTGTTTCTAATTCAAAACACCTCTCCCTTCCGATTCCTTCTTTGCCTTCACATAATTATCTTCTTATTTCAAGATCTCATTGGCCCTAATTAGTCTCCCTGCTTCTTCTCTCACCATTCTAGTTCCCCTGCAGGTAGCTGCCAAAGTAATTTTCCATAGTCTCAGAACTGACTAGGTCATTCGTCCAAACCAAGTCCACCTTCTTGCCATTTCCTCTAGGTTAAAATATAAACTCTTCTGTTTAGTTTTAAAAGTCCTACCCAACCTGGCTCCAGTCTAATGTTGGAAAGGTTGTGGAAAGATGGGCTCACTTCCATCTGTGCTAGATATTATTGGTTGTATTATATATTTATAGCTAGAAGGGCCCTCATTAATCATCTGCTCCAAACTCCTTATTCTATAGTTGAGGAAACCGAGGTACAGAGAGGTTAAGTGAGTGGCCCAGGGGCACACAGCTAGCAAAGGTCAGAGGCAGGATTTGAACCCAGGTCTACAGGACACTAAATGGTGATGTATGCACTATACCACACTACTTCTCTAAAGGTAAGCTCCATGCCTAGATTTGGTAGCTAGTAACTAGAACGCTGAATTAGCCAAAATGTCCCATTCCATAATCCCTTCTAAATTTCACATTCCCACAATCTTTTAATTATGCATGCTGGTTTTACCTGGTTCCGTTTGTTCTCTAGGAGTGAAGTCTCATACAATTGGGCATTGTGGAGAACAATCCCACAGAATGCCAGGTAAGCAGCAAAATCCTAGAGAGACAGAAGATAATGACAAAGGATACTGAAATAGCCACCAAATTCTTTCATTACTTTTGAGTGACATAAAGCCATTAGGGATAGGGATTTGCTTTCAATCCTTCCTGTTAGAAACACAAGCAAAATAAAACATTAGCCCCAGGGGGATCAGACAGTACCATTCAGTGCTTAAGGATACACAGGATATATCCACAGTTGCTTGAGCCTATGGATTTCTTCAACAAAAATCCACAGCAATCTACAAAATACTCTTTTGAAGACCTAAGTACTTACGTGACTTTACTGATGCCTTTTGGTGATGCCTATGGTGAAGGTACCATGTTCGTTATTACATATATTTTTTTTTTTACTGATTAAGTGAAAAGGGATGTAGGATTTTGTATAAAGGAGAATGGACTCATAACCAGAGCTGGAATAGGCCAAAAAATATGGACACAGGTTTGAGGATATCAGATAAATGGAGAGACAATCATGATATAATGGAAATGGAACTGGTCTCAAAGCCAGAAAGATATGAGTCTGAGTCCTATCTCTGATACAAATTTGTAGTGTGACTCAAGTCAAGTCATTTTACTTCTGAGGGCCCCCAGGCAATGCTCTGAGCTGCAGAGAAGGTGCTGCCCAGCATAGGAAGAGGGAGTTTTCTCCTCCAGAAGTTCCTAATATCAATGAAATCACAATTCCTGTTTCCATCTCTGTTCACAGATTAAATATTGGATTCCATACAGATGCAGGGAAGATTAGCTTATGTTCTGGGCCTTTTTAATCTTCCAAGAGTGACATCATGGACAGCAGCCAAGATGTGCTTTGACAAAACACCCTATGGATTATTGTTAGACAAAGTTTGGGGTTAACTGGGCCATTACTGTGACTTAGAAGGGTTTTTTGGTGTGTGTTCTCAGATAGGTAGAAAGGGTGTTCTGAATTGATTCTCCATTTGGAGGAAATGAGCCATAAAAAGAACTTGACTGCTGTTCTTTCCAACACTACATTCCAAGTACTGAGCCTGGATTCACACCTTGGCGCCCCGATGTCTGTGTAAAAAGTTTATAAAACAGTCTTAAAGTTGCTTCACCATTGAGGCAATTCCAAACTTTCTTCCCAGAGTCCTAAATTTGGAGTAGATCTTACAGGGATTTTTATTCAGGGACCTAATTTCTTTTCACCAGTGATGAAAGCTAAATAACATCGTTAAAAGCCCATAAGTAGTCCTTTGTGGAGATTTAGCACTTATGGAGGCCGCCATTTTGATAGTCTTGAAAGTGACATGTGACCTCAAATAAGGAACTTTTTGTAATCCTAATAGTGTGCCAGTGCCCAAGCAATAACACAGATACTGTCCATTCAGGTCTTTTTATGTCCACAACCCAAAGAAAGGCAAACCATCCATCAACTTTGACCCCTCCCTCTGGCCCCATCAATTCCAAGTCTAGCACTGACCCTAGCATCTATCTGATTGTCTCCGATGAGAAGAAAACTCATCCATAAATGACTGGAAAACAACTACACCATCCATAGTGATACCTTTTCATCTTTTTCCGTGAATGTGCCGCCATTTTCAGATTTCTTGTTGATGGCCTGGGCCACACCAACAACCTGATGTAAGAAAAGAAAAGATATAATTGTCACTTTTCTCAGTCATCTCTTCTCATCTTTCAAACCTTAGCCAGAAGAATCAGTGATGAAAGCTTTTCTGGCTCTTCTTTTTAAAATAACTTTTGAATTAATTTCTTAGAACTTTTTCTTGCAACATTTAAATTCAGAATTATTCCTCTAAATTTTGATCCTAAACCTTGAGGTCTAGATAGAACATATTTCCTTTACTGTGATTATAGATCTCTTGATTTCATGACATCAAAAGGTCTGTGTTGTCATTGGTATTGGCATTGCCATGGTCAACATATAAAGTTGCTGCATCAGCTATTACTAGACTATCAGTTGGTCCTTTTGAGATGCTAACCCCAAACTCTCTCCACTCCACAAGAAATCCCCCTGGAGTCAGCCTCCCAGTTCTGAGCCTTTCTGACCTCAGCCACATTTGTCCTTGGTTGTCTTGGCTGTAATGACTAATTTGGTGGGCTCAGCCTAAGTTCCTGTTGGTTCATACTGCTGGCAATGGTCTTCAAGAGCCTTAAGGCCCCTCCATATTATGACAGGTGACCTGAGGGTGGAGTCCAAGGAAGAGAAGTTAAGCAATCCAATGCTAACTGAAAGGGCTTTTCTTAACAATGAGTCAGGAGGACAAATGGATGATTTTCTCCTATATTAAAAAATAGAGCTACACGAGATAAAATAGACATTTCATGTTGGGCTTTAAGGGCAGCATTAAAAGGGATTGAACTGTCCTTAATAGAAAATGAAGCAAAAGTTAACATCTGGCTCTCAGCTACACAAGGGAGAAGTTCCATATAGACTGAATTACAGACATTTCTTATTGTCTTTTTTTAAAAAATTGTTTTTATTTTTTAAATGTTTATGTTCAGTCCCAAATTATCTCCCCCTTCTCCCTCCCACTGGGAAGGCAAGAAATATGACACATAGCCACTATGTATATGAAATCATGCAAAACATCCTTAATGTCTAGAGGAAGAAGGGCAGTGGGGACAGCAAACAAGAAACCCTCAATATTGCCATCTCTAAGCCATATTTTAATTATTAGGACCATTATTAGCAGAAGTTAAAGCACTGGATCTGGAGTCAAGAAGTTATCTTTGTCGTTACTGAGTTGTGTTCGACTCTTTGGGAGCCCATTTGGGGTTTTCTTGGCAAGCGTACTGGAGTGGTTTGCCATTTCCTTCTGTAGCCCATTTTACAGATAAGGAAACTGAGGCAAACTGGGTTAAGTGAATTGCTCAGGGTCACACAGCTAATAAATTCCTGAAGCCAGATTTGAACTCAAAAGGATGAGTCTTTTTGATTCTAAACCCAGTGCTGTAGCCATTTCACCATCAAGACCTGAGTTCAAATTATACCCCAAGCATTTAGTACTGTATGAACTTAGGCAAGTCATTCTCTCTTAGAATCAGTTTTCTCTTCCATAAAATGGGGATGATAACTGCACTTACCTCCCAGAGTATCTGTGAAGATCCAATGAGATACCATGTATAAAGTGCTTGGGAAACAGCCACTTTGCATTTCTCTTCCTCCCCCTCCTCCTTATTCCCAGAAAATATCACACGAAGCATTTTACAGATATTATTTCCTTTGGTCCCCATAGCAATTAGGGAATAGCTGGATTTGCATCCCCATTTTGAGAAAGCACAACTTCCTCAGCACATGTGGGAAGGGAAGGAAGCGAAGGAGCATTTCTGTAGCATTTAGTGCCAGGCTTTATGCTGACAAATATATCGCTGGATTCTCACCACGACCCTGGGAGGATAGTGCTATGATCATCCCCATTTTACACAAAAGGAAACTGAGGCAAACAGCTTAGGTGAGCCACTTAAGTTCCCATAGCTAACTGGCCCTCAGCAACAGGATCAGAATGCTGATTCTCCTTGGTAGACAATGTTTTCTAGCGTATGGTGTCGTATCTAATATTTGTTTGGGGGAAAGATACTTTCGCAAGAAATTATGTCCACAATGATTTCTTTCCCTCACCTTTATTTCAATCTGATTGTACCTGCATTTGATTTTGAGGTTTGAGGTTTTTTTTGGAGGGGGGGGGTGTTATTTTATTTTGATTCCAGGGAGGACAGGACAGCTTGGCAAGGCAAGAGTATGAGAATCTCTCCCTTTCCCCACACAGCTTCACACCTAGTGGTCATTTCTGGGCTCTCGCCTTCAGATCAAGGCAAATCATCAAAAAGAATTCATTGAGCACTCACTATTGTTAAAACCAGCGATGTAAAGAAAGGCAACCTGGGGCCTGATGGACAAGCCCACTCTCTGCTTCCCACATCGATTCCCACTGCCTCTCTCTTGTGATCTCTGATTCCTACTGCCTCCATCTCTATGTCACTCCCAATGGAGGAAAATGAAGTGTGCCTTCCTCCTGAATGGACCTGAGATCTGATACTTGGAGGCTGTGAAAGAGCATATGGGCACCATTTTCACTAATGCACATGGAAACCCCTCTTGTCTTCTGTTAGTGTTTATCCAGTCATTCAGTAGTGTCTGATTCTTTGTGGCCCCATGGACCACAGCACGCCAGGCCCTTCTATCCTTCACTCTCTCCTGAAGTTTGTCCAAGTTCATAATGGTTGTTTCCATGACCCTATCTATCAATCTCATCTTCTGCTGTCCCCTTTTCATTTTGCCTTCAACCTTTCCCAACATTAGAATCTTTTCCAATGAGTCCTGTCTTATTATTTTATGGCTAAAATATTTAAGCTTTAGCTTCAGTATCTGACCTTCCAATGAACAAACAGAATTAATTTCTTTAAGTATTGGTTGATGTGATCTCCTTGCTGTCCAATGGGCTCTCCAAAGTCTTCTTCAGCACCACATTTAGAAGCATTGATTCTGCAGTTCTCAGTTTTCCTTATAGTCCAACTCTCACCACCACACATCCCTACTGTAAAAACCTTAGCTCTGACTATACAGGCCTTTGTCAGCACGGTGAGAGCTCTGCTTTTTAGTATGCTGTCCAGGTTTGCCATAGCTTTCCTTCCAAGGAACAAGCACCCTTTAATTTCATGGCTGTAGTCACTGTCTGTAGTGATCTTAGACCCAAGAACATACAATCTGACACTGCTTCCCTTTTTTTCTCCTATTTGACAGGAAGTGATAGGACCAGTTGCCAAGATCTTTGTTTTTTTATGTTAAGCTTCAAACCAGCTTTCACCCTCATTAAGAAGCTTCTTGATGCTTCTTCACTTTCTGCCATCAGGATGGCATCGTCTGCACCTCTGAGATTGCTGATATTTCTATAAGCAGCCTTAATTCTGGCTTTGCGTTTGTCTAGGCTGGCATTTTGCATGATCTACGCTTCACATAAGTTAAATAAATAAGATGACAATATACAGCCTCGGCATCCTCCTCTTCCAATTTTAAACCAATTAGTTGTTCCACGGTCAGTTCTAACTTTTGCTTCTTGACTCACATACAGGTTTCTCAGGAGACAAGTAAGATGATCTTTCTGGCCCTCCCATTTCTTTGAGGACTCGCCACACTTTGTTGTGACTCACACAATCAGAGACTTTTGTGCAGTCAATAAAGCAGAAGTAGATTTTTTTTTCTGGAGCTCCCTTGCTTTCTCCATAATCCAGGGAACACTGATGATTTGATCTCTAGCTGTAATTCTTGGCTCACACATTGCTGAAGCCCAGGTTCCAGAATCTTAAGCATCACCTTGCTGGCATGTGAAATGAGCACACTTGTTCAGTAATTTGAACATTCCTTGCCTTTGTCCTTCTTTAGGATTGGGATGTAAACTGATCTTTTCCAATCCAGTGGCCACTGCTGGTGCTTCCAAATTTGCCACCATACTGACTGCAGCACTTTAACAGCATTCTCTTTGGGGATTTTATATAGCTCGGTTGCACAGTTCCATCTCAGAGCCATCTCAGCCTCAACATGCCTAAAACAGAACTCATTATCTTTCACCCCACTCATCTTCCACCATCAAAGCCAATCTCTTCAGAGCTTATTACCATAGAGGGCACCACTATTCTCATAGTCACCCAAGTTTGAAACCTTGGTGACATCCTTGACTCCTTATTCTCACTTACTTGAAATCAATCTCTCTCTCTCTCTGTCTCTCTCTGTCTCCCTCTCTCTCTCTTTCTCTATCCATTCATCTCTCTCTATCTATCCATCTATTATCTATATTTAAATGTGAATACACACATACATATATTATTTATATATATTATATTTTATATATCAATTACATCCTATATAATCAATAGCCAAACCTTGCAATTTCTGAGTCCACCACATATCTATTCTCACATTGACTCTTAACAGTGGTTCAGGCCATTATTATCCCTTGCCTATATCAACACAACAGTCTCCTATTTAATCTGTTGCTTCAATTCTTCCCCCTTCAATCTGTCCTTCACAAGCTGCCAAAGTGATTTTCCTAAAATCCAGGACTGACCATGCCAATACCTACCCTCACCCCCTTCAATCCAATCCAGTGACTATTATTACCTTTATCATGTGATATACACTGCTCTGCTTGGCATTACTAAAAGAAGAGAAATGTAAGCAAAAACAGCCCCAAGGTTTTGTCTCCTACCAGGAAATTAAAGATAAGAATAACCAATGTTGGAGGGGTTAGGGAAAGACAGACACTCTAATGAATGTGTCATTGGTGAAGCTGTGAATCGGTTCCTTCCCATTCTGGAAAACAATTTCAAATTATGCCAATAAAGTAACTAAAATGTCTATACCCTTTGACCCAGAAATTCTACTACCAGTTACCTATCTCAAGGAAATCATTGACAAAAAGAAAGGCTCTGTACATATCACAGTATGCACAGTTCCTTTTTTATAGTAGCTAACAACTAGAAACAAAGTAGATGTCCAGTGATTGGGGGATAGTTAAAGAAATTGTGGTATAGAAACGTAATGGAAAATTACTCAGTTGTTAAGAAATGATGAACTTGGAGAAACATGGGAAGACATACATGAACTGATGCAAAGCGCTGTAAGCAGAGCCAACAAAACAATGTGCACAGTAACTACAACAATGGAAACAGAAAGAACAATGACAAAACAAATGAAAATTAATATTTTTAAATAAGAAAGAACATGCTTGGTCCCAGAGGAAGGACAGGAATAGAACGCTACAAACAGAATCAGGTTTTTTTCCAATTGGTATCTCGGTTTTGTTGAATTGATTTCTCTCTTCTTCCTTTCTTTTCTCTTCACTCATTTGCTGACTCCACAGCCATTGGGAATACAGACATCCATATGCCACTAGCTCATTGTGTCAGGTCTTGGGGAGTCTGATAGATCATTCAAACCACATTTAGTAAGCACCCACTGAGTAGATGGAGGAGTCTGTCTTGAGATTCTAGAAAGCGGGACTTTGTATAATGTGTGTTCTAGAGAGAAATAAACGACTTATTATCTCAATTGGAAAAGATGCCAAGTCCTTCCCTGTGCAGGTCTGTCATTCTTGCTCTGGTCCATAATAATAAAGGCAGCTAGGTGAACCAGTAGATAAAGCACTGACCTAGGGTCAGGAAGACTTGAGTTCAAATCTGGCCTCAGACATTTACTAGCTGTGTGACAGTGGGAAAGTCGCATCATCTAAGCCTCAATTTCCTCATCTGTAAAATGGGGATAATATTATCACTGCACAGTGTTATTGTGAAGATAAAATGTGATAATATCTATAAAGTGCTTTGCAAAGTTACTCTCAATAGTCATAATGGTAGGGATAGAAATGGGAACTTGACTTGTGATTTCATTGACATAGAGATCTCCCAGATAAGGAAACTGTCTACTATTGTAGGCTGGCACCTTCTCTGTCACTTTGACAGTCTCAGAGAGCGGCCTAGAGAGTCCATAGGTTAGCCAGAAAAATATCAAAGAGGATTTGATCCCAGATCTCTCAGGCTGTAAGGCCCACTCTTCATTATCTTCACCACACTGACTTAAAGAGTCTAAAATGTCCATTTGTCAAAGGTTTACACTTTTAGAAAAAGGGATAACCATCATTGACATTAAGAAGATAAAGTTCTTCCACCATACCAATCACACCAAAACCCATTTCTCTTTGGTCAAGCTGGCCTCCCTTCTGGTCAAAAGGCAGATGACTGAATGCACCTATGTGTGCATCCCATAGAGAAGGTGGGTTTTGCCCCCTTCTTCTGCAGCCCATGTGACTCACTTCCACATTGGGGTTTGGCATTTTTAGGTGGGCACATGAGGCATTCTTATGCTAGATTTCTTGCTGATGGATACGGGATGCTACAGCTGGCCCTCATCATAGCTGGCTGCAGTCATCCCCAGCCATCCCCACCTAAGCCAACATCTGCACAACTGCCCCACATAGCTAAAGATCACATCAGCGCTAGACTCTCTACACCAATCCCTGAGTATGGAGAGACACAGGGCACAGAAGTGGGCAGAGAAGGACTCGATTGTTTGTACACTCTTCTCTGCAATATGGTTCACATGTGTCCCTCTATCTACACTAAAGTGGCCACTGTCCATGGTCAGGCCCTCCTCACCTAGGCCAGAGAGCTGTTTGTTTGACAAAGATCTAGGGGTTAGGGTGGGCTGAGTCAGCAGTGTGAAGCTGCAATCAGGAAAACAAATATGAGATTCACAGATTCATGTTGGCAAATGTTTTAACAATCAGCTCTCTGAAAAAAAAAGGGAGTAGCTGGGTTGCACAGTGGATAGATTGACAAGCCCTGAGTTAGGAAGACCTGCATTCAAATCTAGCCTCAGAGACCCTGTCAAATCACTTAACCTCTATTCACCTCAATTTCCTCATCTATAAAATAAGCTGGAGAAGGAAATGGCAAACCAGTCTAGTGTTCCTGCCAAAAAAACTCAAATGGGGTCATGGAGAATTGGACACAACTGAAATAACTGAACAACAACTATGAAAACACACACACACACTTACACACACACTCACACACAGACATACACACTCACACATACACAAATGCACACACACACAGACATACACACATGCACACACACACTCACACAGACATACACACTCACATGCATACACACACATGCACACACTTACACACACAATCACACACATACCCACATGCACACACACATACACACATGCAAAACTCACACACATACACTCACGTACACACACACCACACACACGTACTTTTAAATTTAATATGCATTATCAGCCTTTTAACTCCACCGCTTCCTTAAGTCTAGACAATAAACAAAGCAGTAAATCATACCCTGGTTTGTAGCATTTGCTGATTTCTGAGGTGTGAAAGACTAACTGCAAATTTAACAATCAGCTTTCCAGCAGAGTCCTGGATCTCCACCTGGCACCTCAATGGAAGTCATCGTGTCCATCAGGAAATCACCCCCTTCCTCCTCTAACCCCCGCACCTCACACTCCTCCACACTTCCCACTGCTGTTGAGGGCATCACAGTGCATCTTGTTATATGAGTCCGTTTGTACCCTTCCCTCTCCATGAGCCCCCACAGCAGCTGGTGACCAAGTCTGAGCCATCCTGTCTCCAGAACACCCCCATCTAGCCCCATCTTTCCACTCATGAGGTCAAGCCACTCATCCTAGTATGAGCCTTAATGCCTCTCAACTGGACTAGTAATGACCTCCTTGTTGGTCCTGCCTCTGGCCTCTCTTTGTCTTTGTCTCCATCTCTCTTGTCTCTCTCCATCTCTCTCTCCCTCTCTCCCATTCTCTAGAAGCTGCCAAATTAATATTCCTAAAGCACAGGTCTGACTGTGTTACTCTACCCCTCAAACATCTTCAGTAGCTCCCTATTGCCTCTAGGTCACCATACAGATGCCTCTTCTCCATGGCACTTAGAGGTCTTCAGTCTGACTCCAACCAACCTCTCCCAGCTGATTTTGCATTCCTCCCCTCCCTCTGTTCCACCTGTCACTCTTACCTGGTTAATTTGCTATTGCCAAATGCAGGAGCAAAAAAACAGATGCACAGCCTTCTCCTTGCCTGAGATGTCTCCCTCCCCCCCCCTTCCTCCTCACTGCTGCCAGAGCTTAGGATAATTATGAAAGCTGACAGGGACTAGGCCTGTGATGTCATGGGTCCCCAGAATTCCTAGATGAAGAAACTCCCTCTATCAATGCACTTTGGCACCACCTCTGCAGCTTCTATTCCAGGGGTGGGGAACCTATAGCCTCGAGGCCACACAGGGCCCTCTAGGTCCTCAAGTGTGACTCTTCGACTGAACCCAAACTTCACAGAACACATCCCCATAATAAAGGGGCTTCTATTCTTGTTCTGCTCTTGGAGAGGCCCTGGACAGTTCAGTGATTACCTCAGAGCCCCACAGGCTGAGCATGTGACAGATAAGGGGCTTAAGCCCTGGCCCTCTTGTTTCCAAGGTTGTGTCTCTATCCACTATGCAACACTGCCTTTAGCTGACATTTATACTGCTTTGAAATTTGCCAAGTACTTTATGAACATGATCCCATTGCAACTTCGCATCAACCCTATGAAGAAGATGTAATGACATCAGACAGTCAACAAGCATTTATTAGGCACTTACTAACTGTATATGCCAGGCACTGTGCTGAGTGCTGGGATCAAAGAAAGGCAAAAATACAGTCTGTGGCCTCAAGCCGGTACTTATTATTATTTTTTTGGAGGAGGAGGGCAGAGCAATTGGGGTTAATTGACTTGCCCAAGGTCATACAGCTAGAAAGTATTAAGTGTCTGAGGCTGGATTTGAACTCAGATCCTCCTGACTCCAAGACTGGTGCTTTATTCACTGCACCACCTAGCCACCCCAGAGGTACTTATTATTAAGGTGTGATCATTCCCATTTTACAGAGGAGAAAACTGAGTCAGACAAGCCATGGGGACTTGTACAGGCTACATGGCTAGTTAATAAGTGCTGGAAGCAGAATTTGAGGCCTTATTCCTGATTTCAAGGTTGTTGATCCACGAACTGCGCGACACATCTCCTTGCAGCTCAGCTCCACTCAGGGAAGATGTTTCCTCATCTCCCTAGTTGTTAATGGGATCTCTCTCCCTTCTTTCTCTCTTCTCTTTTCTTTCTTTCTTTCTTTCTTTCTTTCTTTCTTTCTTTCTTTCTTT
>NW_027186458.1:6089192-6092051 GCF_028583685.1 Petaurus breviceps papuanus | reverse complement strand
TTCTTTCTTTCTTTCTTTCTTTCTTTCTTTCTTTCTTTCTTTCTTTCCCTCCCTCCCTCCTTCCTTCTTTCCTTCCTTCCTGACTTTCTCCTTCCCTCTCTTCCTTCTTTCCATCCAACATGCTGTACTTCTCCAGTAGAATACACATTCTTTGAAAGGAGAGTTCTCTTTTCATTTTGTCTTTCTACACCCAGCTCCTTGAACATTATGGGTTTTAAATAATTGCTTATTAGAAGGGATTTTCACCATTCAGGAATGGGGTCTGAGTGTGCCTTGTAATAGGCAAATTCTACTAAAGAAATCTAACAGTGGCCACATGGCTCACCTAGATGTGAATAGTCCATTTACTAGGAATAGGAACTTCCTGACGTGCTTAGGGGCTCAGGGACAAGCAGTTATAGGCCAACACGCCTTGGAAGACCTCTGCAGACATTGCCAAGACAAACAACTCTGAAGGATGTTGGAGCTGGGATGGGTGCAGCGAGGACCCAGCACGCCAGAAGAGCCGCCATGAAACCTGCTTCCCAGCTCCCGACAGAGGGACGATGGATGAGATGAAGAAAGACGTATCAACTTTGGATGTGGCCAACACAAGGATTTTTGTTTAACGGTACATATTTGTTATTAGAGAGTTTTTTTTCCTTTTTCAAGTGGGAGAGGAGTGGAAAGGAGAGAAAATAAATGCTTATTCATCTAAAATTTAAATTCAGAGCAAAAGAAAATAATCTCAAACAGTAGATAACCTGAAATCACTTATATCTGCCGTTGAAATGCATTCTACATATTTTGTTAAAGAGTTGTATTTCCTAATGATTTTTAGCTTAGGATTTTTCTGATTTCCCCTTCTCCCTGCAAATACAGTGCAGAGAAGAGGGAACAGCATCAAAGAATCTGGATTCACATCCTAGCCTTGCCATATAAGTTTGTGATCTTGGGCAAATCACTGCTGATGTCTAGGTCTCCATTTCCTCATCTGTAAAAAGAGGTGGTTGGGTTGGATGATTTCTACATCGAGATCCCCCAAAGCCTGTTGGATGGAATCCTTGGTGACTGGACCCACTTCCTTGGTGCCTTCACTCTGGTCCCACAATTCTTTTATTTGCCTGTTTCCCTTTCTTCTGAATCCTTCCCCTAACCTCCATTCCCAGTAGATGACTTGACTTCCTACTTAATAGAAGACATGGAAAACTTCTCCAAAGACACATGCCCAGATTGTCTTTGTATTTTCACCCATCGTCTTATCTCCCACTTGCCTTTGGCCTCAGAAGAAATGGCCTCTTCTCCCTTTCCAAGGATGAATGTCTTCACCCATGCCATTAGTCTTTGAGAAAGGAGGTTAACCAGACTGTGGGAGGGCTGTATATAGCTTGAACTAGATGGCCTCCTTCCAATGATAACCTTCTGAGATCTCATGCTTCCTCTTTTCTCTGGGCCATTGTTCATGTATTCTTTCCCCTTTCTTCCTTTCCACTCTCCTTTCATCTTACACCCTCCTCCTTCCTGCCTCCATGTCCTCTGCAATTCCGTGACACTGGGCTCCTTGCACTCCCTCACAGATGTTTCTCCAACTCCTGGGTGAGTATTTTCATTGACTGTCCCCTCATACTGGAATATTTTCCTTCATCATTTCTGCCTCCCGGGTTCCTTTAAGTCCCAGCTAAAATGTTACTATCTATAGGAAGCCTTTCCCAAGCCCTCTTGATTCTAGTACCTTCCTTTGGCTGGTTATTTTTAATTTTTCCTGGATGTAACTTGTCTGTACAGAGTTGTTCACAGGCTGTCTACCTCATCAAACTGTTCTTGAGACAAAGGGTTGTCTTTTCTCTTTCTTTTTAACCCTGAGAATGATGTGATGCCGAGAATGATGCTGAGAATGATGCCTGGAACTTAGTAAATGCTTAACCAATGGGAAATGAGTCACTTTCTCTTACATATTCCTGTCATTTTAGGAGCAGAACCCTTAGGTAGTGGAAGGCTTAGAGGACCCTGCTTCATGGGCTTTGCCCACTGGTGGGTAATCAGCCAGTATCCATATCCTGGGACCCATAGATGGGGAAGCGGGCTGTCTTGAGAGAAAATGTGGTGTATAAGAATAAAGAGAGCATGGAGACCAAAGAAGGAATATTGGCGGTAGGGAGAGTGCCACTCAATTAGCATGGCGTACACTGGTGATTCACTTTTACTTTCCAGGGTTTAAAAAATAAAGATACATTTACCTGAAATCACCTACCCCAGGGAATTTACACCTGGCCAGGATTGCTTTTCAATCACTTTCAGGGTATGACTGTTTCATATGAAATGACTGGAAAATGATGACTGTTAGGAGACTAAAACAAGGGGACGGTAAAAGGTTTATTATGTTCTTTAAGTCCAAGAGCATTTTTATTGTAATTGGGCCTTCAAAACAAATTCTATGTTATCAGCAGCTCAGTCTGAAATGAGCCCCATTACAAGGAAATTCAGGGGCAGGACTCCGTCCAGTCTTTAAAAATAAGCTCAATCACAACCAACTACCATTCCAAAGTAGAGCTACTCTTGATGGAGATGATGGAGAACTGAAGGAAGGAAGATACATTTTCAGAAACAGGCAGAATGGGAATTTGTTTGGCTTGACTATCTGCATTTGTTACACAGACTTTGTTTTTGTTTTTCTTTTTTTTCCCCCCAGTGAGCAGGGAGTGGAAGGTGAGAAAAAGAAAGAAAGAAAGGTAGCAAAAAGAAAGAAGGAAGGAAGGAAAGGAGGAAATAAAGGAAGGAAGAAAGAAAGAAAGAGAGAGAGAGAAAGAAAGAAGAAAGAAAGAAAGGTAGCAAAAAGAAAGAAGGAAGGAAGGAAAGGAGGAAATAAAGGAAGGAAGGAAG
>NW_027186458.1:6074479-6079192 GCF_028583685.1 Petaurus breviceps papuanus | reverse complement strand
GGGTACGGAGAGAAGTGGACAAAGGAGAGTAGGGGATGAAGAAGGAGAGAGAGAGAGAGAGAGAGAGAGAGAGAGAAAGAAAGAAAGATCCTGAAGGCATTTTTAAAAGGCGCTGCAGTGGATAGAACCCTGGTCCTGGAGTGGGAAGACCTAAATTCTAATCCAGCCTCAGAGGCTTACTAGCTTCATGACTCTGGGCAAGTCATGTTACCTCCACCTGCCTCAGTCTTCTCATTTGTAAAATGGGCATAGCAGCACAGCCACAGTGAGGATCAAACTAGATGACATTTATAAAGTGCTCAGCACAGTACCTGGCTCACAGTAGGTGCTTAATAAATGCTCATTGCCCTCCTTCCTTCATGGTGGGAAAAGGTTTCAGCTGCCAGTCAGATCCCAGACTGGGATTCAGAAGGGCCCTCCCCCGCATGGAGAGGTCACGTACCAGTAAGGGGCAGAGGCAGGACTCAAACCCCGCCCCTCTGAGCCCTTCCCAGGCCACTCAGACCACAGGCGCATGAGCACCTTCTCAGGGGGACAAAGTCCATTTCCCACGTGCTGGTCTATTTTGTGCTGAGACTTGCCATAACCTGGGCCCCAAGTTCCAATCGTAGCATCCACCACAGGTGGGTGACGGGGCAGGCTCCTAGACAAGGCAGCCATCAGCTAGACCTGGTCCAGTCCCATGGATGCTACCGTTGCCCCAGGCCTGACCAGCTACAGACTGGAGTCAGACGGGTCCCATCACACAGCCAAGTCTCTCAGGACTAGTGATAATGAAAGGAAGTAGGACACCTGAGTAGAACCCTTGGGCTTGGAGACACTCACCAGCTGTGTGACTTTGGGCAAGTCACTTGACCCAGCTTGCCTCAGTTTCCTCATCTGTAAAAAATGATCTGGAGAAGGAAATGGCAAAGCACTCCAGTATCTTCACAAAGAAAACCCCAATGGGATCACAAGGAGTTAGACAAGACTGAATGACTCATCAGCTACTACCACCACCAGCAGCAGGACTTGGGTGATCACAAAGAAGGTGGGTGGTCAGCAGGTGAGATTGCTGCACCAGCATCTTACAAAAGTGAACACACAGAGGAAAAAAAGCCTTCAAATATCAAGACAGTGTGGAGAGGGGGACAGGGAGAAAGAGGGAATCAGGCTTTATTAAGCACCTAACGTGAGCCCAGAGAAGTGCTCCTCAAACGTTATTTCATTTGATCCTCATAAGTTAGATTCTATTATGATAGAATATTATAATCTATAATATCATAACATAATAGAATATATAATATCACAGTTGAGGTCACACAGCTAGTGTCAGTATGGCTAGAGCAGAAAGAAGGCTTAACTTGGAAGGCTGGGTCCAAACTTGCGAACTGAACCGAGCTGAGGCACTCAGCCTCTATAGGCCTCAGTTTCCCCATCTGTAAAATGAGGGAATTTAATCTGAGGACCTTACAGGTCCCTTTCAGTCCTGAGTCTATGACACTATGGGAGAACACGGACAAAGGTTGCTCCCTACAGACAGGCATGGCTGGGTGTGATTTGCTCATTGGAGTGAGTAGCTACTCCAAGGGAGGTCTCAGAATCCACAGAAGTATAAGTGTTCGAGGCCTGTTCTCCTTTCTGCCTCCCTCCCAGCCCCCACCCAAAGCTAAGGATGAGTGTGTGAAAGCATACAATTGCTTTCATATCCGTGCTACGCTTCCAAGCTGAGCTTCTCCGTAATAACTGTAATTTAGATCGAGCCAACAGAAAACAGGTGTTTTCAGTCATGCTAGCCTCCGGCCGGGCGTCCCAGCTCTGTGTGGTGGGGACTGTGTACAGAACAGCCATTGTTCCCCCAAGCCCTCCCTCCTCCTCCTTCAAAAGGGATTATACAAGATTGTCTTGCTCTGAGGGACAATGAAGGGGCCCGAACAAGAAGGAATGTCTTTGGGGTCACTGCTGAAGAGTCTCTATGAAGAATGATTATTTTTAAAAAACACCCAAGCATTCATCTCTGACATTTTCACAAAGTAAGCTATACTTCAGGGGCAGACAGCATTTCAGAAATAGGTCACCTGAACCCACAGGGAGAGAACTGAAAATCCTGGCATTTCCTTTCAAAAATACGAACTTAATCTGGCAAGAGAAATAGTTAGTCCAGCTTTGAAAAGAAGAAATTGTCCATCCAGAGAAAGAACTAAGTTTATATCCAGGTGGAAGCAAAATACTTGATCTTTTTCCTTCTCTTATTTGGTTTTATGTCCTCTTTACCATTTTTCATTCCAACTGGTACAATCCGTCCTTATAACCTAACTAATGTATAATGTGAAAGTATTTACAGATCCTATACTTGACTATAAGCAGCCATGGCGGGGGGGAGGAGAGGGAGGGGGACAAAATGTGAAACTCAAGGAATTGTGGAATTGAATCCTGTAAACTAAAAGGAAACAAACATTAATAAATAAAAAAAAGAAAAGAAGAAATTGTCCCCCACCAGGTTTCTAGAAGAAATAAGTCATTGGGCTCAATGCAAAATGAGGTGGTTCTGGAATCTCAGAGGTGATGGCCATCTGGTCCAAACAGTTCATGAGCAGGAGTCCCCTTCCATGGCTCCCTGGAACAAGCAGTCATTTACTTGGCCTGAGCTCAAAGATCTCCGGGTTGTGAGCACTCAGTGCCTCCAGAGGAAACCATGTCATGATGGGAAAGTTTTAATTGTTGGAATCATTTTTTAATCCCTATCTGGCTACTCACTCCACCCCCCACCCCCATTGTCTCAGTTCTGCTCCAGAACAGTGGATCAACAGTGGACCAAGTTCTTGCTTTGAATGATTCCATATGGTTATCACACAAAAGCCAGGATGAAGAAAACCCATCCCTGAACAATTTCCCTTTATACCCTGGGCCGACTGCACTGTTTGTACAGCTCCCCCCTCCACTTCTAGAACCATGACATGGTCCAAGCAGCTTTGCTGTGTGCTTGAATGGGGGTGGCGGCTTGGTCTATGCCCTTGGACCAAGGACCCTTCCTGGGCACCACTACCCTCTGGGTGTTCATTTCTTAATTAGAATTTAAGCTCTGTGTGTGTGTGGAGGGGTAACCATAAGTATTTAATAAATATTCATTCACTTTTTCATTTTGCTACCTTCACGCCATCCCATTACTCCCATCCTCAGTCTGTGACCTGGAGCTCTAGCTCCTGCCCCAGGGCCATACACCTGAGTGGTGACAGCTCATTGTACCGAACCTGAACTGTCTCTAACCCCCCCCCCCCAACCCTTTGTGAATCAGTAGACTGGGGAAACTGGGGAGCTGTGAGCTCACCTCTCACACTCTTTCCCCGCCAGTTGGGATCCTTGTGAACTAGGAAGCTATAGAGTAGACCCGGCCATTTGGGGTTAACTTTGCCCTCAAGTGGATTGGTCTGGGACCTGCTGCGGGCCTTTTAGGCAGAAAAATATAAAAAGTAGTATTTCTGATTTGAGTGAGGGGCTCCTAGGAGCCCCTCCTCGACAGCAGCATTGATCTGCTTCCCCCTTCCTTTTATCCTTTTTGTCACCTTGGGGACCATTTTGCGGGGAGCGGAGGGTATTTGAATATATTTTGAGATAACGGACATTTTGTTTGAACCCCTGGGTTCTGAGCAGCCCACATCACCAGATGTGCAATGGTCCCCACCATCCTATTTTCTGGGCATCTTTGTGCCAAATCAACAAACCTCCCTCCCTCAACCAGATCTTGCCAATACACTTCCCCTTACGCTGAGAGCAATAATCAAGTCAGCATTGCCATACCTGGAAAAGGCACCTTAATCACTAGCACAGAATCTCGAATCCCCTTCCCAGTCTCTTACAAGACCAAACCTCCTGCCTATGACCACCCCTCCCCTACATGTATAGGCTTCCTCTCTTAGAACATAAGCTCAGTGTTGGCAAGAGCTATCTTACTTTGTGTCTCCAGCCCTTAGCTGTACCAAACACAAAGTACATGTCCCTTGACATATATGTGCCTAGCACATGGTAAGTGCTAGAGTAAATGCTTCCTTCCTTCCTTCCTTCCTTCCTTCCTTCCTCCCTCCCTCCTTCCTTCCTTTGTTTCTTCATTCCTTCCTTCCCTCCCTCCCTCCTTCCCTCCTCCCTCCCTCCCTCCTTCCCTCCATTCCTTCCTTTGTTCCTTCCTTCGTTCCTTCCTTCCTTTGTTCCTTCATTCCTTCCTTCCCTCCCTCCCTCCTTCCTACCTTCCTTCCTTCATTTCTTCATTCCTTCCTTCCCTCCCTCCTTCCCTCCTCCCTCCCTCCCTCCTTCCCTCCATTCCTTCCTTTGTTCCTTCCTTCCTTCGTTCCTTCCTTTGTTCCTTCATTCCTTCCTTCCTTCCTTTGTTTCTTCATTCCTTCCCTCCCTCCCTCCTTCCTCCCTCCTTCCCTCCATTCCTTCCTTTGTTCCTTCCTTCCTTCATTCCTTCCTTCCTTTGTTCCTTCATTCCTTCCTTCCCTCCCTCCTTCCTTCCTTCCTTTGTTTCTTCATTCCTTCCTTCCCTCCCTCCCTCCTTCCCTCCTCCCTCCCTTCCTCCTTCCCTCCCTTCCTTCCTCCATTCCTTCCTTTGTTCCTTCCTTCGTTCCTTCCTTTGTTCCTGCATTCCTTCCTTCCCTCCCTCCCTCCTTCCTTCCTTCCCTCCCTCCCTCCCTCCTTCCTTCCTTCCTTCCTTCCTTCCTTCCTTCCTTCGTTTCTTCA
>NW_027186458.1:6049514-6074379 GCF_028583685.1 Petaurus breviceps papuanus | reverse complement strand
TTCCCTCCCTCCCTCCTTCCCTCCTCCCTCCCTTCCTCCTTCCCTCCATTCCTTCCTCCATTCCTTCCTTTGTTCCTTCCTTCGTTCCTTCCTTTGTTCCTGCATTCCTTCCTTCCCTCCCTCCCTCCTTCCTTCCTTCCCTCCCTCCCTCCCTCCTTCCTTCCTTCCTTCCTTCCTTCCTTCCTTCCTTCGTTTCTTCATTCCTTCCCTCCCTCCCTCCTTCCCTCCTCCCTCCCTCCCTCCTCCCTCCCTCCTTCCCCCATTCCTTCCTTCGTTCCTTCGTTCCTTCCTTCCTTCCTTCCTTCCTTCCTTCCTTCCTTCCTTCCTTCCTTCCACACAAATACTCAATGGATTCCTCCTGTGGAGGAATAACACCAGGAAGAATATTTAACTTTATTCTTAAGGCATTTTTTTTAAATCAAAGAAAATCACAGAATGTTGGCAAGAGAAGAAACCTAAAGTCGCCGAGGACTTTTAAAACAGCCAATCATTATCATTACTATTGTTGTTGTCATTATTATTATTATTTTACAGGGATGATTAGGCAAAGCTGAATCCCCTTGGCCTTGGCAATCTCTGCTGTCCATTAGACATTGGGTCACAATATCATCACTGGTGACACCAGGCATTCTCACAACTAAGTAGAAAAGAGTCCTCAGAGCAACAGTTTGGTACTACGGTCCCCCCAGGCCTCTCTCACTTTGCATACCCTCTGAGTCAGCAAGAACACCACAAGTTGACCTGTATTTAAAGAGATCAAAGAAAAAAAGGAAAGGACTCATATGTACAAAAATGGCAGCTCCTTCTGCAGTGACAAAGATCTGGAAACGAAGGGGGTGCCTGCCCGCTAGCTGAAGAATGTCAGAACAAGCAATGGCATGTTAATATAATGGAATATTATTGTGCTCTAAGAAAGGATGAAGGGGATGATTTTCAGAGAAATTTGGGAAGATTTGTATGAACTGATACAAAGTGAATGAATGGAACCAGAAGAAGAATTTATATAATAACAACCACATTGGAAAGACAAACAACTTTGAGAGACTTAGGTACTCTGATCAACACAATGAATAACCATTATTCCAGGGGCCCCAGTAATGGAGCATACTACCCTCCTCCTGACAGAGAGGTTCTGGATGCAGGAGACTGAATAAGACACAGATATTTTGGGATATGGCCAATGCAAGAATTTCTTTTGCTTTGCTATACAAAGGAGTTTCTCTCTCTCTCTCTCTCTCTCTCTCTCTCTCTCTCTCTCTTTCTCTCTCTCTCTTTCTCTCTCTCATTAGGGAGAAGGAGGGAGGAGAGAAAACAAATTGCTGCTAATTAAAAAGTTAAATAATTTTTTTTCATAAAAATAGAACAAAGTGGTTGCATCTGTTGGGAATTTTGAAGTTCAGGACTTCCTTTAATGTTGCATCCAGAAAAATCCACGTTTCTCTGCTTTTTTGGGTCCTTCTGAGACATGGCTTGGACTGCTTAGCTTAATAAACAGTGGAAAAACTTTATTAAATCACTTGTGTGCAGTGACAGCTGGCTCTGCTCTGGAGTGGACATGGCTAGCATTAAGACATTTGGGGTCAGAGTCTCAGAGATTTAGAGTTGGCAGGGATCTCAGAGGTCATTTAATCCAACCCTCTCTTTTTACAGATGAGTTAAATGAGGCCACAGGGGAGCTAGGTGGCATTTCAGTGGGTATGGCGCCAATATGGGAGTCAGGAAGACTCATCTTCAAAAGCTGAAATCTGGCCTCAGACACGTCCTAGCTGTGTGACCCTGGGCAAGTCACTTCACCCTGTTTGCCTCAGTTTCCTCATCTGTAAAATGAGCTGGAGAAGGAAATGGCAAACCAGTCCAGTGTCTCTGCCAAGAAAACTCCACAGGGGGTCAGAGTCAGGCACAACTGAGTATCATAACTGAAGCCCAGAGAAAGTGACTTGCTTAGACTATGTATACAGGTAGTGGGTAAAAGTAGAATTTGAATCCAGGTTTTCTGACTTTAAATCCAACATAATTTCCACAGCACTAGTCCAACTTTAAGACCCCTTGAGGGATCGAAAACCTGTTTCTACAATAGACGACAAGTTAGGGTAGGCTAAATTAACTGATTCTGTCCTCATTCCATGTTATGACAGAAGACTGCTGAATGTTGGCACAGGTGGCACCTTAGAAGTTGTCTGATCCAACCCCCTCACTTCACAGATGAGGAAATTGGAGCCCGGGGAAGGAAAGGTCACACAGATGGTAATTTGGACAATGGAGACTCAAATTCAAAGTTCTACCTCCTCTACTATCCTGCTGTAATGACGGAGTGGTTGAAGATGGATTCAGCGAAACAACCACTACTCAATCAGTTCTCCCTCTTTTTGAGAAAAGGGTAGGGAAAGAATCTTCTTTCTTCTATCATGACCCATTACCAAGAAAATACAGGAGGATTTACCTGCTGAACAGAAGAAAAACAGTACTGGGCAGGGCTAAGCACTGATTGCAAGGTATTAGTTGGCATCTCTGAAATCACTTTGTCACCCTCATGTTGGGTCAAATTAGCAGTTAAAAAGGTGACATATGTCTTATGTTGTGGAATAGTGGAAAGGACATTCATTTTAGAGTCAGAGAACCTGGATAAAATTGTGTCTCTGCCACATATTAATTGTATGTGACCTCATGCAGGGACCTCAGTTTCCCCATCTGTACTAAGGAGCCCAAGCTAGAAAGCCTTCAGGTAGTGATGGCTACATGTCTGTCATCTAGAGATATTCACCTTAGATCAAAAACCCTTCACCACCCTTCCTACCTCCCTACCACAAAACCCAATAAAAATCAGCGCAGCTGGTCCCTGTTTGGGCTGCATCCCTCTATTCTCTTATGATCCTATTCAAGGAACTTATGATCTTCTGAATCAAAGTGCCCCTGCCTGGTTACCTCTCCCCTTCAGGGATTTGTTTCCGCCCCAAGAAGGTAAGCAACTTGAGGGCAGAAAGGTGTATTTCATTTTGTCACAACTAGAGTCTACTATCCTTGATAGTACAGGCTTTCTATTTGTACCCTAAGCACAGTGCACGGCACAAAGAAATCACTTCAATGCTTTTTCATTCATTCATTCCAGGATTTCATTGCATTGCCAACACCTAGCTCACTGCCCTACACACAATAGGCTCTTAATTAATGTTTGCTGGATGGGGAGGGATAACTGTGCTGGATCTACTCAGGTACATTGGGTCTCTGTCTCTTTCTGTCTCACTTACCTACACACACCTACCCTCCCCCCCAACAAATGCATACCTAAAATTAGTGACATTTTCAACCTTAGAGGGAAAAAAAAGATCTACCTAGTCTATTTTCCTTTTCATTTGAAATCCACTAAAACCAACTGAGAAGTCAGAGGGATGTCCACAGAACAGATTTTACCAAGGATTTAGAGAATATGAAAGGATTCTCTTCTAAGTGACTACATTTAGATGGGTTTGGTTGAAATCAGGTTAGCTAGACAAAATAAATGACAGACCCTCAAACCATGTCTTTAGCAGAGGTGATAACTAACAGTACCAGGAAGAAAGACACAAAATGATTCCCGGTCTAATTACAAAGAAGCCTCACAATGTCCCTGCTTTGTTAATTTAGTGCAGGTACTTTCCCATATTTTGCCAAAGTAAGAAAACATCTCCTGGGCGTCAGGAAGCAAAGCCACAAGGAAACGCTGGCTGCCAGACAGCAGGGTTGGCTCACCTCATCCCTGTGGTTCTTGATTGGCATGCAGAGGATGCTCTGGGTCCTGTAGCCTGTGATTTGGTCCACTTCCGCATTGAACCTTGGATCCTAGGAAGAAGAAATAAATTGAATTAAACAACCTGCTGGTACAAAGATGGATTTCCTCTTCTGGGGTTTATAAGATTAGAAGAACCTAACCTCCTCTTTACCTCATTAACATGAGCAATGCTTCTGGCACTGGAAAATCCATCAGAATCCATCAATTGATACCCTCTTTGACAGGAAGAAACTTAAGAATGATTTTTCAAAGTTTTGGGAAATACAAGCAGTCACGAACAGAAACAAATGCTGACGAATACAATTTGAAGAGGCCTGAATTCACTCACCCAGCTGGTCCCAGACACAAGGGCCATTTTTAGTCTCATTTAAAATCCAGCAGTTTCCAGCTGTGAGCCTTCCCAATCCCCCTCCTCCAGTTAACTCTCTCCACCTTTAATGGTTGGGTCAGTACTCAGGACAGAGGCAGTGTGGGATACTAGAATGCACATGGGCACTCTTTTTTTTTGTCTTCTTTTGGAGGGGGGAAGGCTTGCCTTGGACTTGTCCAAGGTCACACAGCTAGTAAGTGTTAAGTGTCTGAGGCTGAATTTGAACTCAGGTCCTCCTGACTCCAGGGTTGGAACTCTATTCACTCTGTCACCTAGCTGCCCCACACACTGGCATTCTATAGGCAGTCTGAGGACCTGGATTCAAATTCCATGGCTGTTGCTCATTGCCTAGAGGACTTTGGCAAAGCCACTTACTCTCCATGTGTCTCAGCTTCCTGGATCTCTGAGGACCCTTCCAGACCTGGATCTATGTTCTATGTGTGATACTGGAGGAGTAAACTAAGCTCTCTGTGCCTCAGTTTCCTTCTATAAAATGAGGGGGTGGTCTTAATGGTTTCTGCCAGCTCTAAATGTGGGAATCTGTGAAGAGTGATGTCTAGATCTGCCAGTATCTCACTAACCATTTTCTCCATTGTCTGTTGCCTGTGGGTGATTTTTCAGATCGTGCTTTCTCATGATCGATATATGTCATTCTCATTACTTTATTTTCACGTCTTGTAGAACTACTAAAATTCATGGGAGCGTTTTAATACTAATGTTCCTCCACTAAGGTTCTATGCATGCCTTCCTCCATTCTAAGGTTCTAGAGTCTAGTAGCCCCAGGCTCTCAGGGGCCATGTCGAGAGCCCAGTGATGAACTAACATTTGTTGTCCCAGAATCATCAGAGCTGATTTGGAGAGGTCCATCCCCAGGTGGTTCCTGGGTGGTGAACAATTCACTAGTTACTAAGTCCTAGAAGGATAGAGATTTTGATTGATAAAAGGAATGTCCACCTACATGGGATGAATGCCTTTTAAGCATAGAAAAGTCATACTCAAAACTCAAGAGTTCTTTAAGTATGGAAGTGCATTAAGGGTGAGCTGAAGGCTAATTCTGAGTTTCTGTGTATTAAATGATTCATGTGTTGCAAATTCAGGGGAGAAAATGGGGGAAGTTTTGATAATAATACTAACAATGCCTGACATTTCTGTGACACCTAACAATAGCCCTGTGAGGGAGGTTCTGTTTGTCCTCACTTTAGAGACGAAGGACCTGAGGCTGAGAGAAGATGAGATTTATAGTGGGTCCCATAGCGTGGAATTAACAGAAGCAAGATCTGGACCCAGCTTTTTTGGTCAGCCCTCTATCCACTATGACGCAACCTCTCACCATCTAGAAAGGCTTTAAATAGATGGGGTTTTCAAGAGTTCTTTGAAGAGAAAGTATGGTACCATGGATAAGGTACTAGACAGGGAGTCAAGAAGGTGTGCGTTCAAATTCCCTCTCAGAACTTAGTAGCTGTATGACCTCTAAGATCTTCCAGATCTAGAGCTATGATCACAACTGGAGTAAGAGAGAGAATTCTCAATAAAGACAATCCACTTGAACACAGTCCCTGCCTACCGAACCACACATCCTAATATTCCTCTGGCCATCACTTCTCATGGTCACATCTATATGCCCTCACTGGAATGATATTGGTGACACATCTCATAGAAGGTGTGAATGGGGGGGGGCAGGGCAGGACTGTTTCTAGAAAAAAACTCCAAGCCTTACCAGCTCCATGGATTCAAGGCACCAACACAGCCTGATTTTTTACACACCTTTTGAATAAAATTCTCAACTAAAGATATCTGCGTTTTTGTTCTCATTCAGTTCAATCTCAAATCACCGTGTTTGAGAAAGTCACTAATTAACATTATTAGGACTATTTTTCAATCTATCATGTGCAACAACTACCTACTAGCCTTACCAGGATTGGCTTTTTAAAGCCAAGAAAGACCTCAACATTCAATGGTTTGTTATGCTAATCATTTAGATTTTCCCATCAGACAATTTATAGTTTCTGCCACTTCCTGGTTCCCAAACCCCCAAAGACATTTATTTGTGTTTAGGTTCCAAGCACAGAAGATAAATGTTTATAGGATCATGAGATCAAAACATTTTCAGAGCTTGAAGGGAACTCCAATGTCGGGTTACCCAAGAGCTAGCTTAGGCCCAGGGAGGTAGTGTCTCTCTCAAGGTCAAATTGGTAATGAGGAACCAAGCCAGGACTTCTGGTTTGAAATTCTATGAGGGGTTGGGGGTGGCAGGGAGAGGCTGTTTATGACTGCTTCTCTTTTGCTTGAGGACAGGGACTGTTTAGGTCAACTTAGGATTTGCTTAGAAGCTGTTCATATAAACCACTCAAAACAACACTAATGAATCATTTCCACATTCCTTCTTAACACTGCAAGTAGATGGAAGCCATCCAGCTGGGTTTCCAGTCACTGCCAGGCTGTATAATGTGTCCATGGTATGGCATCGCCAGGCTTCTACTGAGCTCAGAGCTTATGGATTTTCCTCCAAGCCTGGTATTTATTTTATGTCCAAGCATGTGTACATGTATTCACATATATGAGCATGTACATGGGTATAGATGTAAGTGCATGTACATAGAGATCAATGACAGGCTGTGCTAGGCACTCAGAATAAACAGTAACGCACACAGACAAAGAAAAAGGCCCTGGTCTCAAAAAGCTCACAGTCTAATAGGGGTGTGTGTGTGTGTGTGTGTGTGTGTGTGTGTGTATGTGTGTGCTCTCAAAGCCTCCATTCAAGAGGGCTCCCAGGGCAACAAATTCTTCCTTTCCCAAAAGCTGCTGCCCTCCTTGGAGTAGACTCCACTGAGCCCCTTAGTGATGGGTACCTTTCTCCCCTTATCTCTTTCCAAGTTTTGTTTGTGTGTTGCCTTGTCCCCAGCAGCTAGGTGGCCCTGTGGGTAGGAGCGCCAGACCAGACTCTTGCTGAGTTCAAATCTGGCCTCTGACACTTACTAGCTGTGTGGCCCTGGTCAAGTCACTTCACCCTGTCTGCCTCAGTTTCCTCATTGCTAACATGAGCTGGAGAAACTGGCAAACTATTCCAGTGTGTCTGCCAAGAAAACCCCAAATGAGGTCACAAAGGGCTGGACACGACTGAACAATAACATAGCCCATCCTGTCTCCCCCCCATTAGATTGTAACATCTGTGAGGGCAGGGGCTGTCTTCCTTTTTCTTACTTGTATCCCCAGTGCTTTGCATAAGGCCTGCCACATAGTGTGTGTTTAAAAAATGTTAGTTATTGTACACACAGACACACAGACACACACACACACTTCTAAAACTCTTAGTGTAGTTTTTAGGCTATTAAAGCTTCAATTTACTTGTAAATCTTTTGTTTTTACATCATCCTTTTAAGATATAATTTCCCCTGTCCCCACTACCCACCAAATGAACCCTTCCCTACAACAAAGTTCAATAGTGACCACTAAAAGCATCTGTAGCACTAGGTACCCACGCTGCCTTTCTCAGACAAAAGGAGACACAATGCTAGTAATGATAATATAATGACAATAACAATAACACTAACAATGATCCTGGTGCTACCACAACTACTACTACCACCGCCACCACCACTGATAACAGTATCTACCTCTCAAGGTAGCTGTAAGCACCAAAGCAGATAAGTCAAGACCTAGCTAAATCTTAGCTTTTGATCAGCCTCCCCTTTCTGGTCATGTCCTTACCAATTGTCTTGCTGCCTTGGAGCTCTGGTGCCCTGCTTGGTACCTTCCTTACCCAGATGACAGTTTCATTAAAGGCACAGCCATGCTTTTCCTCACTCCCTGCACTCCAGACACCTCCTCTCCTTGCCCCCGTCTCCTATGCCTTCCTTTCTATGTTTCCTCCCCCACCTCTGGGACCAGGAATCAAATGAACCCCGCCACTGTTCCTGGGAGGAGTGTGTAAATCTAGCTGCCTGAAGGCTCTCCTCACTCTCCCTGTAGCTTCACCATCCCTGTGACTTTGCTCTCATTCTTTTCTCAGGCTCTTATGTTCTGGCTTCCCACTTCATCCTTCCACCCAAACAGCTCTCTCCAAGGTTACAGCGATCTCTTTGTTGCCAGATCCAATGGCCTTTTCTCAACCTTCCTTCTCTTTGATCCCTCTGCAGCCTGGGACACCACTGATCTCCCTCTCCTCCTCAAAACTCTCTTCTCTCTAGGTTTTCAGGACACCCACCCATCTCTCCTGGTTCTTCTCCTACAGATCTTCCCTGGCTTCCTGCAAGTCCCAGCTTCTACAATTTGTACCTTCTACAAGAAGCCTTCCCAACCCCTTTCAATTCTAGTGCCCTCCCTCTCTTCACATTTCTATTTATGCTGTATATAGCTTATTGGTACCTCTTTGTTTGCTTCTTGTCTCCCCAGTTAGAGCATGAGCTCCTTGACAGCAGGGACTGTCTTTTGCCTCCTTCGTATCCCCACTGTTTACCAGTGCCTGACACATAGTAGGTACTCAATAAATCTCTACTGAGTGACCAGACCAAAGTGCCTCTTCATGGCTACCATTGCCCTATACTGTTGTTTCACCCTCTAGAATGTAAGATCCTGGAAGTCATGGATCAGTCTCATTCCTGTATTCATATCCTTAGAGTCTAATACCATGTACCCAGCACATAGTAAACATTCAGTAAATGTTCTTTGGATTCATTCATTCATATTCTGCTTTCTACAAGAAACCACTGCAATGTCACACTGCTGTGCTCTACCCTCACATCCTGCTCTGGGGCCCTACACTCCTAATTGAGAGAGCTCACCATGATTAGTCTGACCTGGACCCATTCCCCAACTTCCAGGTCCTCTTCATTCACTCGTTTCATCGATGTCTGAGTGCTTTCTCTTCTACCTCCAAAGTTTACTTCCTCCATCTCCATGCCCGTAGCCCCCACCCTAGTTTCAATCTTCATGACTTCTCACTTAGACTATTGTCATAGTCTCTTAAGTGGTCTTCCCATCCCTAAACCATCCTACACATGGCTGCCAGACTGACCTTCCTAAACAGAGCAGGCTGGTTACATCCTCTGACCAACTAAAAAATCTTCAAAAACCAACTCAAAAAACCAAACTCCTAAGGTTGGCATTCAACACCTTGGTCCCAACTTAGCTCTCCAGACTCACCCAATACTACACCATTTTGCTCCAGAAAGAGGGTTCTCTTTCCTTCTTCCTTATTGCAACCATCTTCCATGCCATTCGTGTAGCCTGTGCCTTGACTATCCTTTCCCCCTCCACTTCAACTGCTGAAAATTCCACCCACTTTTCAAAACACAAATCAAATGATCCTTTTTCCTGGAGTCTTCTCTATACATAAGCCAACCAGAAGTTTCCTCTCAATCCTGTGAGCTATTGGAGTATCTCAGCCCCTTCTGCATTCTACTCCATATTTTGTTTATTTGCATGGATATCTTAGGGAGGTAGTATAGGGCAGTGGAGATTAGCCACCTTGAAAACAGGAAGACCTGAGTTTGAGTCCCATTTTCAACATATCCTGGCTTTGTGATCTTAGACAAGCCACTTAACCTCCTAATCCCTAAACTACTCTACAAAAATGAAGGATGCAGAGAGTATGCTGACATCCTGGGAGACTGAGTTTCAAAAAATCTGAGGTCTAGCCCCTATCTCACTTTTCCCTGCTAGACTGTAAGTTCTTTGAGGGAAGGGTCTGTGCCAGATAAATCTTGGTATTTTTCTCAGAGCCCAGTGCTTTACACGTAGTATGACTTCAGTATAAATATCTGGTCATCTTCCCAAAGAGAGAAGCACCGCAACTATGGACACTGTATCTTCCGTGGTTTCTGCATGGTTCAAAGGGCCTTCCATTTTTGTATCCCATGGGTGTTAGTTAGTTGGTACAGTGTATATCACGTTGGACTTGGATTCAGAAGTATCTGAGTTCAAAACCAGTCTCAGGCACTTTCTAAATGTGTGACCTTGGGCAAGTCATCTAAGATCTCTGAGTCTGTTTCCTCATCTGTAAAATGGGGATAAAAATAGGACTGGTTACCTCCCAGGGTGGTTGTGAGAATCATATGAGATAGTATTGGGAAAGTGTTTACTTAGCAAACCTTCGAGTGCTATGTAAATGCCAAGCTATCACTATGATTATTCTTAATGATTGTTGTGACACTATTGGGATTATTCCTAAATGAAGAAGGGCCATACTTGCTACTTTAACTTTTTTTAAGTTGACTCTAATAATCTTGGCTGGGAGGTGTGAGGTGGCCATGGTTCAAAAACTTGAAAATTACTCCTACAAACAACCAATTCCAAGGTAATTAGATCTATTCAGAAACCTGGGTCAGGGTTAGAAGCCCTTTGTGCAGCTGGATTATTTTCTTCTGAAGGCAGAGTAAAAAGCCATTATCTGATTCTATAATGTAAACAACATGTAATTACATGCACTCAGATAAAGAATGAGGATATCAAAGCCAGAACAGCGGTGCCAAGCCCTGTCCACACATCAAAACCTCAGTGGCACGTAGGGGTCCACAGATCAAAAAGCACGTGCAGACTCTCCCCCAGTGGGAAGACCCATCTGGGGTCCCACAAAGCATCCATCATGCTACCAATGCCAGCTCACTGCCATCGAGGTCCCATAATGCATAGGATCATAGGATCACTGCCATGGGCTCAGGGGTTCTGAACGAGGCTTACATGGACTTTTTTTTTCCTTTAATATTTCTCTACCTGTATTTCAATAGAATTGCTTTCCTTAGGTAATCAACAAGCATTCATTGTGTTTACCATGTGCCAGGCACTGAGCTAATCCCTGGGAATAATCCAATTTTAAGCAGATAGTCTTTGCCATCAGGGAGTTTATATTCTAATGGGGGGAAACATTGTTTTGTGGGATAGTCCTACGTACTTTATTTCATGCATTTTTAAAATTGGAAGGAAGTTAAATGGCACAGTACCTACAGTATTGAGTTTGGAGTCAGGAATACTTGAGTTCAAATTCAGCCTCAGTCACTTACTAGCTGTGTGACCCTAGGCAAGTCCTTTAATCTTTTCCTCAGTTTCTTCATCTGTCAAATGGGAATCATTATAGAGGCTTACCCATGGTTGTTGTGGGTATTACATGAGATAATATTTGTGAAGCAGTTTGCAAAACGTAAAGTGCTATATAAATAACAGAAAGCTTTTATCTGAGGACATTATTCTGGAAAGGGGAACATGGGCTTTATCAGACCACCAGAGAGGTCCATGACACCAGAGATATTTAGAATCCCTGTTGATATAGCACTGGGCCTAAAGTGAGGATGACCTGGGTTCAAATCCTGCCTCAGACATTTGCTAACTGTGTCACACCTGGCAAGGGGATTCACTTCTCTGGGCCTCAGTATCTTAATCTGTAAAATGAATGGGGTTGTACTTGCAGACTTCTCATGTCCTTTCCGGTTATAAACCTATGATCTCCTGGCCCTTTGATGCTCTAGCCCTGATTCTCTGCTTGTTTCCATTTGTCTCTGTTAGGCTAGACTTAGGTAAAAAGCAAATCATGGAATAATAGTATTTAGGACTATAACAACCCCAGAAATCATGCAGTTCAGTCCTGTTAGGCTTAAAAATGCAGGAACTTCTCCCACAGAACCAACAAAAGAAAGAAGAAAAGGAAAGCACTCCGCATAAACATTCCGAGTCCAGCAAAGCAGAGCCCGCAGTGGCCATGAGCACAAAGCTGCGTTAGTCTCTGCATTTTCTGCTCCTTCCCTCTCCGTACGATGTTAGCTGCATGTTTCTTCTTCAGCCTTTCAGACTCATGGGTCATCCCTGCATTGAGCAGCTTCTTACGTCTTTGGCAGGTGACTTGTTAGAATATTGTTATTACTGTGTATACTGTTCCCCTGGCTCTGCTCACTTTACTTTGCATTAGTTCGTCCAAGTCTTGCCAGGTTTCACTGAGACCCTCCCCTTCATCACTCTTTCGGTATTACAGTATTACATTCACATACTACAATTTCTTTAGCAGTCATCCAATAGGAAGACAGTTCCTTAGTTTCTCATTTTTAACTGCTATGAAAAGAATCTGTGTGTACATGTGTACATACACACATATGTACATATGCACACATATATGTATGTGTCTATCTGCATATACATAGACTATTTATGTGTGTGTGCAATGTAGGTATATGTGTTATACTCCATGTGTGTGTATGACACACATTTTTTTTTTTACATGTAGGCCATTTTCCTCATTCTCTAATAGCTGTATCCCTGGATCAGACTGTGTGTACCTGGGTCAGGTACTTTTTGCCAACCTCAAGATTTTACTGGTGAAGAAACTGAGGGCTGGCTCACTGAAGTGACTTGGCCAAGATGAAAGAGGTGGTCATATGACAGCGCCAAGATTTGAACCCAGGCCCTTTGACCCCAAAGCCAGGCTCCACCTACTTCCTTAAATGCTCATCACAAGTATAGCCCAAAGTCTTTGCTACAGAGCAAGGAGGGGAGATGAGGCTCCAGAGGGCAGACAGGAACCATTGTGGCCAGTGAAAGACAATTCTGAGTCCTCTGTCATGGCTCCTTTCCCAACAAACTGCCCTGGAAATGAATCCTGCTCTTTTCCCACATCTTTCCTGACTAAAGAATATCAATGACCACCAGCATGTCAGTTCCATCTCCCTTGGACATGAACACCTACTTAAATGATTGCCACACCAATGCCCTCCAAACTTTGTCCACTAGTGCACCCCTATCAGATAAAAAAAAAACCCAACCTTTGAGTACACAACTCCAGTATGTGTATATTTACTTATTCACAATTACAAACATTGACTACTGTGCTAATAATTGCATAGATCATAAAACTTAGACAAAAACGGAAATTTAAAAAGATGAGATAAAGATAGAACGTCGTCAGCAAGGAGCCATGAGGGTTTACTGAGCAGGGGAGTGGCAATGTCAAAGCTGTGCTTCAGAAAAATCACTTGGCCAATTATATGGAGGGTGGATAAGAAATGGCAGCGACCAGGGACAAGGAGACTATCGGGGGCTACTTCGATATTCTAAGTAACAGCTCATGAGGGTCTGAACTAGGGTGAGGGCCGGGTGAGTAGAGAGAAGGGGATGGATATGAGAGATGTTGGCCAGGTCTTGACAGCTTAAGATTTGAGGAATGAACATGTAGGAGAAGAAGGAATGGGAACCTGGGTTCCTTAAAGGTTAGAGGCGCTGACGGTAAGAAACAGGTTTAGAAAAGGGGAGTGCTTGGTGGACCAGAAAATATGTAAAGAGATCAGCCCTGTGGATCACAAGCTGTCTACACTTAATCATTGTGAGTGACTTTTTCTCCCTCCATCTAATAATGTGTGAGAGGAGTGTAATTATTACTTATTTACACCAGGGCATAGAACTCCATAGACCATAGAACATGGTCCTCCTGCAGTGAAGTGAACTGGGTATATGGGTGTTGGGAGGAGATGTGGTTGTGTTGGAGACAAACTCCTCAACTGGCTGTTTTGAGGTAGGGTGGAATGAGACTCATTTTCCTACCTTCTGATTGGTTGACCACAAGCCCCACCCATTGGGGTCAAGCCATGGAGAACACTGACTTAGAGGATAAAACCCTTTGGAAAAAAATGAAGGTTTTTCTTCATTGACTAGTTGAAGAAGGAAGTGTTTGGTGGAAAGTCAAGCAAGGTCTGAAGCAGGAATTCTCTCACTATTGGATCTGAGCTGATTATGCTTCCTTTTCAACTTTAGACAGTCTTATAAGTCTAGCTTTTTCATGAACTTAATCCTTAATTTCCCACCTCTGTGCCTTTGCAGAAGCCATTCCCCATGCTCAGAATGTGCTCCCTCCTTATCTCTGACTCTCAAGAGTCCTTGTCTTCCTTCAAAGCTCAGTTCAGGTAACAACTCCTGCCCTGATCACCCCAGTACTTAGGACTCACTCCCTCCTCAATTCTTCTTGTACTGTATTTATCTGCACACATATTATGTCTCCCTAGTGTGATGCAAAGTTGGTGTCTTTGTCTTGCTGGTGCCTAGGACAGAGCCTTCCCCAGAGGAGATGCTGAACAATATTTGTTGAATGAAATGGAATCCAGGACAATTTCCCCCTTTCCCCCACCCATCCTGGGCATCTAGACCCTCATTACCTCATAGGCATCTTTGATGTTCAAGGGCTGCCCCAGAGCCGCCACATGCCCCACAATTCCCTTGTTCCATTCTAAGCGGATACAGCTGTTAGAAGCTTCTTCCAGAGTGGAGCCTTCCGCAACATCAAACAGGCGACTGATAAGGAATTTGTCATTGGAGCTGTCCTCACAGACCAGGAAAAGGGAATAGCGATCAGCAGAGATCAGCCCATGGATGTGCAAGAAGATCTTGTGACAAAGCGCTGTGACATCCAAGTGACTAGAGATATCCTTCACAAGCTCCAAGAGCCTCGAACACTGGTCTCCTGTGTCAGCACCAAAGCTGGGGGGCTGCAGAGGCATCTGTTCCTTCTTTGCAGAGTCACAGAGGAAGCTCACAGTTCCTTCGGCGTCCTTGACAACAATGGGCCGGAGCGGCCTGTCGAACTCTGAGGCTGAGATCTTCCTGGTGGGGGTGCCAGGGGCAGCGGTCTCAGCACGGGGACTCTGCTGAGCTGGACAAGAGCAGGACTCCGTGTGACCTCTGACTCCTTCCTTACAGACTGGAATAGGATGTATTCTCTCAGCAAACCATGCATTGACCATTTCTCTGCAGAATGAAATAGTTAAAAAAAAATGATTCAATATTTCAAAGTGAGGAGGGAGAGAGAACTTAACTCACATTTAGGAAAACTGATCAGAGAACAGACAATTAAGTATTTGATTTACCAGGAAATATCCAATCAATCCATAAGCATTTATTAAGCACTGACTATGTGCCAGGAAAATAAAGGAAGGGAAACAGAGACACCAGTACAACTCAAGGGATTTCTCTAATGCAGAAAGGAGAGCATATTTGCTTCAATTAACATTTCAGTGATATTAACTCTCAATTACCCATACAAAGATTATTTAATTATAACCCAGAATACATCTAGGCTGCCTCCTCTACAATCATTTGGTTTTTGCTCACGGCATAAAGATGGAATTTTAATATTAACCTCAGGAAAATGTGATTAACAAGGCAAATCCAGTCAGGTTAAGCCTAAGGATTTATTCCAAAATGAAATCTCAGTGACTTTTCTAAAAGACTTCTGCTGTTTTAGATTATCTGTTAGGGCATATAAAGTGGGGTGGAGGTAGGTGAGACCATCACAAGGAAACAGAACACTGCTAAAGTTGCAAATGAAGAAAAACATGCGTGCAATAACTACATATGTTTCTAATATATTCTTCCGTTAAACTATCAAACATAATAAGGTGTGGATATGAATCAAGGCTGATTTCTTAAATAACCAAGATTTGTGAGTTTTGCCCCTTCAAAGTAGCTATGGACAAATATCCCATTAAAACTGCTCTTGCTCAGCCCTCCCTCCCCCTTTTCTCTTGCTTAGATCAGAGCCAATTTACAAGATGTAAAAGAACATTATTGTGAGTTAATAGTCACCACTCATTTTTCACCTGGATTGATCATTCACCTCAGTTCAGAATGTCTTTTGTTTATTTCCAAAAATCAAAGCTTGCCTAAAAAGAGCAAAGTGGAATGTCAATACTGAGGACATCCCAGGGAATGTGTTAGACTTTTAAAAAATGTGATATCATTTTATTTTCCATTCCAAATTCTCTCCTTTCTACCTCCCTCTACCCCATCCATTGAGAAAGCAAGACAAAGTCCATCACAAATATATATATATATATGTATATGTATATGTATATATATAGTCAAATAAAGCAAATTCTTGCACTAACCATGCCTCTATATACATACATGTGTATACACACACATAAGCTTCAATTGACATTGAGTTCAGCTCTTTATTTGGAAGTAGAAGATTCTACTGTGTTGATGAGAGCTACTAAGCCTTTCACAATTGATCATCTTTACAACGTTACCATTATGGTATAAACTGTTCTCCTGGCTCTGCATTTTGCATCAATTCATACAAGTCTTCCTAGGTTTTTCTGAAACCATTACCTTTATCCTGTGTTACAGTACAATAGTATTCCATTACATTCATATACCACAAGTTATTTAGCCATTCCCCAATTGGTGGGTGTCCCAACAGTTTCCGACTCTTTACCACCACAAAAAGAGCTTGAGCTAGAAAGTCTGAAAAAAAAATCTAACTGAAGGCTAGTGGAGGAATACAGAAAAGATACACGTGCATGGAAACAAATGGATTCATGAATTTTTCTAAGAATGCCTTAAGCATTCACTATGTGGCAAGCCCTGTGCTAAGCCCTGGGGATACACATGCAAAAGTTAAGACTGTTCCTGATCTCAAGGAGCTTATAATGTAATAGAGGAAGTGCAGCAGTGGCTTCGGAAGGTATTTTGGTTTGGCAAGGATGGTTAGTGAAGCCTGAAGGAAATGCTGTCACACCTTTACAAGGACCAAGGGCCAAACTGATTTCATTGTTTATCAGTTCAGAACTTAGAAAAGGAGGGTGACGATGCAATGATATGTGGAGAAAATTTGAGGAAGGAAGGAAGGGAAGAAGAAAGAGGGGAAAGGTATGTAGGGGGAAGGGAGAGAGGGGGGGGGGAGGGAGGGGGGGGGGAGGGGGAGGGGGGGGGGGGGGGGGGACAGAGAGACGGGGACAGAGAGAGACAGAGAGAGAGACAGAGAGACAGAAAGAGAGAGAGAGAGAGAATGAGAGAGAGAGAGAATGGGGGGGGGATAGTATAGAGGCGGTGTACTATACACTGCATGACCAAATGAAGAATATGAATGATCGGCAAACTAGAAGAGACACAAGATATATCAGCAACAGACAACTTCAACTCTGGAGACACCTTATAAAAGCCCCCTCCTGCTAACAGCAGGGCACCTGACAAAAGTCTGGCTTCCACCTCCTAATAGGCAGGTGAAACAACAAGTAAAAATGCTGCTCTGACTTTTCACAAGTTAATGGGATCACAGATTCAGAGTTGGAAGAGTAAGGACCTGGATGGTGAAGTGAATGGGACTGGAATAGTGGGAAAAAATGCTATACCATCTTCAGACCTGTGATAACTAAAAAGAATGCTGTATATAACCTGAACAAATGAACTCTAGGCTTGAAGAACACAAATTTTTCATAGTTTCTATAAGCATCAGATACAAGCACATCCTCTGAGACATCAAAAATGAAAAAGGGGCAAAAGGGATGGGAAGTTCTAAAATATGAAATTCTACAATGTCAGTGATGGAGAACATAACAGGAGTGGGAGGAGAACATGTAAAGAGAGCAATGTGATTGCAAAGGGAGCTCAAACGAGAGTACATTTTCAACAGTCATTTACAAGATGTGTAAAAAAAAGGACAGGCAGCCTAATGTTTATAGATGGCAGCACTGTCCAACTCCTCCTTTGATCTTCTCTACAATGGAAAATGGTTTTCAAAGTAGAAATGAAAGATCTAACAGGGTTGAGAAGGGACTGAAATCTGAGAGGGGTAAAAGTCAACAAGAGAGCAGACCTAGCTGCTTTAAATGGCCCAACTTTCTAGCCTGAGAATTACATTCCCAAAGACTAAACCAATTTGGTGTTATAGCTAAATCAATGTCAGCAATCTTTGAGTAACTGGGCAAAATGGGAGAAGAAGCTGGACAGATGATGCTCTGATCTTGACAAGAGAAAGAAAGGTATAAATCACACATATAAAGAATGTGTCAATATAAAATTCTGCAAATATTTATTAAATGAGTGGCTTATAAGCACTTAAAAGCAAAAGGGTGCTATTAGGCCTACACTGCAAAGAGAGTAAGGAGAGAAGAAAAGGACCCACAGGTACAAAAATATTTATAGCTGTTCTTTTTACAGTCACTAGAATCGGAAACTAAGGGAGTGCCTATCAATAGTGGAATGACTGAATAAATTGTGGTATATGAATTTACTTGAAAACTATTGTGCCATAAGAAATGAAGACTGATAATAGTTTCAAAGGAACTGGGAAGATCTGTGTGAACTGATGCAGAGAAAAGTGAGATGAACTATGAGAACCATTTATAAAATAAGAACAACACTGGAAAAGGGGAACAGTATTGAAAGACTTGTGAACTGATGACACAATGACCAAGCATAATTCTAGAGGACAACTGATGAAGCACACTATCTAGGCTCTGGACAGAGGGGTTACAGATATGGCCAACATGGGAATTTGTTTTACTTGAGTATGGATGCTTTGTTCTTCTTCTTTCTCAGTGGGGGAAGGGGTAGTTAGAAGGGAGAGAAAATAAATGATTAACTGAAAAAGCTGAAAAAAAATTAATTTAAATTAAATTTTTTTAAAAAGAGGAAGTGGTGATAATTAGGAACCAGCATTGATCCACTATAACAAAGCAAAACAAAAAAAAAAAAATCCGAAACCAAATTAACCTTTCTCTCTATGTATGTATATATGTATATTGCATATATACATATGCATGCATACAAACATGTGTATGTGTATACACACAAGAGTCATAGGACTGTTGGAGGACAGCCAGGCTATACACATAGTTTATCAAGATTATGGTGAGGCATTTGATAGTTTCTTCTGCTATCCTTATGAATCAGCAAAAAAAAAAAAAAAAGGTGAATTAATGACTATATAGTTTGGTAAATTTGGAATTGATTCAACAACAATGTAAAAAAAAAAGGAAATTAATGTTTAGAAACATGTAGGTCTCTATCTGGATGCCATATGGTTCTGACTTGGCCCTGTCATGCGACCTAGAATAGGAAGTTAGCACAGAGATCAATCAGTCCAAACTTATTCCCTGACTCCATTTTGTAGGTGAAGAAACTGAAGCTCAGGATTTGAATCTAAGTTGTCTGATTTCAAGTCTCGTGGTCTTCCTGCTTCCCCATAGTGAGCTCTCCTGTTAAATATTTTTAATCAATGATTTAAGGGACATAATTATGAGATCTGGAAAAGACACAGGTGCAGAAGAACTAACTAATTCTTTTTATAATAGAATGAGAAACCTAAAAGATCCTAATGAATTGAAAAGATGGACTGATGAAGGGGCAGGGAAGGATAAAAGCATTTATTAAATACCTACTGTGTGTCAGGTATGATGCAAAGCACTTTATAAATATGATCTTATTTGAGAGGTAAGTACTATTATTATCCCAATTTTGCAATTGGATAAACTGAGGCAAACAGAGATAGAAGATAAAATATATTAAGAAAAAACAAAATTTCTATGAATAAAGTCATAAATTCCCAAGAAAGACGTTTTTATTTAACAAAAAACTGCTAGGAAAATTGGAAAGTCTGGAAGAAATTAGGCTTAGATCAACACCTCACACCATGTTTCACAATCCATTCTAAATGGGCATGTGACCTTAATATTAAATATTATAATATGCAAAAATGAGAAGAGAAATGGATCACATGTCTTTTACACTTATGGGTGGGAGATACAGTTTTAATGAAACAAGAGAAAGAGGTAATTACAAAAAGGTAAAATAGGTAACTTTGATTACTTGAAACTAAAAAGCTTCTGTACAAACAAAATTAGTGCACCTAGGATAAGAAGGAAAATGCTCAAATGGGAAAAATCCTGTGTATTAAATTTCTTTGATAAGGGTTGAATATCCAACATTTGTGAACAATTGATAGATGTATTTAAGACAACCCTTCCCTAATAGATAAGTGGTCAAAGGATGTAATCAAGCAATTCTTAAAAGAATCATAAAATATTCATAACCACATGAAAGAAGGCTTGAAATCACTAATCGTAAGAGAAAAGCACATCAAAACAATGCTGAGGTTTCACTTCACAGCATGCAAATTGGAAAAGACGATGAAAAGTGTAAATTCAATATTGGACAGATTAGGAAATAATAAGCACCTTAACACATTGTTGGTGAAGCTGTGAAATGGTAAAATAATTTTGGAAAGCAATTTGGAAATATTCAAATAAAGTGACTAAAACGTTAATTTTCTTTGAACCAGAGAATCCATTATTGGGCTTATACCACAAGGGGGCATTGATAAGAAGACAGTCTCCACATGCAACAAAATATTTATACTATTACTTTTTGTGATAGCAAAGAATTAGAAACAAAATTGATGCCCATCAGTTGGAAAATTAGAAACAAAATTGATGCCTATCAGTTGGAGAATGGCTATAACAAATGATAGTCCATGAATATAATGGAATATAACAGTGCTGTAAAAAATTATGTGTGAATACAGAGAAGCATGAAAAGATCTATATGAAGTGATGCAGAGTGAACCAAGCACAACCAAGAAAACAAGGTATACCGTGACTACAACAACTTAAATGGAGAGATACATACCAAAAAATTAAAAGTAAATGTAACAAAATTATAAAGATCAAACAGGACTGGAATGAAGAGAGATGAGAAGAAACCCCCCCAACCCACCCTTTTATGGAAAGGGAAGGTCCACAGGTGTTACACACTGAACCCGTTTTCAGATTTCTTCAATGTATCTATCAGTTGTGCTGATTTGTTTTTCTCTTAAATATATTATTTGTTTATATGGGATGGCCTCTGGGCAGGGAGAGGGGAGGGGGAAGAATACTGGAGTTAACTATGATGATGTAAGAAGCTTGTTTAAGTGATCCAACCATTCTGGAAGCAAATTTGGAACTATGCCCAAAGGCCTCTAAGACTGTGTATACCCTTTGATCCATCAATACTATTACTAGGGCTGTATTTCAAGGAGATCCATGAAAAAGGGAAAGCACCTGTAGGTACAAAAATAGTCATGGAAGTTCTTTTTCTGGGGGCAAAGAACCAGAAATGGAGGGGATGCCCATCAGTTGGGGAATGGCTGAACAAGTTGTGGTGTATAAATGGGATGGAATACCATTGTTCTCTAAGAAATGACAAGGGACCCTTAAAAAGGGCCTATGAGAATGAATAGAGGAGAAAAAAATATGAGACTTAGACCAGTGACCTGAGTGCAAGTCCTCTGATCATTCGTTAGCTATGTGAACCAAACATCAAATCCTCTGTTTGATATTCAAGGCTCTCCATACTGTAGCCCTTTTCTACCTTTCCAGTCTTCACACAATTTACTCACTTTCATGCAGTCTAGTTATACTGATGTCCTGCTTTGACCTTGGTTTGCGTCCCTTACATTTAGCCTAATACATAGCAAGAAGTTGATAAAGGGTTATTTGTTCTTGCGGTTTTTTTTTAAATTGATTAATTAATAACAAGTCACCTAAATTCTGTGAGCTTCAGTTTCCATTTCTATATCAAATGTGAGTAATAATAATAATTCTACCTACTTCTCAAGGTCCCTAGCCCCTGTACAAGCACTCAGCAAAGCACATGCATATTTGATATGAGACAACCTATGTTTCACTATACAGAAAATGCAATTTTCAGGAGCTCTTATGAAGACACAAAACACCCATATAGCTTATGAGTTCTCCCTGGAAGGTAAGTAATTGCAATTGGGCAAACCCTTTGACATTCAGATGAATCTCTCCTTTGACAGAGTGCCCCCTCAAACTCATAGTATCACTTTGTGGCTTACATTGTCTTCCAGGGAATAATATATCAATGAGATCCAAAATTCATTAAAGTATCACATCATTAATTTTTAAGTTTTAAAATATCTTACCTTTTATCTTTCAGGACCATGGAGCTCAATTTTATCCCCCTGAAGGTAATGGTAGTAGCTTTGATTTTTACAAAGTACTTTATGAAATTGATATCATTTTGTTATTGTATTATTTCTATTTTACATATATTTATTTAATATTCATAAATTTTAGTTTATATTTATATAAATTATATTTTATTTTCATTTGTATATTTTATATTTATATTATATATTTAAGTTATTTATATTATATTTATAAAATTTTATAATATTTATATAATGTCTTTTATATATTATCTCATTTTTGCCTTACAAGAACCCTATAAAGTAGGTGCCAAAGATAGAATTATTTCCATTCTATGATTGAGGAAATTGAGACTCAGGTAGCTAATGACTTGTCAAAGTTTACATAGTGAAGTGATAAGGCTACCATCACTGACATAAGGTTTGGATATATTGTTGTTATTCAGTAGCCTTTCATTCGTGTCCAATTCTTCATGACCCCATTTGGGGTTTTCTTGGTAAAATACAGAGTGGTTTGCCATTTATTTCTCCAGCTCATTTTACAGATGAGAAAACAGACAAACAGGGTTAAGTGATTTGTCCAGGGTCTTAAAAACTAAAAAATATCTGAGACGATTTGACTTCAGGATACATGTGTGTATACATACACACATGCACATATATGTATACATGCATGTATATGTGTGAATGTATATACACATGTATACATACACATATAAATATATATTTATAGTGTTATTCAGTTAAAAATCATAGTTAAAATAAAATCCTAGGGGATCCAGTTTGCATGAGATTAGTGATTATTTTTGTAGATGGAAATTACAAGACATTAAATAAGTTTGATTTTTTGCCTCTTTATTTTCTGATTGAGTTCATAGAATCATAGATATAGTTCCAGAAGGAACCTCAGCGACAATCTATATCAATCACCTCATCTTATAGATGAAGAAACTGAAGCTTGAGGAGGTTATAATGACTTTCCCAAGGTTGGACAAGTAGTAAGTGGCAGAATCGGGATTTGAACCAAATCCTCTAATTCAAAATTTTTAAAACGGACATTCAGGTGAAGGACAAGGAGTACATTAGAGCAACGAAAAGGTAAATTTCACATTTCTGTAATGATAATTTCTTTAATAAAATATGTAATAAATTTCCCAAGACAATTATTAAATACAAAACAAATGACAAGGGGATGGGTTCAGAAAAACTTGGGAACACTTATATGAAGCAATACAAAGTGAAGTGAGCAGGAGCAGGAGGACCCTGTACACAGGAAGGGCGATGTTGAAATGGTGACCAACTTGAAAAGACTTAGTGACTAATCAATGCAATGACCCATAATTCCAAAGGAGTCATGATGAAAAAATGCTATGCACATGCAGAGAACTGATGAACTCTTCAGTGCGGATGGCGGTATTTATTTTTTCCACTTTATTTTTCTTGCCATTTTTTACGTAACATGGCTAATACGGAAATAAGTTTTGCATGTTTTAGGGAAGCTAGGTAGAGCACTAGATAGAGTGCTGGGTCTGAAGTCAGGTTGACTCATCTTCCTGAGTTCAAATCCAATCTCAGATACCAGCTTTGTGACCCTGGGCACGTCACTTAACCCTGTTTGCCTCGGTTTCCTCATCTGTAAAATGAGCTGGAGAAGGAAATAGCAAACCACTGCAGTGTCTTAGTCAAGAAAATCCCAAATGGTTTCAGGAAGAGTTGGACATATCTGAAATGCCCCAACAACAACAAAAAATGTGCATGTCTTCACATATATGATGGATATTTTATTGCTTGCTTTCCCAATGGGTAGCAGAAGGGCCAGAGAGAGGGAAAGAATTTGGAGCTAATTTTTTAAGTGAATAAAAATATGTATTTTTTAAAAAGCAAGAAAAAATAAAACCTTGCACTTAAGTACAGATATGGAACAGGCTAAACTGCAGTTGTTGAAAAGATGAATTAGGAATTTGAGATGACTACACCCCTAACAATATGCCAAGGCTAGCACGGCCATTCTTAGACTGCAAGAATAGGAGGGCCTGCAGGAGGCAGGAAAGAATAGCCCCAGAGTACTGTGCTTAGGTCAGATAACACTTGCAGCACTGAGACCATTTGTGGAAACCATATTGCAAAGGGGTCTTGGCAAAGTGGGACGTACATTAGAGCCATGCATCCAGGAGGGTGCAACAGAGGATGGTAAAAGAATGCAAAGCCACTGCATATAATGAAAGGTTGACAGAACTGAGGGTGTTAATCAGGGGCAAGAGGTGGAGCAGGCATAATCACTATGTCTAAATATAGGAAGCTTGTCCTCTAGAAGAAAGACTGCCTACATTTTATAGCACGAGGGGGCAAAATAAGGACCAGTCGATTAATTAATCAACTAGCATGGTGGTGCAGTCGATAATGTAGGGCATGAGGTCAGGAAGACTCTTCTTTCTGAGTTTCAATGTGACCTCAGACACTTACTGGCTGGAAAAAGCACTTCACCCTGTTTGCCTCAGTTTCTTCTTCTGTCAAATGAGCTGGAGAAGGAAATGGCAAACCACTGCAGGATCACTGCCACAACCCCATACGGGGTCATGAAGAGTCAGATACAGCTGAAACAACGAAGCAACAACAAAGCATTTCTAATGCCATGGCTAATATGTTCCAGGCAGTGTTAGAAGGTAAGGTTAACAAAACAAAACAACGTGAAAGTGCCTGACCTCAAGACACCTTCGTTCTAACAAAAGGAAAACATGCACATAAATAAATATGCACACACAGTATATGCAAAGGAAGAGGTAGAAACTGAACTATGTGTAGAGTTCAGCAGCATTGCAACAATAAACTCTGAAAGACTTAGTAACTCTGATGAACACAATGATCCACCACAATTCCAGAAGACTTATAATGAAATGCTATCCACCTCCAGATAGAGCTGAAGGACTCAGAGTAAAGCCTTTCGTTTCTCTCTCTCTCTCTCTCTCTCTCTCTCTCTCTCTCTCTCTCTCTCTCTCTCTCTCTCTCTCTCTCTCTCTCTCTCTCTCTTTCTCTCTCTCTCTCT